>NW_024070185.1:95588635-96173004 GCF_014754425.2 Oryx dammah
CAGACAAGAGCCCACTCTCAGGCCCTGGAGGAACAGAATGGCTTTCTGCAATAGAATGGTGACTCAGTTGGGTTCTGCAGGAAGAATAGGAGTTTTCTATGTAGTCAGGCAGGGAGCTGGAATAAAGTCTGCAAGTAGGAAGGAGTCTGTAGGGTTGAGGGAGTCCAGTGGCTGAAGTAGAATTGAAAGGAATGTTGGAAAGAAAAGAAACAGGAAATGTAGAACGGCGTCCTATCTGAGAACATTAAAATTTATTCTACAAGCAACAAGGAGGCACTAGAGTATTTCAGATGGGGCATTTCCCAAGAGCGTGGAGGGAGGAGAATTCAAAGCCAAGGAACGCAGTTTGGAGGCTGTTGTCTCTGAAGGGACCCTGAAGGGAGGGCTGAGCAGAGGCCAGCCTGCAGTGCAGGAGAGGAAAAGATGGGTGTATGAGATAGTTTAGAGCTGACTCTAACATGGGAAGAGCCAGGGCAAGGAGGCATCCCCAGGGCCTGGCCTGGGTCATGGCGCAGACGGTGAGCTCACCTTCAGACCTGTTAGGTTTGGGCCTCACAACTGGAAACATCCAGTATGGAGTCCCCGTGGGATCCTAAGCAGAGATCTGGGCTAGAGATAGAGCCCTGGGAGTTGTCGGCTTCGAGGTATAATCGAAGCTGTGGGAGTGGATGAGGTTACTGAGAACAGTGTTTCTCAACTTCACACAACAGGGCATGTACTGTTTTGGTAAACATAAGCCCCCTACCCCCAAAAAAACCCTGAAAAACAAACTGATAGAACTCCGTGAGTACAGCTGAGTCACTGCATCTTTCATCACCAGGGAGATTTTGCAGTGTAAGTTTCAGAGGTTGGTATTAAAAAAACAGACATCTCAAAACAAACGGGTGGATACAGAGAACAGAGTAGTGGTTACCTGAGGGGAAAGGGTGGGGTGGGGGCGAAACGGGTAAAGGGGGTCAACTGTAGAGCGAGGGGTGGCAACCACACTTTTTGGTGGTGAGCATGCTATCAGGTGGCCTTCCCAGACTGCTCAGCGGGAAAGAATCTGCCTGCCAATGCAAGAGATGCAAATTCGATCCCTGGCTGGGGAAGATGCCCGGGAGAAGGAAATGGCAACCCACTCCAGTATTCTTGCCTGGAAGATCCCATGGACAGAGGAGCCTGGCAGGCTACAGTCCATAGGGTCTCAAGGAGTCGTACGCAACTTAATGACTAAATAGCAACAAGGCTGTTGGGTACACAGAAGTTGAAACAATCCTGTAACGTGAACCTTAAACTGTGTTATATATACCCATACATTAAAAAAAAAAACCAAAACTGAGACATCTCTTTCCTTTATTAAATATTAACTTACACTATTTAATATGCTTTTTCAAAATGTATTTATCCTATTTTAGCAATTCTGACATATACAGCTGGCATTTTGCTCTCCCTCCTCCACCCGAGGCCTGGGTTATGCCAATTTTTAAAGGGAGGACTGGGAAAGATGATTGAAAGAAAAAGAGGGAGAAGAGGCAGGGGGGTGGGGACTAGAGGGGAGGCGGCAAGGAGGAGGGGGTTTCTAGGGTGCGGTCACTGGTGCCAGGTACTGCAGAGGACCAGGGTGAGGCCTGCCCAGTGCATGCCTGGCTCTGGGTGCACGTGGCACTTAGGCTGATGGCAAGGCTGATGCCCAGGAGAATGGTGGTCAGGTCACCTCCTCTTTGCAAGGGGACCTTGACTGTATGCTCTGATGCTGTCGCACAGCAGCTATTTCACAACTTAGGAAGCTGATTTCATGCACTTCTGAAAGTTCTGTCGCATTTCTGGCAGTTAAAATTGTTCCATCTTTGGGCAATCGGGGAGGTGGATGTCCCCAAAATGGTGCCACTTGGCCAGAGAAATTTTAGAAGTTGGGATTGCAGGAAGCGGGGTGCCTGTGGGGCTAAGGGGAAATGCCAGAGTCGGGGTGGGATGGGCTCCCCTGACTGCCTGAGGACACAGCCGCTGTCTCCCTGGTTCTGACACAGAAAGGGGGCCCTTTCTAGACTGTGCCTGTGATGTCCGCTCTGAGCGGCTGAAAACTGTCCACTCAGAATAGGCCACCGAGCTGGATTTTATTTGCATGTCACCCCCAGGCAAATTTCTTGAGGAAGAAAACTGTAAAACAAACAAAAAACCCTGTGTGCATGTGGGTTCATTGGTAATTTTGTCAGCAAGGATATTAAACCGAGGCCAAAAGAGTCATTAAAATCAAACATACAATTACCTTCTGTACCCTCTCAATATCCGGGAACAATTAAGCCTAAGCAAACGAAATTGCCAATGGCCTAAAAATGGAAAAGAAATCTGTCTGCCTCGCCTAAGTGGGGTTTACTGAGAAATCCCTGAGACTCTGGATGTCAGAATCAACCAACTGGTTACTGCTCTGGAGATCTTCTGTTGTGCGTTTGGTTTTTCAATTTTTTTTTTTTTTTTTAAACTCTACACACGATGAATTACAACTGTTTCCAAGATTGTCTTGGGTAGTCAATAAGTAAGTACATTTGTTTTCTGAGAGGGATGTATTTTGATGAAGAGCAGAAAGTACAATGGGGAAAATGTCAGGAGGAATTAAATGAAGTAGTGACATAATTCCCAGGGGGAAGCAGACGTCAGCTGCATTCCCTGTGTCTTGCTCTACCTTGGAAATCTTTCAGAACTCATTGGAAAATAAATATGTATGTGATGGAGACGTGGGTGGATTCAACAGCTACAATAAGAGAGAGGGAACGAAATGCAAACACACCCTTAGTTGGATTGTTAAACTGATTTAAATTCATAATTCACAGCTGGATGTAAAGCATTGTTTTCCATTGCATCTTCTTCTTTTGTAGGAAAAAGAAAATGAAAAGGATAACTTGCAATTTACTGTATCTGACTTGTACCATAGACCTCTGTGTAATAGATTCTCAGCATTTGTCAGACATTAAGTGCATAAATGAATGAGAATGAGTGAATAAGTGGCAAATATGTCCAGCTATAAGCAGGAGAAATTATGTCAGGGTCAAAGGAACTTGTTAGGTTATATAAGATTAAATTGTTGTGCAATTAAAAACAAAACCCTTGTGCTCCTATGCCAATCATTATGCAGGTTCACACCCATTATTGTATTGAACTCTTCCAACAATACTGTGAAGGAATTATGGAGTCATTGTTATTTCCATTTTGTAGTTAAGGAAACCTAGACTTAGGGAGGGTAAAGCAATTGCCCAAAGTAGCATATTTAGGAAGTGGGGAAAATGACATTCAGACCCTGGGTCTCCTTATTCCTCACCAAGTTTTCTTTCTGTACATTGTGATCGACACTGGAAGGCTGGAGGTGGCTATGTATCCAGCAGAGCCTCCAGGAAGACTGCCTATTCCAGACACCTCATACAATTCCATTTTCTATTTCCCAGATCTAATATGAAAAGAAGGACTCTTGTTTGTTTGGAAAGGTGAAATGGAGTTCTTTTCAAGCTGTAAGTCAGGTGAGATTTTTGGTTTTCGATTTCATAAAAATGCCTTCTCCTGGAGCATGGGTACTTCTCATTTTTTACAAATAAATTTTATTTGGAAATATGGGCTTCCCTGGTAGCTCAGAGGTTAAAGCATCTGCCTCCATTGCGGGACACCCGGGTTCGATCCCTGGGTCGGGAAGATCCCCTGGAGAAGGAAATGGTAACCCACTCCAGTATTCTTGCCTGGAGAATCCCATGGACGGAGAAGGCTGGTAGGCTACAGTCCATGGGGTTGCAAAGAGTCGGACACGACTGAGCGACTTCACCCCACTCACCCCCCACAAACTTACAGAAGAGTGGCAAGTACTATGTGAAGAATTTTATCTCCTTCTGAATTATTTGAAGGGTTACCAATCTGATGCCCTATAACATTCAGATAGTGAAATGGGTATTTCCTTCAATCAAGGAGATTCTCCGATATAACTGCAGCTTTGTTGCTGTTGTTTCAGTCGCTCAGTCACGTCCAACTCTTTTGCGACCCTATGGACTGTAGCCAGCCAGGGTCCTCTGTCCATGGGATCTCCCAGACAAGAATACTGGAGTGGGTTGCCATTTCCTTCTCCAGGGGATCTTCCTGACCCAGATATTGAACCCACGTCTCCTGCTTGGCTGATGGATTCTTTACCACTGAGCCACCTGGGAAGCCATATAATCACAATGAATCATCAAATTCAAGAGATTAACATCTAGCCAATACTATTATCTAATCCTCTGACCCCATGCACATTTCACCCGCTAACAATTTCCTGTTAGATCTGCTGGAAGACTCAACTTGCAAATCATTGTCCTCAGTGGTTAATGCCCTTTTGTTTCCTTCAGCTTGGGACAGTTTCTCAGTCTTTCATTATTTTCATGACCTTAACACTTTTGAAGATTACAGGCCAGTTATTTCATAGAACATCAGTTCAATTGCATTTTTCTGATAATGTCTTTACAACATTATTTTGGATGTGCCGCTCCGGCAGGACAATTCCACAAGCGATGCTGTTCTTCTCACTGCATCCCGGCACGCTATGTGAAATTCTTGCTGTTACATGACACTCATTTTTTCCCTCTGCAATTTTATGGGCATGTACTTTGAAACTAAATATTTTTTTAATATCCTGTTTTTGGTCAGATGTTCACCTTCCAAAGTTGTTCATCAGTTGCTTCCTATTTCATTCAATGACTTGTCATCCTTTGCTGTTATTATTTATTTTGATGTTCAAAGGGTCCCAGATTTGGCCAGTGGGGGTCCTTTCATCTGGCTTCAGGTGATTTTGATTTTAGTTAAAAAATAAGACTGCTAGAAAAAAATGTTCATTTCTGAGAAAACTTTATCCAGGCTAGAAAAAGGTTTTTGCTTGTTTGTTTTTTAAAGAGCCCATACTTCATGTATTCAGCAGGCAATTATTAGAATTATTCTTGACTGTGCTGGGTATCTTTGATTAGAAGCAGGCAACTATTCCCTTCTGCTTCTTAGGGATCTTTCTTTATCACAGGGGGCTAGAAACTACATTTTCCTGACTCCCTTGCTGTGGGGGTTCTGGCAGCAAATTAGGTTCCACCAATGAGATGAAATTCCAGGAGACCTGGGAGTTTAAAGTGAGTTGGAAGCCCCAGCCTTGTTGTCATTGCCACTGGCCAGTGAGGTCATTGACTCACATGTGTGTCTGTGGACTGACTCAGGGTTAAGGCATGTAATGCAGTCATTGGCTTTCTGAGAATGAGAGGTGTTGGCAGTTGAAGTCAGAAGCAGCGGTAATAGCACTGACCTCTGAATATCAGCTTTGGAGCTGTGAACTTGAGCCACTTGCCTCAGAGTGGTTCCTTTAGCCCTCCAAGAGGTTCACAATGGAGGGGACATATGTATACCTATGGCTGATTCATGTTGATGCTCGGCAGAAACCAACACAATTCTGTAAAGCAATGATCCTTCAATTAAAAAATAAATTAAAAAATTATAGTAAATAATTACAGAAACACCTCATTCCTGTATTAAATGCCCTCTGTTTAAAATACCTGGAGAGACTTCTTTTCTCTGTATTAACTCCTAACTGACACGCTGGCCTTGTATATGAAGGAGGATTAGATAGTAGGCAATAGCTATTAACTTCTGGAAGGGTGTTATTGATTTTTATTTACTTTGAAACTTGTTTTGAACTTCTTAGGGGCAGTAAGTATGCTAAACTAGACTTGCAGATGTGAAGGCAACAAGCATGCAATCTTGGTCTCAAGGAGTTCCAGACTGGAAGAAGGAAGTACAGGGGAAAAACCCAAGTTCAAAATAAGACAGATGGAGATGAGTGTTATGGAAGAGAGGCAAGCACAGCATTCCTCAGGGGTCATGGGCCATGGCTTAAAGATCTCCCAGTCTGGCCCACCTTTCATTTGCTGCTACTGTCCAATGGGCTCCACCTGATCCTCAGCCATATCAAACTCATTGCCATACCTTAAATGTCACCTTCCCTTTCAGACCTGGAATGTTCCTGCTCTGCCTTTCCTGCTGAAAGAATCCATGCTCATTCTTCAGAACTAAACTTCGGTGTTGCTCACTTACTCTGCACAGGAATCATATTGAATTTGTCTCTCCCTCTTGACTATGCCAAAGCCTTTGACTGTGTGGATCACCATAAACTGTGGAAAATTCTGAAAGAGATGGGAATACCAGACCACCTGACCTGCCTCTTGAGAAACCTATATGCAGGTCAGGAAGCAACAGATAGAACTGGACATGGAACAACAGACGGGTTCCAGACAGGAAAAGGAGTACGTCAAGGCTATATTGTCACCCTGCTTATTTTACTTATATGCAGAGTACATCATGAGAAACGCTGGGCTGGAAGCACAAGCTGGAATCAAGATTGCCGGGAGAAATATCAATAACCTCAGATATGCAGATGACACCACCCTTATGGCAGAAAGTGAAGAGGAACTAAAAAGCCTCTTGATGAAAGTGAAAGAGGAGAGTGAAAAAGTTGGCTTAAAGCTCAACATTCAGAAAATAAAGATCATGGCATCTGGTCCCATCACTTCATGGGAAATAGATGGAGAAACAGTGGAAACAGTGTCAGACTTTATTTTGGGGGGCTCTAAAATCACTGCAGATGGTGATTGCAGCCATGAAATTAAAAGACGCTTACTCCTTGGAAGGAAAGTTATGACCAACCTAGATAGCATATTCAAAAGCAGAGACATTACTTTGCCAACTAAGTTCTTCTAGTCAAGGCTATGGTTTCTCCAATGGTCATGTATGGATGTGAAAGTTGGACTGTGAAGAAAGCTGAGCGCTGAAGAATTGATGCTTTTGAACTGTGGTGTTGGAGAAGACTCTTGAGAATCCCTTGGACTGCAAGGAGATCCAACCAGACCATTCTTAAGGATATCAGTCCTGGGTGTTCATTGGAAGGACTGATGCTAAAGCTGAAACTCCAATACTTTGGCCACCTGATGCGAAGAACTGACTCATTGGAAAAGACTCTGATGCTGGGAGGGATTGAGGGCAGGAGGAGAAGGGGATGACAGAGGATGAGATGGCTGGATGGCATCACCGACTCGATGGACATGAGTTTGCGTGAACTCCAGCAGTTGCAGAGGCCTGGCATGCTGCAATTTATGGGGTCGCAAATAGTCGGACACGACTGAGAGACTGAACTGAACTAAACTGAACTTGAACTTCTTTTTAAAATTTTTTTAAATTTATTTTCTTATTTTTGACTGCCCTGGGTCTCTGTTGTGGCTCCAGCCTTCTCTGGTTGCAGCAGATGGATTTCTCTGGTGGAGCAAAGGATCTAAGAGCGCACAGGCTCAGTAGCTGAGATGTATGGGTGGGGGAACCAGGGAAGCCCCTCCCTCTTGAACTTCTGATTGACTGGGAAAACCAAGTGCCCCTCCTTTCTTGAAAGTCTTTCTTGGATGGCCATTCTAGAGAATGTGGCCACTAAAAGGAGAAATTACATGATTAAAAGCCACTCCCTTTTTTCCCAAGGAAAAAAAATGCTTGAATGTTGCAGTGTACCTAAATACAACAAAATTTTCAGTGACTAATCCTTTAAAAGATTTTCTCTATATACATACTCTGCCAAATACACACATTTGCATATGTGCATTTCTAATTCCTGACAGACTCTGCCTACAGTTGGGGATTTTTCTTGGAACTCAGTGTCTCTAGGATCTGCCAGAACGGTTGTTAAGCTGATCTCTGGGCAAGCTTAGGAAAGATTGTGTAGTTTTTTTTTTTTTCTGTGAAGATGGATCCTTTGTTGACTTCTGAGTTAATTCATATGCTGCACTGTCCCATCACTTGTTTAGGATCTGGGGGGTGTTTAGCATTTCCAGTGTTATTACGGAGCATTCATGGAATGCTGCTAGTTTGGAAAATAGTTTGTTAACCAGCAAAAGCTAAGAACATTTCAGGAATGGTTGATTTGCTTTGTACAGCACTGGCAACAACATACAATATTTATAAGACGGGAAAATCTCATTAAATGAATGAACCTACATTGTCCTTACTTGAATTTGACTAACATTTATGGAGTATCAACTGAGTGCAAGGCACTGTGCTGGGATTCCACGGACTGAATGAACATTCATTAAGCAACTACTATGCCTGTCATTGGGCAAGTATTCCATTGAGTGAATAAGCATTTAGTAAATGCCTTTTGGACTTCTCCGGTGGCTCAGTGGTAAAGAATCTGCCTGCCAGTGCAGGAGACACAGGAGACGCGGGTTCAGTCTCAGTCGGGAAGATCCCTTGGAGGAGGAAATGGCAACCCACTTCAGTATTCTTGCCTGGAAAACCCATGGACAGAGGAGCCTGGCAGGTTAGGGTCCATGGCGTCACAAAGAGTCAGACATGTTTGAGCGATGGAGCACACACGCACCCAAAGGCCTTTTAGGGACTCTGGTCTAAATGTTAAGATTGAACTGGTTGAATAGCCTCAATTATGAGTATATAATGTGCCAGATACTTCATGTGCATTGCGTCGGATAGATAAATATTTGTTAAGCTTTTTCTATGTGCTAGGGGGCTTCCCAGCTGGCTCTAGTGGTGAAGAACCCCCTTATCAATGCACTAGACGTAAGAGATGCGGGTTCAGTCCCTGAGTTGGGAAGATTCCCTGAAGAAGGGCATGGCAACCCATTCCAGTATTCTTGCTTGGAGAATCCTACGGAGAGAGGAGCGCTCGGACTGTAATCTCATTGGATCACTAAAGTTGCACATGACGGAAGCGACTCAGAATGCAAAGCACACACATGTGCTAAGCACCGAAACAGACACTCTAACATACATGATCCCCACTTAGTCTTCACTATTACAGTGGAGAGAGGCAAGTATTATCTTCCCATTTTATAGATGAAGAAACAGAGAAAAGGAGGCTAAGACCCTTGTCTAGAGCTCATAAGGACCAAGATTTGAACCCATGTCTCCTAATGTTTAATCTGGTGCTCTTTCTGTTATACCACTGTGACACTATAGAATTCAACTTAGTTCTATGCCATTGAAACAAATGGGAACTGACAGTCCATTGAATATCAGTAAATTGACTTTTCTAATAGTCTCATTGCAAAAGAACTTGATCTTACTTGTTTAAGACCAGTCAGTAACATTAGACTGGAGCAGTTAAAACTGCCATGTTTTTGAATGCCAGCTTCTCTTGCTTAGAAGATTATCAACAAGTTAAATTAGTTCTTGGAGCTATGGTGACAATACCTCCTGGAGACGCTAGAACTCATTAAGACTGTTGATCCCAATAAGATGCAGTAAGAATGACCCTTCCTGAGGGAGACCAGAGCACTGTACCCCCGAGTTTTTAGACCACATCTCATCATTCCTTCAGTTGATCAGTCTGCACATGCTCAGCGAGCGCCTAGTGCAATGCCAGACATCGTCCAAGCGCAGGTCAGTTATTAGCAGGGTGCCACCAAGCAAGTTATCTCATATCTCTTAAGTCTCAGGTCCTTCATTGAGAAAGAGGATAAGTGTTTATGAGAATATCATTACTCTTCCTTTTCCTAAAATCTTAACACTCAATTTCTCAAGTTACAAAATACATTTCATATTATATGTTGCTACCTAGCCATCAATCTATCACTGATCTATCTAATCTATATCAACATTTTACAAATGCTTTTCCTGGCCCATTATTTCTCTAATCTCACAAGCTTACAAGGTAGACATTCTTAACCCCATTCTACAGATGAGGAAATCAAGGCCCTGGGAGATTAAGCCAACTGCTTAAGGTCACAGAGCTATCAATGGCAGAAGCAGGATTTCATCTCAGGTCTGTCTGACGTCAGAGCCTTGCTTTCTTCTTTATACTGCCTTGGGTCTGTGAAGACACTATCAATGAACACAAGAGGAAGGCGATTATTGCAATAATGTCGTACAGTGGGTCCAGGGCAGAACTGGCCTATCCAGTTAGTTTACTTTCAAATTGCTCTAGAAGTGGACTTTAGATGCTGATTTGAACTAGGAAAAAAAAGGAAAAAATCGACGTCCTCCAAGAAATGTCCCAAAGGAAAGTTGTGCAGTTGGCAACCTGGCTAACATCATGTTAATGTTCTTCCTGGCTCGAAGTGGAGGAGGGACACAGACCTCATGGAGCACGGGAGAAACAGGCTTGGCTTCTAGCAGGCACCAACTGCTTTTTCTGCCTCCATCCAGGTACCTTTTGGGACTTATTATTTCTATAAAGTAAGACAGAGGGTGATTTTTAAGTGATTGCCATGGAAGACAGGTGGAAATGTAGGCAAGTGCATTTGCTTGAGATCTGTTTTAGTTAAGTTTAATGAAACAGACTTTTATTGAACGAGTCTATGTATCAGGCAACCTCTGAGCCACGGGATTCAGTGACAAGTAATGTGCAACTTCAGGCTTCCCTGGTGGCTCCATGGTAAGGAATCCTCCTGCAAAGCAGGAGATGCTGGAGACACAGGTTCAATCCCTGGGTGGGAAGATCCCCTGGAGGAGGGCATGCAACCCACTCCAATATTCTTGCCTGGAGAATCCCATGGACAGAGGAGCCTGTGGGCTACAGTCCTTATGGTCACAAAGGGTTGGACACAACTGAAGCAACTGAGCACACAGTCCCAGTGAGCAACTTGTGCCATTTTGATGGTCCTTCTAAGAAATGAGTAACGGTATGTGTGATGATGGTCTGGAGAGAGTGCAGAGCAGAGAGTGACTGACTGTCTAAGGGCTGGCTGCAAAGCTATGGGGAGGCTTCCAAGGGCTGTATTGCGAGGGGAGGTAGGAGAGGGGGAAGGCGATTCTTCCACCCAGACAGGGAGGAGATGTTACTGCCTCACTCTAACTCTGATGCTACAGCTTTCAGAGACCCTTGCCTCTGACCTTGTTCTTGGCAGGAAGCGCTGCGGTAAGTGGTACTGTGGAAAATATCTCTGTGGCTGATGAATCATCTAATTAAAAAAAGTACTTAAAACAATGAGAAAACATTTAGCTGGCTTGTTCCCATCAAGAGTGGGTACGAAGATCACTTCGTCATAGCTTTCAACTCAGTGACCCAGGGCTTCCCCTCGTGACTGGAATCACGGACTTTGTATTTCTCAAGATGCTTCTGGGCCTTGGTGGTCCTTCCAGATGTGCTATTTGCATAGTACTTGGACCACGTGTAGATCTTCCCATGGCCACATACCAGTTCTCCAGGGGATGAGTGCCATGGTAGACACTTGTTAGAATTTTAGGGCCATCTCATGCTAGCTGTGGGGTTTGGGGTGTACTTTTTTACTAACACATGTGCTAAGTCGCTTCAGTCGTGTCTGACTCTGTGTGACCCCATAGACGGCAGCCCACCAGACTTCTCCGTCCTTGGGATTCTCCAGGCAAGAACACTGGAGTGGGTTGCCATTTCCTTTTCCAACACATGTAGACATATACAAATATAGGAATATATGGAGTCTCAGTTTTCCCATCTGTAAAAATGTACCTACCTTGGTTCCATGAGTTCTGTGAGGAATCAATGAGATAATATGCGGATGTTTGACACAGAGTAGACTCTAAGGAGGGCTTCCCTGGTAGCTCAGCTAGTAAAGAATCTGCCTGCAGTGCAGGAGATCCCAGTTCGATTCCTGGGTTGGGCAGGTCCCCTGGAGAAGGGATAGGCTACCCACTCCAGTACTCTTGGGCTTCCCGGGTCGCTCAGACAGTAAAGAATGCTCGTGCAATGCGGGAGACCTAGGTTTGATCCCTTGGTTGGGGAAATCCCCTGGAGGAGGGCATGGCAACCCACTCCAGAATTCTTGCCTGGAGAATCCCTATGGACAGAGGAGCCTGATGGGCTACAGTCCAGGGGGTTGCAAAGGGTCAGATATGACTGAGTGACTACGCACAGCACAGCACAGACTCTAAGGAAGTGTTACTTTCCTCCTTCTACACGCGGGGTGGACATACTATGTTTTGCAGGATAAACCTGACCCAGCATCAGTTTTTGTAAATAAAGTTTTATTGAAACACAGCCATACTCATTCATTTCTGTATTGTCTATGGATGCTTTTTGCGTCCAATGGCAGAGTGTAGCTGTGATGGAAATCAGACATGCCACAGGTCTGCAAAGCAGAAAATATTTACTATGTGGCCCATTACAGAAAATGTTTGCTGATTCCAGTGATATATAACAGCCTTTGAGAAAATTGATCTTCTCTCTCTGTCCTTTTCCTTCCCAAAGTGCTTTTTATCAGACCAAATGCGGTTGGTGGTTTGAACCACTATTTCTATGGTCTAGAGTTTGGTTCCTTTGGCTCTCCTCCGAGTGCAATCCTGTTCGTTACAAGCCCTTTGACTATGACTCCTAGTACAGCATACATCCCTTTTCCCCCTATCTCTGGGTTTGGGATATCCAGCTTTGCAAAGAGGAAGAGGCTTGGCCCCCTTATTCTGGACAACAGCTTTCAGTCTAGGGTAGCACAGGCTATATCAGTGAAAGGCATCCCCAGGTCTTTAGCACCACACGTTCTGCTCATAAGCTCTTCATCTTCATCCTTTGCACCTGCACTTAGACTTGTAAATTTCAAGGTCTGACTTTTCATCCATCTTTATTAAATTCCTTCCTGAGAAATTCTGTTCCTTTTTAAATTTCTGGTTCCCTAGCATTGTTTGAGATTTGAACTCTGCTATCCAGAGCATTTACAAGCCTTGGGGTTTCATGTCTTTTGAGAATTGGCTCAGCTGGTTTTCTAGGTTCTCATCCAAGTCTCTGCAAAAAAACCATTGGGTCAGCCAGGGCTTAGGGCTGAGTCTTGCTGGATGCTGTTGGAACACACTCTCCAGCTTGGCTTTGACCATTTGAAGACTGGCTGAACTCTCTAGGAGGTCAACCTAAACCAGTTGCTTTATTGTCCAGATTATATCTCTTTATCTCAGTGAAAAGGTATCATGAGGGTTTGGGTCAAGGGCTTTTCAGGCATAATATGGTCATACACAGAGCCTTCCTAACCTATTCGTCTCTTGGTTCTATTGCAAAAATCAAATAGGATTATTTGCTATAACTTATTCTTGGAAATCTCAATGACTCCTAGAGCTCATTTGTCCCTCTCTAAGGCTCTGTGTGTGTGTGTTCAGTTGCTCAGTTGTGTATGACTCTTTGTGATCCCATAGACTGTAGCCCACCAGGCTCATCTGTCCATGGAATTCCCCAGGGAGGAATACTCGAGTGGATTGCCATTTCCTCCTCTAGGGGATCTTCCTGACCCAGGGATTGAACCTGTGTCTCTTGCCTCTCTTGCATCAGCAGGCAGGCTCTTTACCACTGTACCACTTGGAAAGCCCCTCTAAGGGTCTACATACTGCCTAGTTGGGAATGATTATAGTTTTGAATCAGTTCGAATGTGCCACACAGTTTGTCAAGTATTATCAGAGTTTACTGAAGGGCTTCCTAATCTAGGGTTTGTGAACTTGCATGGGAACAAATTACATCCTTGTTTTTACTAATCTCCAACGAAATTTAACATGTTTTCCAATCGCAACATAAGCAACAAAGTACAGTAATATTAGCATGACCTTGACTTTGTCACTGATACAAACCATGGATTTTTCACATCAAGCTGGAGTCATTGTAGACATCTCAACATATCTTTCAAATTCAAAGTGAAAGTGAAAGTGAAAGTGAAGTTGCTCAGTCGTGTCCGACTCTTTGCCACCCCGTGGACTGTAGCCCGCCAGGCTCCTCCGTCCGTGGGATTCTTCAGGCAAGAATACTGGTGTGGGTTGCCATTTCCTTCTCTAGGGGATCTTCCCTGACCCAAGGATCGAACCCAGGTCTCCTGCATTGCAGGCAAATGCTTTAACCTCTGAGCCACCAGGGAACTTCAAAATTATGGTACTTCTAAGACCTTGTTATTTAATGCATTACTAAAAAGTCAGGTTTTAAACACATTTTAATAGCTTTGTTTAAATATAATTGGCTTTCCTTGCGATTTGACATATTTCATTCAATGTATTTAAAAACACTGCTCTAAGACATGGTCTGTAGGTGCCACCAGTTTGCCAGAAAGGCTCCTGTACAAAAATCCATGGTTTACAAAAATCCATGGTTGTCATGATGGTAGCGGCTCCTCCTCAGAAACCTCTGGGGCCAGATCTCTGCCTGGAACTTTCCTTTGCCCAGACAAATCTCGTGAGGGATAAAAGGACCCTTACCTCAACTTTGAGTTCTTGTCATATCTTTACTCAGACTAAGCCAACACTAGCAAAACTTTCCTTTCTACTGACAATTTGAGTAGCAAATGCTGTCTCATCATTTTTTTTTTCTCCCTAATCAAGCAGACCTGGGTTTGAATGACAGCTCCCCCATCTACTTCTCTTGACTCTCAGCCTCTTAATTTGTAAAACAGGGATATTGCCACCTACTTTGCGAGCTGGTATCCATGTTAAACAAGGTACCAGGTTTTTCAATCGAGTTTTCTGGGAAGCAGCCCATGAGGTGGAATTAGAAGTAAAGTAGTTTATTAGTTCGAGGTGAGGCTTGTTGCTTGTGACAGATAAGAGAGGGAAGAAGCAGAATTGGGCAGAAAAAGTCTTCAAGACCATGATGCAAAGCTGACATGAATGAAAAGAAAAATAGAGCAGTGAGATAAGGAGCACCTCGGACTATAATTCAGATCGCATGACATTTCTGCCAACTCAATTGGTTGCTCTGGAGCAAAGATTACCTGTCGAAGGAATCCTAGGTTAGGTAGAAATGGTCCATCACATGGGACCATTGGCCAGAGGGTTCCCAGGAAGACCATGGCCTTGGCTTGAAAGCCAAGGTACAACCTGTAATGTTATGGCTGAAAGCTACCATCTACCTTCTTTCCTTGCAGCTGACTGGTGAGTTCTTTCTTGAAGGGAGATCTGAGCAGCAGGCCTCCACGTTTGTTCAGTTTGAGAAGGCTGAACACGGTCTTGGTGTAACATGTGTCATATATAGCAAGAAATAGGCATGGCTACTGCCAATGTCTCTAAAGAATTGCTTACCTCGTCTTACGCACCCTGAGCAACAGAATACTGATTTGAATAGTCAGGTCGAATCTTTCTAAGCTGGAAACCTTTTCATACTGATACGTAGGATAATTTTTACATCCTTTTTTTGGGACACGCTGTGTGGCATACAGGGTCTTCTTTCCCCAGTCAGGGATCAAACCCCCTGTAGTGGGAACACTGAGTCTTTAACCATGGGACAGCCAGGGATGTCCCTAGGGTAGTTTTTATTTTTATTTATTTATTAAATTAATTTTGATTGGCGTGTAGTTGCTTTACAATATTGTGCTAGTTTCTACTGTACAGCAAAGTGAATGAGCTACATGTTTACAAATATCCTCCTTTATTTTGGATTTCCTTCCCATTTAGGTCACCACCGAGTACTGAGTTGAATTCCCTGTGCTATACAATAAGTTCTCATTAGTTATCCATTTTATACATAGTATCAATAGTGGATATGTGTCAATCCCAATCTCCCAATTTATCCCCCCCTCACCCTGGACCCCAGGGCTTCTCAGGTGGTGTTAGTGGTAAAGATTACCCGCCTGACAATCCAGGAGATTTAAGAGACATGAGTTCGACCCCTGGGTCAGACGATCCTCTGGAGGAGGGCATGGCGACCCCCTCCAATATTTTTGCCTGGAGAAACCCATGGACTGAGGAGCCTGGCGGGTTACAGCCTATAGGGTCACAAAGAGTTGGACATGACTGAAGCGACTTGGCACACACACAGGCACCCCACATGCAGGCACCCCACCTCCAGGGTAGTTTTTAGACTTAGGACTTTATGAAGATGACAGAGAATTTGTTAAGGATACCTTGGTGATTGAACTCATACTCTGTAATGATCATGAGAACAACAATAATGATAATTATGAAGGTAATGTAGAGTCTCTCTATAGAGAGTCTACTAACGATACAGGGCCTGCATTCGGCACTGATATTAGGTTCCCTCTTGGTACTCCAGGAAATGGAGTTTAGCAAGGGTAGGTGAGGACTCAGCTCTCATCCCACGTTGACTCTTTTTCTCCCAGAGAACACTTGGGGTGTTCTATGCCATCTTATCTCAGCAAAGTGAGTACTGAGAACCAGCTGCTCCGTTCAGACGTCCTTAGTCTCCACCTGAGTTCAGTTCAGTTCAGTTCAGTCACTCAGTGGTGTCCAACTCTGCAACCCCATAGACTGCAGCACACCAGGCCTCCCTGTCCATCACCAGCTCCCGGAGCTTGCTCAGATCAAGTCCATCAGAACAAGACCCAGTTTCCCCTCAGTCAGTCTCTCCCTTCACGAAGCTTCCATAAGCCTCTTTCATCCTTACCCATCAGAGGGCAGACAGAATGAAACCATAGTCACAGAAAACTGACCAAACTCCACCTGAGGACTTACTCAAAAGAGACTTTGAAAGCACTTCCCCTTTATTGCTGGGTTTATTTTCAGAAAAAGATCAGTTCAGTTCAGCTCAGTTACTCAGCCATGTCCGACTCTGCAGCTCCATGGGCTGCAGCACACCACGTCTCCCTGTTCATCACCAACTCCCGGAGCTTGCTCAAACTCAAGTCCATCAAGTCAGTGATGCCATCTAACCATCTCATCCTCTGTCGTCCCCTTCTCCTCTGTCCTTCAATCTTTCCCAGCATCAGGGTCTTTTCAAATGACTCAGTTCTTCGCATCAAGTGGCCAAAGTATTGGAATCTCAGCTTCAGCATCAGTCCTTCCAATAACACCACAGTTCAAAAGCATCAATTCTTTGGCGCTCAGCTTTCTTTATAGTCCAGCTCTCACATCCATACACGACTCCTGGAAAAACCATAACTTTGACTAGATGGACTTTTGTTGGCAAAGTAATGTCTATGCTTTTTAATATGCTGTCTAGGTTGGTCACAGCTTTCCTTCCAAGGAGCAAGAGTCTCTTAATTTCATGGCTGCAGTCCCCATCTGCAGTGATTTTGGAGCCCAAGAAAATAAAGCCTGTCACTTTTTCACCCATCTATTTGCCATGAAGTTATGGGACTGGATGTCATGATCTTCATTTTATGAATGTTGACTTTTAAGCCAACTTGTCACTCTCCTCTTTCACTTGCATCAAGAGGCTCTTTAGTTCTTTGCTTTCTGTCATAAGGGTGGTATCATCTGCATATCTGAGGTTATTGATATTTCTCCCGGCAATCTTGATTCCAGCTTGTGCTTCATCCAGCCTGGCATTTCACATGATGTACTCTGCATACAAGTTAAATAAACAGGGTGACAATATACAGCCTTGACGTACTCCTTTCCCAATTTGGAACCAGTCTGTCGTTCCATGTCCGGTTCTAACTGTTGCTTCATGACCTGCATACAGATTTCTCAGCAGACAGGTCAGGTGGCCTGGTGTTCCCATCTCTTGAAGAATTTTCCACAGTTTATTGTGATCCACGCAGTCAAAGGCTTTGGCATAGTCAATAAAACAGAAGTAGATATTTTTCTGGAACTCTCTTGCTTTTTCTATGATCCAACAGATGTTGGCAATTTGATCTCTGGTTCCTCTGCCTTTTCTAAATCCAGCTTGGACATCTGGAAGTTCACAGTTCACATACTCTTGGAGCCTGACTTGGAGAATTTTGAGCATTACTTTGCTAACATGTGAGATGAGTGCAATTGTGCGGTAGTTTGAGCATTCTTTGATGTTGCCCTTCTTTGGGTTTGAAATGAAAACTGACCTTTTCCAGTCCTGTGGCCACTGGTGCGTTTTCCAAATTTGCTGACATATTGAGTGCAGCACTTTCACAGCATTATCTTTTAGGATTTGAAACAGCTCAACTGGAATTCCATCATCTCCACTAGCTTTGTTCATAGTGATGCTTCCTAAGGCCCACTTGACTTCACATTCCAGGATGTCTGGCTCTAGGTGAGTGATCACACCATCGTGATTATCTGGGTTGTGAAGATCTTTTTTGTAGAGTTCTCCTGTGTATTCTTGCCACTTCTTCTTAATATCTTCTGCTTCTGTTAGGTCCATATCATTTCTGTCCGTTATTGAGCCCATCTTTGCATGAAATCTTCCTTTGGTATCTCTAATTTTCTTGAAGCGATCTCTAGTCTTTCCCATTCTATTATTTTCCTCTATTTCTTTGCACTGATCACTGAGGAAGGCTTTCTTATCTCTCCTTGCTATTCTTTGGAACTCTGCATTCAAATTGGTGTATCTTTCCTTTTGTCCTTTGCCTTTAGCTTCTCTTCTTTTCTCAGCTATTTGTAAGGCCTCCTCAGACAATCATTTTACCTTTTTGCATTTCTTTTTTCTTTTGTTTATAAACAATAGTTTTATTTATTTATTTTTGGCTGTGCTGGGTCTTCGTTGCTCCGCGGGCTTTTGTCTAGTTGCCACAAGCAGAGGCTACTCTGTAGTTGCAGAGCTCGGGCTTCTCACTGTGCTGGCATCTCTTGTTGAGGAGCATGGGCTTTAGAGCACTCCAGCTTTAGCAGCTGAGGCACATGGGCTCAATCGTTGCAGCTCCTCGGCTCTAGAACATAGGCTCATTAGTTGTGGTGCATACCTTAGCTGTTCTGCGGCATGTGGGGTCTTCCTAGATCAGGGACTGAACCTGTGTCTCCTTCATCGGCAGGATTCTTTACCACTGAGCCACCAGCAACGCCCTATGGCAGCTGAATTTCCCCTCTAATGTCTTCTCTACAATGCTGCCTGTGTCCTCTGCTTGCTGACAAGGAATGTGAAGGAGGAGCTGCCTTTTTTGAATTTGAACACAGTGGTCTACACTATTTCTGGAAGAATACGTCCTGCTTCAGGGTGACTGTTCTCTGCTGTGACCCTAGGAAGAGCATTTGAGTCCCAGTTGGCAGGAAGACTCACTCTCCACTTAAGTGTGAGCAGAACACCATTGCAGTCCTACTATTTTTCCTGTGTAATGCGCTTGACATTCCCTGACACCAGGGTCTGAAATTAATTTAGGGCTAATTCTGTTTAGTCAACCCTGGCCCAAGGTTACACGGGCAATACCACCATGTAGTAGTCACTTCATTCCCAGCTTTTTCCTGCTGGGTTGAGCGCATTGACCATGGACTTGGGAGATATTTGCTTCTGTCTCTCATTGAAGTGTCAGGGTTGGAACTTCAGAATTCTAAAGGGATTTGGGCAAATATTTTCTTCCCAGAATTGCCCTTCCATCCTCAAACCTCGGGTCCCTTGGCAGGCTCCTTGGCAGTGATAGAAGCATCATCCAGGGGATGGGCAGTCATCCCCACTGCCGAATGGGGAGGCAAACAGCCAGAGGAAGACAGAGGCTCATGCCAGGAGGACCGGTCACTTGCCAGCTCCTCCTTGGCTGAGTCTCTGTGTGCCCTGGAATGAGGTATAGCCACGTGGCTGGGAGAAGACTTGGCTCTCTGAGGTCCTCAGTGCCTCGCTTTCCAGATCTAGGCTAAAAACAGGACTTGACTACCAGTGATAATAATACCTATCTCTGTCTTTGAGAATCTCTTCTTTTTTAAGTGCTTTCCTGGTTTTCTATTATTTAGTAGTACTCTGAAGCAGGGATGGCCATTTTTGTGTTACAGATGGGGAGATTGAGCCTCGGAGTCCCTTGCCCCTGATGGAAGAGTTGGCCCATGGTAGATGTGGGGTGTGAACACAGGCATGCCCGACCCTGATGCCTGCACTGCATCCTCTCTCTGCACACAGTGAACTGGGAAGCCACTTGTATCCAGTCTGAGGGAAGAGCATCTGCTAAGCAGATGCCTGGGTCTGCTGGCCACGAGAACATGGCTTTTTCTTGGTGATGATGGCGATCTGGAGAAAGAGCTCCATGGCCAAAGTGCTTTCACCATGAGTCACTTTGTTGTTCTCTTTGTGAGAGTTCAGCTAAGGAGCCATAGAGAGTCACCTGTGGTTCCTACTTTTTATGCCCCAGCAATCCAGGATAGCAATTCTGTTAACCAGATTCCTCCCAAGGACATATGGAACCTGTGGGAAGTCACATGGCCAGAGTTAATCAGTACCCAGGTAAAATTCAACTGTTTATGGGGTCATGTGGATTGACTTATGATCATCTCCAGATAACTTGTGTCCAAGTTTTGTTTTTTTTTTCCGATTGAAGAGTTATACGACTCATTCTTCTTCCTCACTGGTTTGCACGTTAGAAACCTAGGCTCCTGATAAAGGCACCCCCAGGCTGTCCATGATTTGACCTGTCTTTCGCTCAAGCTCATCTCCAGACACGTAGCCTTTGCAGTTCATGCTCCGGGTGTACCAACATCCTGGTGTTTCCAGAAGCAGCTGTGCCAACCCAGGCTTTTGCTTTTGTCAATATCTTTCCCTAAAAAGCACTTCACTGCGTCTCCTTACCTAGTCCTTAGACATATTGCAGGTCTCAGCTCAAAGATTTCCTTCACTAATGTCTGTTTTTTTTTTTTCAATTAAAAAAACAAAAAACAAAAAACCTTTTTTTTTGACAGTGCCATGTAGCATGTGGGATATGGGATCTTAGCTCCTTGATCAGGGATCGAACCCTTACCTCCTGCACTGAAAATGTGGAGTCTTAGCCACTGGACCACCAAGGAAGTCCTTCCCTGACATCTTTCAGATTTTGGTGGCTCAGAGATTAAAGCGTCTGCCTGCAAGGCGGGAGACCCAGCTTCAGTCCCTGGGTTGGAAAGATCCCCTGGAGAAGGAAATGGCAACCCACTCCAGTATTCTTGCCTGGAGAATCTCATGGACGGAGGAGCCTGGTAGATTACAGTCCACAGGGTCGCAAAGAGTTGGACATGACTGAGCGACTTCACTTTCACTTTCCTTTTTTAGCCTTCCACGGCATCTTAGAACACCTCCATATCCAGAGTTTGGAATCACCTATCTCTCCTCCCACTTCTGCCTGAGCCCATAGAAGCCTCAAGGGAGTGTGTTTTATTGTTCTCTGAACACCCAGCACTTATCAGATAGCCTGACACAGGATTTGGGAAAGGGCTTCCCTTGTGGCTCAGATGGTAAAGAATCTGCTTGCAATGTAGGAGACCTGGGTTCACTCCCTGGGTTAGGAAGATCCCCTGGAGAAGGGAAAGGCTACCCACTCCAGTATTCTGACTTGGAGAATGCCAAGGATTGTGCAGTCCATGGAGTCACAAAGAGTTCGATATGACTGAGCGACTTTCATTTTCACTTTGGGAATTTAACTTCAGGGCAGGTTGGACTCAAAGTAAACCTCCTGCTGGCAGGTTGGCAGCAAAGTAACGCTCAAAATTCTCCAAGTGAGGCTTCAACAGTATGTGAACTGTGAACTTCCAGATGTTCAAGCTGGATTTAGAAAAGGCAGAGGAATCAGAGATCAAATTGCCAACATCTATTGGATCATTAAAAAACAAGAGAATTCCAGAAAAACAGCTACTTCTGCTTTATTGATTATGCCAAAACCTTTGACTGTGTAGATCACAACTGCGGAAAATTCTTCAAGAGATGGGAATACCAGACCACCTGACCTGCCTGCTGAGAAAAATGTATGCAGATCACGAAGCAACAGCTAGAAATGGACATGGAACAACAGACTGGTTCCAAATCGGGAAAGGAGTACGTCAAGGCTGTATATTGTCACCCTGCTTATTTAACTTATATGCAGAGTACATCATGTGAAATGCCAGGCTGGATGAAGCACAAGCTGGAATCAAGATTGCAGGGAGAAATATCAATAACTAGAGAAGGCAATGGCAACCCACTCTGGTACTCTTGCCTGGAAAATCCCATGGACAGAGGAGCCTGGTGGGCTGCAGTCCATGGGGTCGCTAAGAGTCGGACATGACTGAGTGACTTCACTTTCACTTTTCACTTTCGTGCATTGGAGAAGGAAATCGCATTCCACTCCAGTGTTCTTGCCTGGAGAATCCCAGGGACGGGGGAGCCTGGTGGGCTGCCGTCTATGGGGTCACACAGAGTCAGACACGACTGAAGGGACTTCGCAGCAGCAGCAGCATGCAGATGACACCACCCTTATGGCAGAAAGTGAAGAACTAAAGAGCCTCTTGATGCAAGTGAAAGAGGAGAGTGAAAAAGTTGGCTTAAAAGTCAATATTCAGAAAGCTAGGATCATGGCATCTGGTCCCATTACTTCATGGCAAATAAATGGGGAAACAATGGAAACAGTGACAGACTTTATTTTCTTGGGCTCCAAAATCACTGCAGATGGGGACTGCAGTCATGAAGTTAAAAGACTCCTGCTCCTTGGAAGAAAAGCTATGACCAACCTAGACAGCATGTTAAAAAGCAGAGACATTACTGTGGGGACAAAGATCTGTCTAGTCAAACCTATGATTTTTCCAGGAGTCATGTATGAATGTGAGAGTTGGACTATAAAGAAAGCTGAGTGCCAAAGAATTGATGCTTTTGAACTGTGGTATTGGAGAAGACTATTGAGAGTCCCTTAAACTGCAAGGAGATCCAACCAGTCCATTCTAAAGGAAATCAGTCCTGAATATTCATTGGAAGGACTGATGCTGAAGCTGAAACTCCAATGCTTTGGCCACCTGATGCAAAGAACTGACTCACTGGAAAAGACCCGGCTATTGGGAAAGATTGAAGGCAGGAGGAGAAGGGGATGACTGAGGATGAGATGATTGGATGGCATCACTGACTCAATGGACATGAGTTTGAACAGGCTTCAGGAGCTGGTGATGGACAGGGAGGCCTGGGGTGCTGCAATCTATGGGGTTAGAAGGAGTCAGACACAACTGAGCGACTGAGCAACTTAACTGTAGGTTGGACTCAGGCAAGGCAGTAGGGAAGGAAAAGGGAAGGAAACAGGTAGAACTGACTCATCAGCCTTTTAGATGGGCCCTTGCTGAGGGAT
The DNA here is from genome assembly GCF_014754425.2 of Oryx dammah. Taxonomy (NCBI): domain Eukaryota; kingdom Metazoa; phylum Chordata; class Mammalia; order Artiodactyla; family Bovidae; genus Oryx; species Oryx dammah. Next base: position 95,611,441 of record NW_024070185.1, read on the forward strand.
ATAGAGCTCCCCAGACTCAGCATCGAACTGAGTAAACAGCAATTGAGATGGACACTGGTAAACAAATTGGATACAAGCTTCCCAAGAGGATGCGCTGCCCAGATTCAAGGGTCTCAGGTTTGGATGGAGAGGGGAGGATTCAGGTCAAAACTCTGGGTGGGGGACTTCCCTGGTGGTCTAGTGGTTAAGACTTCACCTTCCAACACAGGGGGTACAAATTCAATCCCTGGTCAGACAGCCAAGATCCCACATGTCTCCTGGCCAAAAAACCAAAACAAAAAACAGAAGCAATATTGTTACAAATTCAATGAAGCCTTTAAAAAAGAAAGAAAGTGAAGTCGCTCAATCGTGTCCGAGTCTTTGTGACCCCATGGACTATAGCCTGCCAGGCTCCTCCATCCATAGCATTTTCCAGGCAAGAATACTGGAGTGGGTTGTAATATCCTTCTCCAGGGAAAGACTTTAAAAAAGGTTTACATTAAAAAACAGCAACAACAACAAAAAGACTGTACTGTGGGGAAGGAGACTTTTGTTCCTGGAGAAGGAATATGTTGAGGCTTTGCAGGACAGCAGGGATGGGCTAACCACGATGGATTCTGTACCAAGATTCCCACTGCATAGCAGAAAATCTGGGATAGAAGTCTCTTGAAATGGCAGTGGTTAAGAAAAAGCACAGGGGCAACTGGGGGTCACTAATTGTTCAGCTGTTACTAATTCCTTCTTCTCCAACTAGCTTAAAATACCCCTCAAACCTTCTCTCTCGTACAGACACACACACACACCCAATACCAGTCTTACTATTGAAAAGCACATCTTTGTAAGAAATGTTTCACCAGGGCAAGGTGGAATTCAAAGTTTTCATTCCTTCAATCAGGGCTATGAATTGGGCCAGCTGGCTCAAACAGTTAGACATAAATCACTTAGTGATAGAACATGGGAAAAGCTGATAAGAGGTAAAATAAGTATTTAGGAGCAGGGACTCACCTTTAGTGAATTTAAATTCTCCAAGTCAGGGTTCAACAGTACGTGAACCATGAAATTCCAGATGTTCAAGATGGATTTAAAAAAGGCAGAAGAACCAGAGATCAAACTGCCAACATCCATTGGATCATAGAAAAATAAGAGAATTCCAAAAATAAGAGAATTCCAAAAATAAAGCTACTTCTGCTTTACTGATTATGCCAAAGTCTTTGACTGTGTAGATCACAACAAACTGTGGAAAATTCTTCAGGAGATGGGAATACCAGACTACCTGACCTGCCTGCTGAGAAATCTGTATGCAGGTCAAGAAGCAACAGTTAAAACTGGACATGGAACAACAGACTGGTTCCAAATCAGGAAAGGAGTACGTCAAGGCTGTATATTGTCACCCCTCTTATTTAACTTGTATGCAGAGTACATCATGTGAAATGCTAGGCTGGATGAAGCACAAGCTGGAATCAACCTCAGATATGCAGATGGAACCACCCTTATGCCAGAAAGCGAAGAACTAAAGAGCCTCTTGATGCAAGTGAAAGAGGAGAGTGAAAAAGTTGGCTTAAAAGTCAATATTCAGAAAACTAAGATCATGGCATCCAGTCCCATCACTTCATGGCAAATAGATGGGGAAACAGTGGAAACAGTGACAGACTTTATTTTCTTGGGCTCCAAAATCACTGCACATGGTGATTGCAGCCATGAAATTAAAAGATGCTTATTCCTTGGAAGAAAAGCTATGACCAACCTAGACAGCATATTAAAAAGCAGAGACATTACTGTGCAGACAAAGGTCTGTCTAGTCAAAGTTATGGTTTTTCCAGGGGTCATGTATGGATGTGAGAGTTGGACTATAAAGAAAGCTGAGCACTGAAGAATTGATGCTTTTGAACTGTGATGTTGGAGAAGACTCTTGAGAGTCCTTTGAACTGCAAGGAGATCCAACCAGTCCATCCTAAAGGAAATCAGTCCTGGATATTCATTGAAAGGACTGATGCTGAAGCTGAAACTCCAGTACTTTGGCCACCTCATGCGAAGAAATGACTCATTGGAGAGGACCCTGATGCTGGGAAAGACTGAGGGCAGGAGGAGAAGGGGACGACAGAGGATGGGGTATTTGGATGGCATCACCGACTCGATGGACTTGAGTTTGAGCAAGCTCTGGGAGTTGGTGGTGGACAGGGAGGCCTGGTGTGCTGCAGTTCATGGGGTCAGAAAGAGTTGGACATGATTGAGCTACTGAACTGATGCACCAGGTAGTGAAATGAATGTTCAGTGTGCAGAATGCTCCCCACCCCCATTTAATTAATTTAATATTTAATTGAAATTTTTGAGATAACTTGGGGTTTACATGTAGTTGTCAAAAAATAAAATACAGAAAGATCCCATAAACCCAGTTTCTCCCAATGGCATTGTCTTACAAATCTGTAGTGTGATGTCACAACTAGGATATTGTCTTAAAAAAAAATTATTGAAGTAAGTTGATTTACAATGTTGTGTTAGTTTCAGATGCAGAGCAAAAGTGACTCAGTTATACATAAACATATACAGGAGAACATTGTCGTTGATACCATCTATGATTGTATTCATTCTCCAGTTTTCCCTGGACTCATTTGTGTGTATGTGTGTGTATATGGTTCTGTGCAATTTTATCACAAGCATAGTTTGCTGTCATTTTCATAATACATGACAGAGTCAGCACTGTAAGCATCACTCTCGTTGACCCTTTATAACCACACCCTCCCCTTCCTAATACCCTTTCTCAGTCCTCAAAATATCCACTCCAGGCAACCAAGTCTCAGGGAGGTATGTCATCTGTGACGTGTCAGCAATCAGTAAGGATTGACGTGTCGATTCAGAAGTTTGTCTGAAAACATTCACCACATTTATTTTCTAAATTTCTCAATTGTTCATTCATTCAGCAAATATTTATTGTCTACTAGGTTCTAAGCACTGGCATTTCAGCTATAAAAACATGACCGAGTCCTCGCTTCTCATGAAGTTTTCATTCAAGTGTGAGTAGACCATGGATGCGAAAATGTGACGTGTAATATACCTTCAGCTGAGGACAACTGCTGTGAAGAACAATCGAGGAAGGGGCAAGGGGCGAGAAGTGGGGTCTACTGTTTGGGACTGGGTGACCAAGGAAGCCACTTTAAGGAAGGAAAATTCAAGAGTAGTCCTGACCGAAGAGGAGTAGGGGGCACTGGATTTTTAGGCGAAGAGAGGAGGAAGATCACAGATTACCTCATCATGAATGAGTGAGGCATGTTTTGGATGTCAAGACACCCAGTGTGTCTGGGGCAGAGCAGGGCAGAGAGAGGAGGGGGCTATGAGGTCAGAGATGGGGTTGGAGCTGGATTACCAGGGCCTTCCTTGCAGGCCGTGGGAAAGACTTTGGATCTTATTCTAAGTGGGAGTAGAAGCCACAGGGAGGTTTTGAGCTGGAGAAAAACATGATCTGATATTCAGTTTGTAAAAACCACCCTCTGGCTGCTGGGTGGAGGATGGGCTGTAGGAGAGCAAAGCCAGGAGCAAGGGGAACAATTTGGTAGCCACTGCGGCAAAGCACAAGAGAGACAGGGTGGCCCGGCCCAGCGCGGCGGGCCGGGAACAGTGAGAAGTATCTGCGCTCAAGACTCATTGTGTCCGTGGACCCCACAGGACTCGATGAAAGACTGGATATGGGGTAGGCGTGAGAGCAGGCCAGAGAAGGGGATATTTCAGACAGTGCGGACACTGAGTCACTTCTGCTCTTTAGCCAGGACATCACAGTATAGTGCCAGACAGCAGGAATCTTCTTCCAATGAAAGGACCACTGTGCCCAAGGCACTTCGCTTGCTTCTTTCTCTCTACCTCTTCTCAACATGTCCTGTGGGTTCAAGCAGACAGGAACACAACCTTGGTCTCAGTCTACCCAGGAGAAAAAGACTACTGGCACAAACATTTGGGAAATTGGAGTTTGACTGAACCCAGTCCCTGCCCCTGAGAGCTCACAGTCTGGTGGGGAGATAGGCAAATGCAGAAACAACGATGGCGTGAAATACTGGTGTGGAGAGACCACTGGGAGGCGGAGGAGCATCCAGGGAGAGGGGTGTGGATTTCACTGAGTTGTAAGATGGTGGCTGGGTGGTGCCTCAAGGATGGTGTCAGGGGATGAGGGGGTGTTCAGGCATCAGTCTTGAGGCTTGCAGACATGTTCTCCAATTACGGAAGAAGGTTATAAATTCCTGAGATGGGGAAGAGCCACAGCAAAAAGCTTAAGTCCCTGTGCAGCTTGGAGGGTTTGAGGGCCAGCTACACCATATGACCAAGTGGAAATACAAGGCTCACGTGAAGGGGTGGAGGGAGGGAGGCTGAAGAGGCCGGCTGACATCTGGCTAAGCTACTGGGTCAAAATCCTGGTGGTAACTGAGGTTGGAACCTTAAGCATCTTAAGGAAGGTAGTTGCTTGGTTATATTTGCCTTTTGAAAGTTCCCTTTTGCCAAAGAAGGTGCTTCGGGTGTGAAAGTCTACATCTTTCCTTGGGTGAACAAAAAGGAGCCACCCTTGGCCTCAGCTCAGTAACCTTCCTGGGAAATTTCCATCTTACCTGACTCATCTCCGCAAAAGATCATCTCAGCTGTCCAGGAAGGGCCCCTGGTTGCTTCCCTGAAGCCATGTCCACACCTACCTCTCAGTGCGGTAAGTAAAACTGCTTAGCTGCCTCTCTCTCAGGCAGTGGGATCTGCTGCAGAAGGGGCCTAAGAAGGGGACAGGGGGGAATAGGAGCTTTTAAGGTCTAGTCCCTTGGTCTAGAATTTCAGCCCCCTCTTTGGAAGAAGCTTCCTTGGCGGCTCAGATGGTAAAGAGTCTGCCTGCAACGCAGGAGACCTGAGTTCGATCTCTGGATTGGGAAGATCCCCTGGAGAAGGGAAAGGCTATCCACTCCAGTATTCTTGCCTGGAGAATTCCGTGGACTTAGGAACCTGGTGGGCTACAGTCTATGGGGTCTCAGAGTCGGACACGACTAAGCAACTAACACTTCGGAAGCTACTGGGCTTTACTTCCTGTGTGTTCTCCTACTCACCCTCTTGATTTCTCTATCTGGAAAAATGGGAGAACAAGATGTAACTTCTTGGGGGTCTGGAGGATTTGGAGGAGCAGGCGAAGGTTGTCTCCTGTGAACTTCTGTTTGCAGCACAGTAGCACAGGAGGGAAAGAGTGCAAACGCGTGTGTGTCGTAGATAAACGCAGTCCTTGTCCTTCTGCCTCTTTCCTCAGGGCTATAGATTTGCTCATGGTCCAGGCTGGCAGAGGTCTTAACCAAGGAAATGATGTCTATCACCTGGCTGAAAGGTTTTCTCTTCTGTAAAACAGAGTGGTTCAGAACACCTCCCCCAGGGTGATTTGAGAATAGTGCTCAATCCATGTTTGATATTCAAAATGAAAAAAGAGGCAGTAAATATTGGAGGCTTTTCAGATACATTGTTGTTGTGCAATTGCTAAGTTGTCTTCCACACTTTGTGACCCCATGGACTGTAGCCCACCAGGTTCCTTTGTCCATGGGGTGTTCTAGGTGAGAATACTGGAATGGATTGCCACTTCCTTCTCCAGGGGATCTTCCTGGGATTGAACCCACATCTCCTGCACTGGCAGGCAGATTCTTTATCAACGAGCCACCAGGGAAACCCTTTCAGATACATAGCGCTCATCAAATTCCCCAGAGGCTGCAACAGCCTAGAACACAGGATTCAGAGCTACCCTGTGTGGTTTTGAATTGTGTGTCCACTAGTTACTAGTGATGAGACCTGAGGTGAGTCCCTCTGGAGCTGTGGTTTTCTCACCTGGTATGAGGCGATGGGACCCCCACCTTATCAGGCTGCCCTTCCACTTGTGAAGGTGAAATAAGATCGCGTATATAAAGCGACAGGCATGCAGCGAGGGCTCCGGTGTCCAGAAGGTGAGTCTCCTTTCTTTTGCTTCCATTTCTTCTATTCCCTTACTGGTTACAACTCCATCATGGTGAAGAGATGACCTCCCCAGCCAAGCCAGGGACCCAAGGCTCCAAGTCCATTTGACACAGGTTCAAGGTCTTGGCTTTTCAGTTTGCAAGGAGAGTCAAAGTTTTGCAGCTGCTGTTGGGTCATAGACCTGTGACGGTGGCACCTTGGTGGGGGCAACTCCCTTTGGGCACTAGGAGATCATACTTTGGGGGACCTTCCTTTAATGTCTAAAGGTCGTTTTCTGACTTAAAAAAAAATCCTCCAGTATAATCACAAAGAAATTAGATATCATGTTCTCAGATACATACAATCCTTTTTGATCCCCATCTCTTTTATATATTATTTTTTCATAGACACAAGTAATGGAAATTCACCTTCCCTGGAAATGATAAGAGTCCTGTGGAGACAATAGTCTTTAGGGTCAGGTGCAGACAAGACCCCAGAAAGTCAAGTTCTGTGTTCTGGCTGCAGGGACACTCAGAAGTCCTTGTGGAGCCAGAAATGTGGCTTAATTCAGGGAGAAGCCGAGTCGTAAGACATTCACGCACCCATCTTTCATTTATGCATTCAGGTAACTAATATTCACTGAGCACGTGCTGTGTGTTGAGCCCCCAGGGCAGAGCTTGTGTCTGGAGGGTGATTATGATGTAGGAACCACTCTGGAAGGAGTATAATAAATGCAGTAACCAAGGCATGCTCTGGGCCAGCAGGCTTAGAGGATGATCCTAGTGACTCCATGCAGAACCGTTCCTGGACATCTGACGGGGGCCAAGAACTCAGCAGTGGCTCAGCAGGATGGGCTGGGGGGCCTCAGGAAGTCTTTGGGCTGCCAGCTAAGGAAGGTGTTCCCTGCTGAGAGAACAGTGGGCACAAAGTCTTGCCAAGACACAGTGCCTTCGGGAAGCCTTTGGAAGATCTCAGGCAAAGGAGTTCAAGGGGGTTGTGAGATGAACTGGGAGATTGGGACTGACACATATACACTATTGATGTTCTTGTTCAGTTGTTCAGTCTTGTCTGACTCTTTGTGACCCCATGGACTGCAGCACACCAGGCTTCCCTGTCCTTCACTATCTCCCAGAGTTTGCTCAAACTCATGACCATTGAGTTGGTGATGCCATCCAACCATCTCATCCTCTGTTGTCCCCTTCTCCTCCTGCCTTCAATCTTTCCCATCATCAGGGTCTTTTCCAATGAGTCGGCTCTTCACATCAGCTGGCCAAAGTATTGGAGCTTCAGCTTCAGCATCTGTCCTTCCAATGAATATGCAGGACTGATTTCCTTTAGAATTGACTGGTTTGATCTCCTCCAGCACCACAATTGGAAAGCATCAATTTTACGCTCTGCCGTCTTTATGGTCCAACTCTCACATGTGTACATGACTACTGGAAAAATCAACACTATTGATACTACATACAAAATAGAGGAATTTCCCAGGTGCTGCTAGTGGTGAAGAACTCACCTGCCAATGCACGAGATGTGAGAGATGAGGGTTCAATCCCTGGGTTGGGAAGATCCCTTGGAGAAGGGCATGGCAACTTGCTCTAGTACTCTCGCCTGGAGAATCCCATGGATAGAGGAGCTTGGTGGGCTCTAGTCCATAGGGTTGCAAAGAGTTGAACATGACTGAAGCAACTTAACATGCAGGGATGCATAAAATAGATAACTAATGAGTACCTACTGTATAGCACAGAGAACTCTACTCAGTACTCTATGAAGACCTAAATGGTAAGGAACTTCCCTGGTGGCTCAGACGGTAAAGTGTTTGCCTATGATGCGGGAGAACCCAGTTCGATTCCTGGGTGGGGAAGAGCTCTTGGAGAAGGAAATGGCAACCCACTCCAGTATTCTTGCCTGGAAAAATCCCATGGACAGAGGAGCCTGGTAGGTTACAGTCCATGGGGTCGCAAAGAGTCGGACACGACTGAGCAACTTCAGTTCACTTCAAATGGTAAGGAAATCCCCCAAAGTAGGGGATATATGTTATGCATAGCTGATTCACTTTGCTGTATAGCAGAAATTAACACAGTATTGTAAAGCGACTATATTCCAGTAAAAATTTTAAAAAATAAACAGAGTCCTAGTTCTAGGACCAGTGAGAGAAGGCAGCCAGTCTGTAGCCCAGAGAAACAACTGGAAGGAGAGAAAACGAGTCAGGGAAGTCTGCGATTGAGGTCAGGGAAGCAGAAGTTGAGCCCTCACAAGGGTAATTGTTACTAGAAACCTGGGTTTGCTTCTGGGCAGAAAGTGAAAGTGAAAGAAAGTGAAAGTCACTCAGTCCTGTCCCACTCTTTGCTACCCCATGGAATACAGTCCATGGAATTCTCTAAGCCAGAATACTGGAGTGGGTAGCCTTTCTCTTCTCCAGGCGATCTTCCCAACCCAGGGATCGAACCCAGGTCTCCCGCAGGCGGATTCTTTACCAGCTGAGCCACAAGGGAAGCCCAAGAATTCTGGAGTGGGTAGCCTATCCCTTCTGCAGCAGATCTTCCTGACCCAGTAATCAACCAGGATCTCCTACATTGTAGGTGGATTCTTTATCAACTGAGCTATCGGGGAAGCTTCTGGGCAGATTTGGAGTTAAAAGACACAACCAACTATGTCAGGAGCAGAAGACTGAAGTATTTATCACTTTCAGCAAGTCAGAAAAACTCCAGGGATCCTTCCCAAAGCTATGTCTCCCTGAGAAATTGAGGAAGTTTTAATCTAAGGGTACATGCATATTCATGAAGGAGTTTGGGTGATGATTAAAGGGCATCCCTGGTGGCTCAGGAGGTAAAGAGTCTGATTTGATCCTTGGGTAAGGAAGATCCTCTGGAGAAGGGCATGGCAACCCACTCCAGTATTCTTGCCTAGAGAATCCCGAGGACAGAGGAGCCTGGCATTGCTGCATTCCATGGGGTTGCAAAGAGTCAGATAGCACAGACTAACACATTTAAAGTCTCACCCCCGTGGACTGTAGCCTGCCAGGCTCCTCTGTCCATGGGATTCTCCAGACAAGAATACTGGAGTGGGTTGCCATTTCCTTCTCCAACTTAAAGTCTACAGGGTTAGAAAATTTCAATGTCATCATCCTTTAGGTTCAGTAGACCTGGAGGATTTACATTTTGTAAACTGGCTCAACAAAGTGCTTCAAGCTATTCTTTACTATTGAAAAGGAACTGGGAGTTTTATAACTGATTTGCTATCTTTGTTATTGTTACCTCTCTTGCCTGATAACAGTTCATTGTTTTGTTCCCTTAAGATCATTACTACTAAAACCTGTTCAAGGACAAGTCTTGTGGCCAGGCTTAGATCACAAGATGACTTAGGCCAAAAATGGTCAAGAAAGCCAGGCTTGGTTCTTCTCCAGGGATCTCCTACCTTATCTACTTACATAATAACTGTAATTGTTTCTGCATAATTTGTTCTTTTCAGCCAAGAGCTTAATTTTGAATAACTGATTGAATTTTCACACCAACTTTATAATACAGGGATTACTTACTAAAGGTCATACAGCTAGTATATGGAAGATCTGAGTTTCAGATATCAGTGAACTTGATACTTAAAACCCTGTTTGAAAGTCTGGGGGTTCCCTGGTGGTTCAGACAATAAGGAATCTTCCTGCAAAGCAGGAGATGTGGGTTCGATCCCTGGGTTGGAAAGATGCCTTGGAGGAGGGCATGACAACCCATTCCAGTATGCTTGCCTGGAGAATCCCATGGACAGAGGAGCCTGGTGGGCTATAGTCCATGGGGTCACAAAGATTTGGACACAACTGAGCAACTAACACTTTCATAAAGACTAAGCCCTCAGAGAATCTGCATAGACAGGAGGATTAGAGACAGGCAGAGAGGGTCATCCATGCCCCCTGGCCCTGGAGTTGCCCCCTCCCCTGCCCACCTAGGCCAGTCATTGAGTTCCTGTAGCCCTGTGTCTCCCAGGCTTCCTGCGAAGAGTCAATATTGCTCCACAGCAGTTTATCTGCTTCCAGAAGGCTCTGCTCCCTGACCATACTCCACCTACTCCATACCCATACTGTCTCCTCCTGCTGCAAGCTCACCCTCTCATCCCTGCCGGCATGGACGCCCGGCCTTGCCTAAGCTCTGTGTTCCTTTCCCCGCCATCCCCACCCTCCCCATCAGTCTCTCCTACTGTTTCTCAAGCTGCTGAATTTCACACACTTCGAAAACCGTGTTTCTCCTTTGCTGAAGGTTATCGTGCTCTATAAAAGCTGAAAAGGAGTCACTGGAACTGAATGCTGTGTTGGCTGTTGATAACAAAGATCAGCCCCTGTGGTGCGTCTGCCTTTGGAAGCGCTACACTTCTGAGAGTGGGGAAGGATACAGGTGAGCTGCGAACACATTCAAGGAGCCTGCAGGCGGAAGCAGTCCAGAGGGGGCCCCTGAACACGGATCGTGCCAGGCGCCGGACCGAGAGGGGGTTGTGGCCTCGCCTGCTGCCGTGACTCGGGAACACCACCAGCATTCACCAGGGCAACTCTTAGACTGTGCATATACTGGGTACCATCTTTCATGTATCGCAGATTTCAGCTCCTTCCAAACACTGTGAGGATGGTCCTATATTAGCCCCATTTCACAGACGGGGAAACTGAGGCACATAAAAGTGAAATAACTTGTCCCACTTCACACAGGTAAAAAGCAGAACAGGGATTGAAACCCAAAACCTTTCCAGGCCAGTGGCTTCATGACTGGTGCTCAAACTCCCCTCTCCTGCTCAGTATAGCCGGGATCCCCAAGCCCATTGGTGTCATTGGTTCCTTCTCTTGATGGAAATGATGGTGAGTTCCAATTGGACTATGCATCGATGCATAGTCCAACTGAAACTCAACATTATTGAGTTGGATGGCATCATGGACTCAATGGACATGAATCTGAGCAAATTCTGGGAGATGGTAGAGGAAACCTAGGATGCTGCCGTCCATGGGGTCACAAAGAGTCGGATAGGACTTTCCAACTGAACAGCAACTCTCTGTTCCAATGAGCTTCGGGACCTTGAACAAGTTAACTTTGTCTCCAGAAGCCTTGGTTTTTCCACCTGTACCACAGGAATATCTCTATTGGTCCTGTAGGGGTGTTGAGAGAATTAAATAAAGTTATGATGTTTTGACTTTTTTAACGTAACATAGACTTGTATGGATGCCTGATGAATGCCAGGTCCTATCTTAGCCCTTTACAGACCCCAAGACCACTCACCCCATCTTCTCACAGCATTCAGTGACTCCCCAGGTACTAAGTCAACACTTTTGCCATATTGGGTGGTGGGAGTATGTCTTTCCAGCTCCCTTGATGGCCTTTGCAAGATTTTAGAAGCACAGAGATTTGTTTTTTGGCCTCTAGCATGATCTGAGTTAATACTTTCAAGGCAGGATCACTTAAAGTGTTACTTTGTTTTTATCTCCTTGGATTTTCTTCCTTTCCTTTCTCTTTCACTTTCGCCCATTCAAGTCTGTAGAAAGTCGTGCTTCTTTATCTCAGCTTTATAGCTGAAGGTGTGTGGCTAACCTCAGTGTTGAAATCAGATTCTTTCAGGGTTCAGGTAGGTGAGAAAAAAGCAAAACATAGAGGAAATAGGCTGCTTGGAAATATGATTAGTGGTGGAGGAGTCATACAGAGTGGAGAGGGCTTAGTCACTCAGAAGGGATCAGCTACCACTCTGGCCCCAGAGATGCCAGATCTTCTCAGTTTTCTAGAGAATCGAGATGATTCTCAATTGATTCGATTTAGATTTTAAAACAGGTGCCAGTGTACACTCTGCTGGATAAAACCCATCCTGACAGTTGAAAGCAGACTTCTAATGTAGCAATGGGGTCCAGGCTTTGGGGAGAGGATTCTCCCAGATGAAAGAGACATTCACCCAGGCTGTGGGTGAGAGGGATGTGTTTGTGGAGTCCTTGAGCAGAATCCCTGAAGTACCGAAAAAGTAGAGCAAGAACTCAGAGGGAATAGTTTTGTGGTTCACCCTGGAGGCTGGTGGTGGGGCTTCCGTTATAACTCAATTGGTAAAGAGTTGCCTGCAATGCAGGAGACCTGGGTTTGATTCCTGGGTTGGAAAGATCCCCTGGAGAAGGAAATGGCAGCCCACTCCAGTATTCTTGCCTGGAGAGTCCCATGGATAGAGGAGCCTGGCGGGCTACAGTCCATGGGGGTCACACAAATCAGTGACTAAACCACCACAGGTGGCTGCTGGTACATGTGAGGCTCCCCCAGCTGGACAGCCTGATGTCACATGGCAAGGGGTTGGCCTGTGCGATCATGGCAGCCGGACGATGAAGGCTGGTTTCAGGAGGGAGTGCTCTGGACAAGCCGTTTATGATCACGCAAGGACCTCCGTAATGCTTGGATACCAAGTGATGGCCTAGAGTCACTGACGCAAGTTCTGGAAATGGAGTGATGGGGTTGAATTTCGTTCATCCTGATAGGAGGGCGCTCAGGATCAAAACTAACCTGATTTGTGTATAGTATTGTGCTCTTTCTCTCCCATCTGAGTTTGTGGACTGAGATTCATATACTTCCGTTTAGGGGAGAGCTAGAGCATCCTTCTTACTTCCTCTGGGGGTGATGGGGGCCTCTTGCATAGTCTCCAATGGAGCCATCTCCCCCCCTGACCTTCCAGTGGGAGGATTTATCTCTTCGCATTGAGTGCTGGTGGTCTGAGACTCTCGGGGTCCTTGAGCTGTTCACTCAAGATTGCCCTCTGTGCTCTCCAACCAGTGCCCCTCCCTGCCTCCTTCTTGGTTCCTCTCCCCAGTTCTTTTCCAGATACTTTTTCAGAGTCTTCTGTCAAACGAAGTTACTCTTGAGGTTATTCTGAAAATGTCTCAGAATGGAGGATCCATGACGGTGGATTCCACCTTATGCAGAACTGGTAAGTCATATCTTTTGTTTTCTTTCCTCAATTCAGCTAATATTTGCAGAATGCCAAGCAGGGCTCGGCACCATGCTGAGGGCTGAGGATGCTGGCATGGGTAGGCATGGTGTCAGCCCTTACAGGGTTCACAGTCTAGTAAGGAGGTAGAAGTGTAGACAGATAGCTGTACTACACTGCGGTGATGGGAGATGGGGGTGTGAGTGATGGTGGGAAGGGCAGGGAGGAGGGTGTGTGATCGCCTCAGGTAATCCAACTTGTACTCCGTGAGGCCAGGGTGTGAACCCAGGTTCCCAATCCAAAATCCAGTGTCCTTGCTACTCCCAGGGAGGCACAGTGTTTGCGGAACGTGGAGGTCCCGTTTCCTGGTTCTAACAAGTGATGTCGAGGCTGGTTTTCTCATTCTTCCCTTCTGCAAACCTGCCTATTCCCGCTTCTGTCACATGAGTAGTATCTTTTGGGGGCGGCCATGCTTTTGGTCTCCAGAAGAGCACTGCACCCCCTTTGCCTTCCATGCTGTGGTTGAGTACACTCTGGACCCCAACACCCACCAGTGTTTTCCCACTGGAAAGCTAGCATTCCACCAGTGCTGGGGATGCACCATGGCAGTGCCCTGATGGGGCTTCCGTTGATTCTTCAGGTTGAACGGCTCTGGAAGCCCCCATAAAGCTGAGTGTCATGGACAGATGGCAACTTCTGACTCACAGCATCTGTTGGCATCAGTGTCAAGGAGACCACAGCCAATCGATTCTCAGAGGCTCTCGGTTGGACAATACCCGGCCACTGCTGGAAACCAGACCAGAGTTTGTTGGCAGTGCCAGGCATTTTTCAAGGAAACACAAGCAATTTCAGCTAATCCATGGGCAGGAGTTTCATCCTGAACTCCCGGATTTCCCTGAAGAACTGTGTGCGGTTGCCAAATGATAATTTAAAAAAAAAACAACACAAAAACAGTTTAAGGTTTCCTTTGAGAACTGGATGTAGGTGGGAATTGGAATGCTCCCATGAGAGCATGAAAGAGAAGAGGGACAGTGTGATTCAGAAGCAAGAACACAAGATTTGGAGTCAGCAAACCCGGGTTTATTTACCGTCTTTGACTCTTACTAGCTGTGTGGCTTTGGACAAGTTGCTTGCCCTCTCTGAGCCTCAAGAGCCTGAGTTGCAAAATGGAGATACTACTGCCTATGTGCAAAGGACTTAGCACAGTTCCTGGAATATCATGGGATTATTTTTTTTTTATTTTTTTAATCATGGGATTCTAGTCTGTGTTCCTTTCTCTTCCTGTTCTGCTTTGGAGCCCTGCTTGCTGAAAGATTGAGATCTAAAAACAAGACTAAGAGGCTCCTTTCTACGGGATTTTTAAATGCAAGTCTCCCCATGGCCCATTTCCATGGGTAATTGACCCTATGTTACCACATCCATATTCTTCTCACTCTGTCATGGTACAAGTTGACCTCTGTCTCCTTGGATCTCTAGCAAAAGTGGTGCTAGTTCACCCTGGGGAGCCTCAGATCTCAGCACTGACTCATACCTTTATGATGGACACAAACAGATTAAATGCTTAGACAGTTACTTCTCTGCTGGGGTCTTTCTGCTGTTTACATAGTATTTTTCAAGGAAGTTATCCAGGCCAGTCCTGCCTTCTCCCAGCAATTCTCTTGCTGGTAATTCAGAATTGTCATCTTCAGTCCACCTTTCCGTGTTGATGGGATGGATTGACCCACTCATTCCTTCGCGGTCTCACCCATTCCCATATTCGTGCTCTAGATGACAGCCATATGCTAGCACTGGAGGTTTGGTGATGTTCGATCCTGCCTTCTAGGAGCCAGATCTAAAGGAGAAGGCAGGGTGGCTGATGAGCCCACCTGAGTGTTCTAAGTGCCAAAGCAAAGAAGGGGCATCACTGGCTGAGGGCGAGGGGAGGGGTCCTGTGACAGGGATGTCTGAGCTGAGCCAAAGTCGGCAAGTAGGAATCAAGTTGACCTGTGTCGCTTTCCTTTTTTGTCCCCAGGAAGGACTGCCATCCCCTGAGCAGGACATTCGACTCTTCTGTTATCTGGCTCCTGTTTTCATGTGGCTTGTGACAAGTGCTGCGGTACTAGCACCTGAAGACTTACTCTTTGCTGAGGTTGTGAGGCCCTCCCAGCCCCTATTCTGGCTGCTTCCCTTGCACGGAGTGCTCTTCTGTATGACTGTCGACATCCTGCTCACCTCCAAGCCTAAACTCAGTCTACCCACCACGAAGCCGCCTCATATTCCTCAAGTCAGAACACAGTGCTCCTCCCTCTGTTTCATGTGGACCCTCCTATTGAGCATGGGGGTGGCTGTGCCTTGTATCATCATTCTGGCTATGCTTATCTTTTTAACTAGACTATGAATCTTATTGGGGGCTTCCCAGGTGGTGCTAGTGGTAAAGAACCCACCTGCCAATGCAGATTAAGACATAAGACATGCTGGTTTGATCCCTGGGTCGGGAAGATGGAGAAGGGAATGGCAATCCACTCAAGTATTCTTGCCTAGAGAATTCCATGGACAGAGGAGCCTGGTGAGCTATAGTCCATAGGTCGCAAAGATTCGGACAGGATTGAGTGACTAACACGTGCCCACATGCACAATTAAATTATTTCTCATGTTGTTCACATTTAATTCCCATACTATCTTTAAGTGTAGTTACAGTTATTATCATGCCCATTTTACAGGTGGGGCAGCTGAGGCTGAGAGGTTAGTTAAGTCACTTGTTCAAAGCCCCATGTTATTGTTGTTCAGTCTATCAGTCATGTCTGACTTTTTGCAACCCCATGGAATGCAGTATGTCAGTCTTCCCTGACCTTCACTATCTCTCAGAGTTTGCTCAAACTCTTGTCCATCGAGTCAGTGATGACATCCAACCATCTCGTCCTCTGTCACTCCTTCTCCTCCTGCCTTCAATCTTTCCCACCATCAGGGTCTTTTCCAATGAGTTGGCTCTTTGTATCAGGTGGCCAAAGTATTGGAGCTTCAGCTTCAGCATCAATCTTTCAAAGCCCCATCACAAGTAAGTTTCTCAGCTGAGGTTTGAATGAATGCAATCTGGCTCCTGAGTCAGAGCTCTTAATGGCAGCAGTGGATTGTCAAGGGTTAACTCCTGCCTTGTGCCAGAAGAACTGGCAGAGTTTCTCTCCATCCCATCACAGCCTTGGCAAAGGTTCCCATACCCTTTTGTTGATGGAGCTCTCCTAAAAGACAGTCATTTTCAACAGAGATGTGCATGGAAAGGTTCAGTTTATTTGGGTAGAGTCAAGGAATTTCCAACCCTTATTGACAACTGAATTGTGGCTTGCAAGAACCCCACCTCCACTCAGGAAAAAGCTTGTGAACGAATGGTCTTCCTCTTCTTCGCCAGCATTTTGCAATGTCGGTAGGGCCAGGCGTTAGCATAGAGATTCCATTTGTTGTGCATATTTCTGGATACGCACAATTCTGACATCTGTAACCTTGCAGCTGAGGTTTGTACCAGCATGGTAATCTCTTTCAGTGCTGCCAAATAGTTCTTTTGAAAAACATATTGGCTGCTAACCCATTTTCTGCTGTTGTGTTCTGGACAAGTGTTTCCCAAAACTATTTCCTAATAGCACTGAGGGGTTAGGAGAAGACAGAAAGTAAATCAGAACAAGACTGTAGAATTTACTGGGGAGGAAAAACATAAAATAAACCCGTTACCACCCCTAAAAAGCCTGAACTGTGGCTCTGGGTTCTTCATAATTTGAAACCAGAGTTTCTCAGCTGGTGCTCCTTCTCTGACAAAGGTGATTTTTGTTTTTCATTAGATAAGGAGAATTCTCTTCACCTTGTTGGAAGTTTTGGCCAACAGTTGTGACTTCTAGGAGATGAAGAACATAATAGATGGTTTGGAAATATCCAATCATAGAAGAAGCCAGATGTGAAGGTGGAGAGGACTTCTGGGTCCTGGGGAGGAGCTGCATGGTGACTGGCTCTCTGCCTACATGTCTAGCTCAGCTCTGATGATGAAATTCACTTCTCATATGATCTTGAGTTAAATTAACTGCTCAGAGGCCACCAGAAGCTCAGCTCCTAAAATCCTAGTCACTGTGCCTGACACATCCCAACACCTAGGGATTGAGTTTGGGAGCTGGGTCAGTGTTTTCAAGCTTCCACTGCTCTCCCACAAGATTCTGTTCCTGCTGTGTTTTGCTTTAGAATATACACTACAAATTTTAAAAGATAAATTTAGAATATGAAAGTGAAAGTTGCTCAGTCGTGCCTGACTCTTTGCGACCCCATGGATGGTAGCCTATCATACCAGGCTCCTCTCTCCATGGAATTCTCCAGGAAAGAATACTGGAATGGGTTGCCATTTCCTTCTCCTGGGGATCGTCCCAACCCAGGGATCAAACCTGGATCTCCTGCTTTGGAGGCAGATTCTTTACTGTCTGAGCCACCAGGGAAGCCCATTCAGAATATACATACTTAAAATCCGTATTTTCAAAATATGTCTATTTAGGGCATATATGATACATTAAAGTTTTACCTTACTTGTATCATGTGTACATATATATGTATTTATCTATGTATATATACATGTGTATATATACATACACATGCATATACACATATATATGTATACGAACCATCTTCTCTTTATATATCTGTAAGTATATACACATACACACACACACATACACACTTAACTGCTTGGGAAGGAAGCATTTTATATGTAAAATTCTATATAAATGCACATAAATTAACTTTTAATTTTATGAATAAAGTGCTTCTTTAAATCATTATGTATAAAACGGTTCTTTAAATCATTTAATTATATATATGCATGCCCATTCAAATTCAATTCGAAAGAGAAGATAGTTCATATATGTATATGTGTATATGTGTTGTGTATGTATATATCCCTTCTTTTCAAGCAGTTTCTTGTACACACACACACACATACACACACACATACACCCCACTTTACATAACTGGCTCCCTCTATCTCCAGCTCCTCAGCAGTCATTGGACACCCCCACCCTGGCTGTGAGTTTCAGGAGGCCAGTATCTCCCAGGAGAGGCAGAAGAAATTCACAGCCCTTTGCAAAATCTCTCACTTGCCTTGCACTTGGGTGACATGAGAAATGTTTTCTCTCTTCCAGCTCCTTGCTTTCCGGACCCCTTGACCCCCACATAATCACCACCTTGTTTTCCTTTACAATTTTTCATCAGAGTTTTTAAAAATTATTCTTATTAAATGAAAATTTTAATGTGTAGTTCAAGGGAAATTCAGCCCGTATGTTTCAGATTCATTTACAGTTAAATCATCAGAAGTTGTTTTGCAATCACAGTCTGGCAGCCAGGGGACCGTGGAGGCTTCTTTCGGCCCTTTGACTTGTAGTCAACATGAGCTGTGCTGTCTGGAGCAGAGCACTCTGGACCGCCCGGCAGGCAAGCGACAGTCTGCACCGCAGTCAGTGGCAGTTGGTAGGTGTGGGTAGGGAACTGGGTCCAGGGACCAGCCCCACTTCTTTGCTCTAGTACCTGCCTTCCTAAGATTGACTCTGTCTTGTCATCCTGTGCTCAGATTCTCCATCTGTAAACCAGAGTGTCACCCACACTTATTCATTTCTTTGTGCTTCATCTCTCTTATCCTTGAAATGGAGATAATAATGTTGAATAATACCAACTTCCCAGTGACTGAGAAGAATGTGTGAGCCCCTAGGGAGAGTGCTCAGCATTTGGTTATCTGGTTATTATCATTTGCGTTATTGCCACTGGGTAGAAAGTTGCCAACACGGAGAACACATTCTAGGTGCTGGGTTCCGTGCCGACTGCTTCTGACTTAGCCTCGTGATGCTCTCCCTGCCATCTGCCGGCTCTCTCTCTCTTACCTGGCTGAGTCTGTCTCTGCACAATCTCTTTTCTCTAGACTTCCCCTCATAGGCTGCAAGTCACAGGGGGCTGCTCCAACCTCCTCTTTTCTTTCTCCACTCCTTCTGGGCAGAAGCATCTTTCTCTATGGATTTAGCAACTTCTAAGCTTCTTGGACGTGAGTTTGAGTGAACTCCGGGAGTTGGTGATGGACAGGGATGCCTGGCGTGCTGTGATTCATGGGGTCGCAAAGAGTCAGACACGACTGAGCGACTGAACGGAACTGAACTGACTGAAGCTTGATTTCCATTCTTGACTTCTGCCCTGAGGTTTATGCTGCTATGTCTATATTCACGAAGAGGGCATGGCAATCCACTCCAATAGTCTTGCCTGGAGAATCCCATGAACAAAGGAGCCTGGTGGGCTGTAGTCCATAGGGTTGCGCAGAGCACAACAGCACCTGAGGCAGAACTTTTGACCTGCTCTTCCCTCTCCCAGCAGGATCAGAGCAGAAGAAAAGTGTCCCTGAATCTCAGCCAGGTTGCAGGTGGCCTGAGGGGAAATATGAGGATTTATGCTGGAGGCTGACCAGCCGAGGTGAGTGCCAGCTTTCTGCTCTCCATGTCACCCTGGACCAGATACCCCACTCGCCCATCCAACACCTTTTCATACCAAGAGCAGAGACATGACTGTGACTTAGCACGCACGCACATCCATGTTCACTTGGATGTTGCCCAGACTTCTAATGCAGTAAATCCACACTGAAGTCCATTACCTCCCTCGTCCTCCCACCTTCCCAGGCTCTCATGCTCAGCCCCTCCGGCTCTGGTCCTTGTCTTGGTTAAGGGCACCACCAGTCACCCAAGTCAGGACACTCATCTTGATGATGTCCCTTTCCAACCACCCAATCCAGTAAATGGCCAAGTCCTGTTGATTTGGTTCATTCTACATGTTTCAGATTTGCCTCTTCCTCCCTGACCTCCTGCACTGGTCTGGATCCTCAGCAATTCTTCCTGTGGCAGCTATAGCCACTATCTTGTTTCCTGGCTTCTAGCACTGCCCCTTGGGGTTTCCTGAGACCAGGTTAGACATATGCGACTCCTCTGGCTGCAAAGCGTCTGAGGAATTATGGCCCAAATCCTGCATTTGTCATTCAATACCTACCCCTTCTATTTCTGTGCTATATCCCCTCTTCATCCTTCATCTCATCCTCTACCATCAAATATGGTTTCCTGGGTTTTCTACTCCATGACAACCTGGTATCTTCTGAGTGGGCCTTGGGACCACTTTCTGATTGATGACGCTGGGGTAACATTCCAATCAGATTTGCTGTTTAGTAAATTCAGGGCATGGAGTAGGCGTACATAAAGGAGTAGGGGACCCGTCTGGGCTCTTCCCGGCATTCCAGGCACAACGCTGCTGAGCAGAGCACTGCAGATCCGCAAACCCAGCCTCCATGGGGGAGCTCCTGTGTGGCTATCACTGGCCACTCTAGTTCAGGGAAGCATGGAACACTTTCTCAGGATGGGGACATTTCAGGACATCACTGAGGGAAAGAAAGCTAGCTCTGGGCACCTCTCCCTCTGCTCTTCCCTCTCCCAGCAGGATCAGAGCAGAAGAGAAGTGTCCCTGAATCTCAGCCAGGTTGCACATGGCCTGAGGGGAAACATGAGGATTTATGGCTGGAGGCTCACCATCCGAGGTAAGCGCCAACTTTCTGCTCTCCATGTCACTCTGGACCAGTTGCCCCACTCGCCCATCCAAGACCATTTCATACCAAGAGCAAAGGCACTGACTGGAGGGAGGGCCAGGTGCCTTCAGGGGCTTCCCAGGTGGCGCTAGTGGTAAAGAACCCACCCACCAATGCAGAAGATGTAAGAGATATGGGTTCAATCCCTGGATTGGGAAGATCCCCTGGAGGAGGGCATGGCAACTCACTCTAGTGTCCTTGCCTGGAGAATCCCCATGGACAGAGGAGCCTGGTGGGCTACAGTCCACAGGGTAACAAAGAGTTGGACACGACTGAAGTGATAGCACACACATGCTCACAGGTGCCTTCAAAGAGCCTAGCGCCACAGTAATGACACCAGCCCTAACCAGAACCCAGCTTGTCGTCCTAGGAGGTGGTGGTCCATGTCATCTGCTTCAGTATCTAGAACAAAATGGGTGAGGGTCTTTGAGTGCTAGAAAGCTTCTCTGCAAGTTTTTAACTTGGAAGACACACCCGCAAAAGTCATACGTGTTAGTGGACCAAGGAAAGCTATGCTTGGTAGAAAGACGGTCCTGGGGGAAAGCAATCTGAATGTCTTTCCCGTCTCTATTGACAATCCCTGGTTGCTCTGGCCACTGACTCAGCATTTCCTCTGGAATCCTGTGACACAAATATTTCTGAGTGTAAACCAAGTTAAACTGATATCGGCATAAGCTGCTGAGGGATTCCAGAGAGAGAGGAGTGAACTTGGTCTGGGCTGGAGGCAGGAGATTGGAGAAGGAAAAGATATCTACATGGGGTTTCAAAGCATGAATAGGAGTTTTCTGAAGAAGAGAAGAAGAAAATATTCACCGTAAAGACAATAACATATAGAAAGACATAACGGGCAAAATCACGTTTACAAGCTAGTAAGTGGGTCCAGCCTGACTGGGAAGTAGGGAGAAAGGAAGGGGATGAGGCCCCAGAGGTTGAAGGAGACTGAGCATGCTTTCTTTCCTTACAGTGCAGAGGGGTGTGAGCAGGGTGGAGTAACTTTTTCTACAGTAGGTTCAAGGTGACTTGAACCTTGCCCTTTTCCCTCCTGACCCTGTTTCTTTCATTTTCTATCTTCCAATCTCTCTGACAGTGACTTCGAGCAGGACTCAGCTAAGTGAACATTCAGAAACCCTTCTGAGAAAACAAAAACCAAAAACAAATGAAACAGAAACCCAAGGATTTCACTCCTCGAAGCATGGAGGGAAGGGACAGGCCCAGGCAAGAACCCAGCTCTAGAAGGGCTGGGCGGGACCTGCGGCTGACCGGCGCTGTCTGGGCTCCCCTGTGCTTGCTTTTCATTCTGGGGGGAGGCGGCTGTGTGGGAGGAGGGAAGGAATCTCCGAGAAAATATTTGTCACGAAAAGGAAATCTTGGCTGGCCCCAGAAATCACAGATAATTAAGAGATATGATTTATCATTAGTGATGCTTCCCAAGCTCAGCCAGCGAGTGAGTAAGTGTTTTTCTGGCTGCTTGAGGAGGCTCTGCCCCACGTCAGAGGCCTGGCACTGCTCTGCGGCCCCAGGGACACCAGCAGCGCCTGGGCAGAGGCTCTAGGTCTGCCAGTGACTGCTCCCTGCGTGGCCAGCCCCGCTGGGGTGGATGGACAGGACACCAGCTTCTGAGCAGGACAGGACCGGAGTGATTCCAGCCTCGGACAGAGCACCTGGAGCACGCTCAGCTTCTCTGGGCCTTGGCTTCCTCACTGGTAGGATGGACAGAGAGGCTCTTGCCGCCTGGGGACACTTAACAATGTCCGCAGACATTTTTTGGCTGGCACAAAGGGGGGAGGCAGGGCGCTCCAGGCAACTGATGGAGAGAGGCCAAGGGCGGGGCATGGTGCTGACCCCCCGTTAATGCCCAGGACAGCGCCCCCACAACCAAGAACGATGTGGCCCAAAGGTCGTGAGTGCCGATGCAAGTAAGCTGAGTCAAAGTCGTTGCCCAGAGCTCATAGTTGGCGAGAAGATGGTCACATGTCTGCGCTGCCTAACCCAGAGCGGGCCAGACCCTGGTTAAACAACAGTTTAAGAAGTGGTAAGTCAGACAGAGAAAGACGAATATCATATGATATCACTTATAGGTGGAACCTTAAAAAAAATGATGCACATGAACTTATTTACAAAATAGAATCGGACTCACAGACTTAGAGGCCAAACTTATGGCCACCAGGGGGCCAGGGTGGGGGGAGGGATATATGGGGAGTTTGGGATTGACAAGGACAGAATGTGACGTTTAGAGTAGATGACCAAGAAGGACCTACTGTACAGGGAACTCTGTGTGATGTTCTGGAATGACCTAGCTGGGAAAATAATTTGAAAAAGAAAAGATAGATGTACATGTATAAGTGAATCACTTTGCTGTATGCCGAAAACTAACACAACATTGTTGATCAACTGTGATCCAATATAAAATTAAAACAAAAAAAAGCAGTGGTAACTCAAGTCATGTCACTTGGAAGGAAGGCCATGGGCCAGCAGCCTGGGGTAGTTCTGGAGGATAGACTTGCCAACTGGAAAGAAAAGAAGGCCAGCCAGGGCCTTCCCTTTCCAAAACCCCTCCCTCCCTCCCTTTCTTCCTTCTTCCCTCGCTCCCTTCCTGCCTCAGTTGTGGAACACGTGGGAGGAACCAGGACCCTGAGCTGCAGATAGTGACAGAACAAAAAGGCTCCTGTCCACACAGGGCTTTCATTCTAGTAATTTTCCCACAAGTGAAGACATCACGCTGCATCAAATGGTTAACAAGGTCTATAAAGAAGACGAAGCCCTTGATTGGAAATTTGGGGTCTGTGTTCTGCTGCTCTGTGTCCTGAAAATGACTTGGAGAGGCTCCTGATCTGTCTACTGCTTGGATTCCTTGGATTCCCCTCATCCTTTCAGAGAAAGCAGGTCATGGTGGCAGAAAGTGTTTAAAGTGTTAGTTGCTCAGTCCCAACAGACTCTTTGCAACTCCCTGGACTGTAGTCTGCCAGGCTCCTCCGTCCATGGGGATTCTCCAGGCAAGAATATTGGAGCCATGCCCTCCTGCAGGGGATCTTTCCAACCCAGAGATGGAACCTGGGTCTCCTGCACGGCAGGCAGGTTTTTTTTTCACTATCTGAGCCACCAGAGAAGCCCCGCTGTGGCAGAGTTCCTCGTATTTTGCAGCTGCTCTTGTTGTAAGAAGCACTTCCCCCAAATACAGCAGTAAAACAGACAAACCAACCAACAAACAAAAGCTCTGTCAAATGGTAACCGGTTCCTATAAAGAAGAAGAAAGCATGCTCAAGGGCCTCGATGAGGTGGGGGGGCCATGTATGAACCCTAACCCTAATGGCAGGAGGTGAGGGCTGGCCTCCTTGATAAGGTGGCTTTAAGCAGAGAATTGGAGGGAGCCCGAGGGCAGACAGGCGTCCAGGAGAGTCTGAGTCCTCCTCTGATCTGAATGCCTCTCTGGGTCCCAGGGCGGCAGACAGCCCTGCTCAGATGACCCAGCTGAAGTCGGCTGGGATGAGGGTCCCTGGCCCGCTCCTTAGGTCGGAGAAGCCACACCAGGAGGTCAAGGAGATCAGCTCTGCCCGTGGGCCCGCCCTGAGGCTGGCCATGAGGGTGTTTGCAGAAGGAAGGGTGGGGGATTTTAGCTGATTAGGGCCCATGTGCTCAGGCCCTGGCTTGAAGGGAACCTGGCTGGGTGCCTGGGGGGGTGAGCTGTTGGCTCTCAGTCTCCTTGGAGGGGGGATGGGGCTATTTGTACTCCACCCCCAGGCCCTGGCAGCCGACCCAGGGCTGCCTGCCACAGCAGAGGCAGGGCCAGATTCCAGCTGCAGGAGGAGCGTGTCTGGAAGTGGGCCTTTGCCATGCTGGACGGAGGAGAACATTAGGGGGAGAAAAAAAAAGACGCCACCTTTTGACTACTTTTTATACAGGTTCCCAAGGCTTTGAAAATTCTTTCTCTTTTAACAACTGTGCCTCTTCTAATGCCGATGAGAGCTTTTTAGGAAGAATTACCAGGGTTGTATGTTTGCCCGTGGAGGAGGTACAGAGGCTTGGAGGGAGAGAGATGGGGTGGTTAAGGTTATCTCTATCTCATCCACATTTGCTTGCATTTAGCAAGTCTTTGCTGAGTACCTCCTGCACTGCCAGGACTGATGAGATGACAAAACTACGAATGCAGAAGGGACCACAGCTGTCTGGTCCACGGTGATGGCCTGAATGCCCAGCAGAGAGCTCCCGACACAGCAGGAACGCCAGGAACACTCGGGGTTTATGGGCCATCTGGGGAGAAAAGGCAAATGACAGGTGACCACCCTTTGTGATCATCTAGGTTGGGAGTTACCATTATAAGTGTGATGAGAGTTTGGAGAAGAGGCCTGGAGAAGGGGAGATGCTGGCTTAGGCAGGTGGGAGGCATGGAGGCAAGTCCAGGAAGCACAGAAGGTGGTATTTCCTAGTGCCATTGCACACTCCTCCCGAGGCTGGATGAATGCATCATGCTATACCAAAGGGTAAACAATTTCTATGAAGAAATAGAATTCCTTGATCAGAAATTTTAGCTCTGTGTTTTATTGCTCCATGTCCTGAATATGACTTGGAGAGGCTCCTGATTTGTCCCTCTCCTGCTTTGGTTTCTTGGATACTGCTCATCCTTTCTAAAAAAACCAAGTCACTGTGGCAAAGGCCCCTGAGTTTTGCAGTTGCCCTTTTGTAAGAAGGACTTTGCCCACATAAAACTGTAAAATGAGCAAAAAATGTTACATTGAATGGATATAAATTCAACTCTAAAACCTTTAGGGCAGAACTTTTCTGGTGGTCTAGTGGTTAAGAATCTGCCTGCCAAAGCAGGGGACACAGGTATGATCCCTTTCCAGGAAGACTTCACATGCCAAGGGGCAACTTAGGCCATGTACCACAGCTACTCAGCCCTCACCCTATAGCCCATGTTTTGCAACAAGGGAAGCCACCATAATGAGAAGCTTGCGCACTGCAACTAGAGGAAGCTCACGTATAGCAACAAAGACACAGTACAGCCCAAACTATATAAAGTTATAAAAACAAAACAAAACAAAACAAACTTTAGGGCCGAGCTATCCCCAAATACCAAGGAGAGGGGATGATGGGGAGCCACAGAAGGTTTTGAAGCTGGAGTGAGTGAAGATGAGAGGACTATTGCTGGATCCGTCCATCCATACCTTTGCTCAGAACTTTCTTCTTGCTCAGGGACCTGCTCATCTCTCAGCCAATTCACGGATCAGGCAGTGAGTGTCCGGGGTGGAATCTTAAAGGTCCACCCTCAGCAACTTCGTCTCCGTTTGCTTCTTCACCACCCTTGAGATCAGTTGCATCGCATCTGCTTAAGTACCTCCAGTGACAGGTGCTCTCTAACACCCACACTGTGGTTCAGAGAATGCAAAATGGTGACCTGTGGGCCATATTTTTCTTTCAGACAGGCTTTGTTTAGGTTGCCAAGTGTTTAGACTTTTCTAAAATTAATCCCCAACATTTAAATATGGGATTTACACCCAGGAGTAGAAATTACATCTGGCTTATCTTGAGGTGAGAAGATCTGATCCTGGTGGAGTCACATTCCCAAATGCTAGATCACGAGCTCTCCAGCTCTCTCCAGAATCCATCACTTCTGATGACACCCACCACACTTCTCATTCCTGTAATCCAAGCCTCAGTTTTTCCCATCTGTAAAATGGGATCAGAGCCCATACCTTTGGAGTTGTTATGAGGGCTAAAATGCCAAGCCTAGCAGAGTATCTGGACGATATTGTTCTTAGTAGCTAAGTTGTGTCTGACTTTTTGCAACCCTATGGACTGTAGCCCACCAGGCTCCTCCATCCATGGGAATTTTAATCTGGATGGTGTAGGCAGCTCAGATTTTTAGTGTTACTGCTTTACTACTTGGATCTGGATTTCAGAAGCTCCTCCTGCATGGAGTCTTCCTGACCGAGGCTAAGATGAGAGGAATTAGTGCCTGGCATTTGTGTGGTCCTAGGCATTCAAATCCCATGTGTGCTGACTCACTGATCACACTCACAGTGGGCCCTCTGTCTCTCTCCAGCTCACCATTGATAAAACTTCTTTTTATTCCCATTCTGGACTTTCTCCCTGAGCTGTCTTCTTGGTCAGGATGCAGGGCCTTGGATGTTAGTGGTCAGGTCTCAGCCTCCCCGCTCCACACCTGGAGCAGTGCAGATAGCCCTCCAAGCAGAGTCTGGAAACTGAAGGCTGGTCAACTTGGAGAGGCAGGGACTGCAGCGGGAAAAGAGCCCTGGAGTCAGACAGGCTTGATTGCGGTCCCTGCACCATTATTTCCTATCCCTGGAGTAAGTAGGTAAGTGTTAGTTGCTCAGTCATGTCCGACTCTTTCTCACCCCATGAACTGTAGCCCTCCAGGTTTCTCTGTATATGGGATTCTCCAAATAAGAATACTGGAGTGGATTGCCATTCCTTTCTCCAGAGGATCTTCCTGGCCCAGGGATTGAACCCCAGAAACCTCCTGCACTGCAGGCAGCTTCTTTACCATTTGAGCTACAGGGAAGTCCTGGAACCGCAGTCAGTTTATTTAGCCTTTGGGTTTCCCAGGTGGTGCTAGTGATAAAAACCCACCTGCCAATGCAGGAGACTTAAGAGACATAGGTTCAATCCCTGCATCGGGAAGATTCCCTGGAAGAGGAAATGTCAGCCACGCATACATGGGCCTCAGTTCTACAAAGCGTGTACAAAGGCTCAGAAGGCCTGCTTTGTTGGGTTAGGATGAGCATGAAATGAAGTAATATAGCGTCTAATCGCTCAGAAACCTGATAAGTTGCTTAATTATCTATTTGGGGAGCCCCTACTGTGTGCTTGGGGCTGCGGCGCCAGCTTCCAGCATGTGGTGGTGATTCTGAGCGGCTCTACCCTCAGGCTTCCAGAGCTGGGTCCAGCCCCCTCTCCCATCTGCCTCCCGAGGATCTGGGGCCCTTCTCCAGGGTACAGGAGGGGCTTTGGATGAAGTCTTGGCTCTGCCCAAATGGGAGAGCCGAGCAGGGAAGAAATGGTGGAGGAGGAGCCGCAGTAAGGAACGATGCTCCGGGTGCCCAGGAGAAGCAGCAGGCGGCCAAGCGTGCCAGGAGCACTTCACTGTTCTGGAGATGAAAGAGCTTCTTCCTCAGAACCCTGGACGCAGCCCAAAGCCTGCTCCACCTTCTCTGCAGGCCAGCAAGGCTGGGAAGATGGGCACGGCTTGACCTGGGGCGCAGCTGTGCCTGGCGGGGCCTTCCCCTGCGCCCTCCCTGGAGCCTGGCTGAGGGCACCTGTGGCTTCTGCCGGGAACCATCCTGGTGGCCGGCATGGCCCCAAGCGTTGTGGAAAGGCCCACAGACATTTAGGAAGTCCCTGGACAAAAACCAGTGTGTTCTGGCGAGTGTTTTGCACTTTTTTTTTTTAATGTTTCTCTTTGATAGTGAAACCGTGCGGTTGGATTTGCTTTGGCAGTTCTCTTCTTCTCAAATGGATATTGGAACCCTAGGAGGGGGCACTGTGGGAGCCTGGACTCAGAGTTTGGCCTGAGACCTTTGTGAGTGTTCAGCAAAAACAAGGACTGAGCTTGCATTTTGGGCAGAGACTCTAGTGCCAGGCATAGGGTATTAACAAAGGGGCCGTGATATTCACTTTGTTATACAGCAGAAGCTAACACAGCATTGTAAAGCAACTATAGTCCAATAAAAATTAAAAAAAAAAAAGAGGCAGTGGTAATAATATCATGCATTGTGCGCTTACTGCTGGCATTTTGCCATGTTTCTACATACGTTATGCTTTTCCATGCACACAATCACAAGGGAAATGCGATCGCGCCCATTTTAGAGGTGGGAAAGCTGAGGATCGAGTGGTTAAGATCTCAGAATTACAGGTAGCATGTCAACTAAGTCTGACTCCTGCACCTGCCTGCTTAACCCCTGAAACTGTACCTGTTCAAAACATGGCCCTGCTATTTGGTGAGGAGGCTCATGATTGCTGCCATTTTCCTTTCGGAGGTTCAAAGTAATGAAGCGATTTGCTGAAGTAGTACAAAGGAGTGTTTGGTGTGAACTGGGAGGCTATTTACTTTGTCTCTAGCCTCCTGGGGGAATGCAATGGGGAAAGCAGATTGAACTGCACTGGGATTGCAGCAGGAAGGAGTGGGGTTCTTAAGTAAATTCTTGGCTTTAAGGCTTTCAGTGGCTCTGGTTCACCAGGGGCAAAGAATAACTCTTTGGAGGAACCGTCTAGGTCTCCATGACTCAAAGCCCTCTCTCCACTCACCTCTGGCTCACTTCATGCCAACACTTCACCACTTCATGCCAACACTCCAGCCTCCAGCCTTGAGCAAAAACAGGTCCGTCTTTGGAGTCTCCATGGTGTGTTTAGAAGGCACGTGGCCGTGGCCTGCTTTCAGGCCAGGCCTGTACACACATGTATATCTCCAGCAAAGAAGTATGTAAAGAACTCAGCTCCTCAACTGCAAAGACCAACGGAGCCACACTTAGCTCCTCACCCTGCGCCCAGCCCAGAGCCTGGCACGGAGTATATACTGTGTACACATTTAGAGGACCAATACACAAATAAGTGAATCAATGAGTCAGTGTGTGTGAGCGAAGGAATGAGTGAATGACTGAGTTGAAACAACCCTCCTCTTACAATGCCATTTCTAGCACCAAACCTGGCCAGAGTCTTTGCCATCATCAGGGTTGGGCTCTGGGAGGTGTGTGAGGGGAATAGGAATCAGTGATTACTGAGTTCTTTCCCATAGTTCCCTCTAGAAGGGAAATAAGGACTGTCTGGCATCTTGATTGACAGTTCACAAACCACACAGCAGGGCCAGCCCATCTCCCTCCACTAAGGGGAGTGGCCGTGACGTGAGGTCCGTAGACACCAGCTACAAAGTGGGTGCTGGGCAAACAGGGGGTGCTTTTCTCTCCCGATCAGGATATTCACCTGGTATGGGAGAGACGGTCTGATGATACAAGAGGCAGCAGGGGCCTGGACTCCATTTCGCTGTCAGGAGTCCTGCCCCACCTCGCCTTCCCACAGTAGCCAGAACAGGTTGGGTGGCTGGAAAGAAGGGGGAAGATGACCAGGGTCTATGAGGTGCAGCCTCTCAGTTAAGCTTCAGTTCAGTTCAGTTCAGTCACTCAGTTGTGTCTGATTACTTGTGACCCCATGGACTGCAGCATGCCAGGCCTCCCTGTCCATCACCAACTCCCGGAGTTCACTAAAACTCATGTCCATTGAGTCGGTGATACCCCTGAGTCGGTTAAGGTTAGGGTTACACTATCTCATGAGGTATTAGGTGCAGTACCTCATGAATTCTCAGAAGGGTATTCTCAGAAGGTATTCTCATGAATACCTCTGTCCTGTGAAGAGAAGACTATGGTCCCTCCCTCCTTCCTTCTTCTCCTCCTTCTCTCCCTCCCTCCCTTACACCAGTGACTGAAGATTTAAGGGCTACGGGGCTTGCCCAAGGTCACTCTAGAGACTGACTTCAGATCTGTCGGGCTCCAAACCGCTTGTTCTTCCTTTTGCAAGACTCCCTCAAACTCCCTCATGATGCATTAATTAATGAGCTTGACTAATTCTTCGTGATTCTTCCATGTGGGGACATAAAAATAAAGAAGACACGCTGGTGGGTCACACTGTGGGCTGGAAAGGGGAGCAGGGAGGACAGATGGTAAATTATCGCTAAAAGTGCCTTCAGCACAAATGGATGCTGGTGGGGGCACGGGGTGGGGAGAGGAGGCAACTTTGCTTGGGATGTTGGGGAGGGCTTCATGGAGGAGGTGACTTTGATTTGGACCTTTGCAAGAAACAGCGGTGAGCCAAGTACCTACACTGGGCAAAGTGCTCTCCTAGGCCAGGGAGTGAGGAGAGTGAGGCAAAGTGGCGAGGAAGACAATTGACAATAATGAGTCAGGTGGATTTTAGTCTCAGCTTTGAGGAGAATCGAGGAGAGAGCCCTTCATTAAGGGCAGCCGTTACTGATGCCCGCTCACCGTGGCCAAGTGCCATGGGACTCGTGTCAAGGGCAGGCTGGGTGTGCTGGAGCGGGCACTTTTCCTTAGTGGAGAGGTTTCCCATCGGGAGGGTCCTGGCAATGATGCTCAGTGTTGTTGCCATTCTGCGTTTCCTTTGCATGTTAGTCCCCCTAATGAGATAATCTCCTTAATGTCCCAGTGATGTCAAGTGCTATTATGTCCATTTCCCAGATAATGGATGTCCACTGGAGGTGGTAGTGATTGGCAGGGGAGGTCTCCAAAGAGGCCAGGACAGAACCCAGAAGGTCTAAACTCTGCCCTCAAGGTCATGGCCCTTCTCCAGTATAAACTCCAATACAGGCTCCTCGGGTTTCCTCAACTCCAGCCCTAACCTGATGCTGAAGCTGAAGCTCCAATACTTTGGCCACCTGATGCAAAGCACTGACTCATTGGAAAAGAGCCTGATGCTGGGAAAGATTGAAGGCTGGAGAAGGGATGAAAGAGTATGAGATGGTTGGATGGCATCACCGACTCAATGGACATCATTTTGAGTAAATTCTGGGAGTTGGTGATGGATGGGGAGGCCTGGCATGCTGCAGTCCATGGGGTCACAAAGAGTCGGACATGACTGAGCGATCAGACTGAACTGAATCACCTTCTCTGAATCCTTTCTCTGAATCCTTTCTCTCTAATAGCCAACTTGGTGTAAAGAGCCGAAAAGCAAATGAAAAAGCAGTTCCATAAAAGGGATTTGGATGAGATCAAAAGGGTTTGTAACTGGGACGGGCCTGTAAGCTTTGAATGCTGTGTTTTTCTGGCAGGTGCTGTAATTAACAGTACGTTGAACATCATACATAATGTGCATATCAGTGACCCAATGCTCAATTCATATGCTAATTCTATTAATTGCATATTACCTAGGCTGCTTAATGAACATTACATAGGTTTTTAATGAGTGCACTTATCATAATTGAATTCAATTACTTTTCTGCTATCTATGCATATGAAGTCAATAGAATAGCTGGACCCCCACAGGGACCAGGCAAAAGGAAACAGGTGTTTGTAGTCAGGGCAGCTTGTAAGCTGGAGCAAAGGGGAAGGGAGAAGCCAAGGGGCAGAGCTGACTTGCTTGGCCGGCCCACGGGCCCAGACGGTGGTGCACAAAGCGCGGTAAGTAGCAGGCAGTGTACGCACAGGCAGACTCTTCCTGCTGCCCCTTTGCTGTGGCTCTGGGACAAGGTGCAGGCCTGGAGCCCTGAAGCCAGCCACGCCCAGGCTGTAACAGGACACTTTTCCTCCTGGCTGACCCAAAGCCGGAGGGTGGTTGCATCACTTCCTCTGGCACCACTGAGACCACGTGACTCGGGCAGCCCTGTGTGCCAGGGAGGCTGGCACGGGAGGCCCCGGATCCAGTGTGACTCCTTTTCTCCAGAATCTGTCTGGAGCAGAGAGGCAGAGCTGATGGAGCCGCTGCTGCTGTGACTGCGGCTCACATAGGCTCAGGGCTCACAGCCTCCAGAAGAGGCAGCCCTGTGTGTGCAGAGAATCAAGGAGTGAAGAGGCATTCCCAGGGAGGGGAAGAGAAAGTTGCCCAGATATGATGGGCAGCTACCGTGGGCCAGGCTCTGCTGACGTCACGTCCTTTAACCTTCACAGGGAAAGAGCCTGGGTGCTCCCATTTGGGTGAAGTGATACTAAGCCTCAAGAGAGGTGAGAGATTTGCCCAAGGTTTCCTCTCTCTCTTGCACACACACACACACACACACACACACATATCCCACAGCTGATCGGAGGTGGGACCAGGGTTTGAACCCAGGTCTGTTTTACTCTAAAGGTTACAGCAACCAGTCCCAGGCTGTCTCAATGCAACTTGTGGTCCTGTTTTTCTTTTTTTCTCTTTCATTCTCTTCTTCTTCTTTTTAAAATTGATTAATTTATTTGGCTGGATCTTAGCTGTGGCACATGGGGTCTTTGTTGAATCTTTTCAGTGTGGCACATAAACTCATTGGGTGGCTCCAGAGCTCATGTGCTTCGCTAGTTGCGGCGCTCGGGCTCTCTAATTGTGGCACACGGGCCTCTGGAGTGCACGGGCTCAGTAGTTACAGCCCGCAGCATGTGTGACCGAGGGCTGAGCTCACGACTGCTGCACAGCAAGGCAGATTCTTAACTGCTGGGCCACAAGGAAGTCCCTTCTCCTCCTCCTCCTTTACTTTCGACAATCTTTATTATCCAATCATTTTTAAAAAACTGAAGTGTGGTATAATTGGCATATAACATTATAGTAGTTTCAGATGTAGAACATAATGATGTGATATTTGTATATATGACGAAATGATCACCACAGAAAGTCTAGTTAAGATCTGTTGTTATACATAGCAATAACTTTTTTCTCTGGTGGTGAGAACTTTTAAGATTTACTTCTTAGCAACTTTCAAATACAATACAGTTTTACTAACTGTAGTCACCACTTTGTACATTACATTCCCAGAACTCGCCTACCTCTGACAACTACCAATCTGTACTCTGTGTCGATGAGCTGTTTTTATTTTTACATTTCACATATAAGTGAGATCATACAGTATTTGTCTTTCTCTGACTTGTTTCACTTAGCATACTGCCTTCAAGTTCCATCTATGTTGTTGCAGATGGCAAGATGCTGCTCTTTTTTATGGTTTCATAGAGTCCCTTGAACAGCAAGGAGATCAAACCAGTCAATCCTAAAGGAAATCAACCACGAATATTCATTGGAAGGACTGATGCTGAAGCTGAAGCTCCAATACTTGGGCCACCTGATGCAAACAGTTGGTTCACTGGAAAAGACCCTGATGCTAAGGGTCAAGAGGACAAGAGGAGAAGGGGGCGACAGAGGATGAGATGGTTGGATGGCATCATTGACTCAATATTGACATGAATTTGAGCAAACTAAGGGAGATAGTGAAGGACAGGGAAGCCTGGCTAGCATGCTGCTGTCCTTGGGGTTGCAAAGAGTCAGACACGACTTACAACTGAACAATACAATATCCATTGTGTGTGTGTGTGTGTGTGTATGTATATATGTGTGTGTGTATATATGCTAAGTCGCTTCAGTCGTGTCCGACTCTGTGCAACCCCATAGATGGCAGCCCACCAGGCTCCCCTGTCCCTGGGATTCCAAGAACACTGGAGTGGGTTGCCATTTCCTTCTCCAATGCATGCAGGTGAAAAGTGAAAGTGAAGTTGCTCAGTGGTGTCTGACTCTTAACGACCCCATGGACTGTATAGCCCACCAGGCTCCTCCGTCCATGGGATTTTCCAGGCAAGAGTACTGGAGTGGGGTGCCATTGCCTTCTCTGGTGTGCATATGTATGTATATATATATATATATATATATATACACCACATTTTCTTTATCCATTCATCCACTGATGTTGTAGTCCTATTTTCAAAGCCCTCTTTCGAACTTGGTGCTAAGATAATGATGGGGGGAAAAGCTTGTCACAGACAGCAGGTAGAGAGAAAAGGAGTAATTAGAAAAAAAAATCACAGAGAGAGAACTTTATTTTTCCAGTAGAATTTCTTGCAAAGTATAGATTTGCAGGTGTCCTCTTCTGCCGCTCTTTCCACTCTCATTGACCGCCGATTTGCTAATCTTAGGCTGGCCAGGAATATACTTTCTATTTAGAAAGCTAGTGCAGCCAGATCTGGGCTCAGGCCTGGGGACTGACTCACTTTTGCTAGGATGACACATCCACTGTGCGTGTTTCACAATTTTCAGAAACACCAGATTTATTTCTGTCAGTACTCAGAGCCTCACATCACTGTCCACCTAAGGCCACACACTGAGGCATTGCTTTTTTTTTTTTTTTTTTTGCCTGGGGCCTCAATGGATGGGAAGACTTCCCATGACTGAAATATCACCCTCGTTTGTAAGGAAAGAAAGTCTGGCCAAACATCGCAGTGTTTTTCAACCAGAACTTGGCTGGCGTTCAATAGTCACCATGCCAAGGTTGGACCAGCCAGAGAGAAGGCTGTGAGTGCAGAGGGGATTTGAGACTTGAAAATAAGGTGAAAAAAGGAGGGGAGGGAAGCAGACAGCAGAGATGGGAGGAGAGACTTGAGGTTAAGTTTGGAGTGA
Source organism: Oryx dammah (assembly GCF_014754425.2). Classification (NCBI taxonomy): domain Eukaryota; kingdom Metazoa; phylum Chordata; class Mammalia; order Artiodactyla; family Bovidae; genus Oryx; species Oryx dammah. The sequence continues at coordinate 95,645,957 of NW_024070185.1, forward strand.
AGGGAAGGGAGAAGAAGGGAGGGAATTTAAAGAGAAAAAGGTGGAAAGGGAAATAAAAAAGGGAGGGTCAGGTGAGAGGGAGGGAGGGAGGAACTCATTTTAACTAGTCAACTACTACGTGCATGCCAACCATTGTTTGCAGAGCTTCTACACATAAGCCCATTTAACCCATAACCAGTGTGTGGGTGGGCATGACTAATCCTCAGTAGTATTAATGAAGAATCAGGGGCTCATAAAGCTGGAAGGCACCCCACCCACCCCCAGGTATCCTGATGGCACAGGGCAGAGCAAGACTATGAAGCTGGGCTCTCTAACTCCATAAAGCCCAGAGGACTCCGCTGGTGATCAGAGTCTGATGGGACCGTCCCCTCTGAGGGGGTTGTTTCCACACTTAGACACTAAGTGCTTTGGACACGAAGGGCCTGCCACATACACAAGGCTCAGGATTCAGAGCTTTCTGGAAACTTTCTCCAGGGTAAACAAAAACAACCACTTCAACTATTTTGCCAACAAATCTCTCTCCAAAAAGGAAAGGAAAGGAAAAGGGAAAGTGATGCTATTTTTTTCCCCTCCAAAGTAAAGGTTAAAACAACATTTTCTTTGAGCTGATGTGCGAGCAGCCAGCAGACATTTCTTTGGTAACCATCTCCATGTGTCCATGTGGAAAGTACCTTGCAGTGACTAAGCGTGAGTCGAGGTGATTCACTTGTCACTCCGCTTCGGGACTCTGGGCTTGTTTGTCTCTGTGTTTCCATCAGCTTCAGATCCGGGCATCCTGTACCCACCCCCTCAACACCCCCATAGGGCACAGGTGCCAGAGAATGTGCCCCTGTCTCTGCTCACAAGATGAGGACCGTGGGGAGGGCATGGACCCCTAGTGTTCTGGGAGGTCTTAGCTGCTAATTCCCTCAGGAACTGAGGAGGCGGGGTGTCAGAGGCAGTGTTTGCAATGAAATGAGATTAACTGACTGAGAACCAGGGTGTGCTGGGAGTTTCTTTCTTAGGTTGTCTTAATCTCCCTCACTGGGACCCAAGGAGGTACCAGTTGCTTTTCTTCCTCATTGAAACTGAGAACCTAGCAGAAAAGGCCCAAGAACTTGGGGCTGGTAAAGGGCCAGGTTGGCACCTTGAAGCAAGAGTGTCTGTCAATGGCACAGAAATGCCACTGATTCTGCTTGATAATCCTTTTTCATGTAAACTTTTTATGAGAATTATATTATCTTAGTCCTTTGTGGCTGCTATAATATAATATGATACACCAGGTGGTTTAAACAGCAGAAATTTATTTCTTAGAGTCCTGGAGGGGGTGAAGCCCAAGATCAACAGCCGGCAGATGTGGTGAGCACCGCTTCCTGGTAAATGGATGGTCAGCTTCTTGCTGTGTCCTCATGCAGAGGAAGGAGTAAAGGAGTTCTCAGGCGTTGCTTTTATAAGGGTGCTAATCCCAACCACTTCTCAAAGGCCCCAGTGGGAAGGAGCATCACATTGAGGATTAGGTTCCAACATGTGAGTTTGGGGGGAACACAAACTGAAGGTTTATTCAATCTATACATATACATATACATATACATATATACATATACATATACATATACATATAGAGAAGGCACACACCATGAGTATACAGCTTGGAAAATTTTCCCAAACTGAATGTAGCCTGAAACCAACGTCTGAATTGAGAAATAGAACATTACCTGGGATAGCTTGTTTCCAAGATGATGGCCATCAGTTCCTTCCTTCCATGCACAAGAAGGAGTGAAGACGGGAGGTGGGGTGTAGGCATAAATTAGGAATTTGGGATATACATGTACACACTTACTATACACAAAACAGGTAACCAGCAAGGACTTACTGTGTAGCATCAACTCAGTTCAGTTCAGTTCAGTCGCTCAGTCGTGTCTGACTCTTTGTGACCCCATGAACCACAGGACGCCAGGCTTCCCTGTCCATCACCAACTCCCGGAGTCCACCCAAACCCATGTCCATTGAGTCAGTGATGCCATCCAGCCATCTCATCCTCTGTCGTCCCCTTCTCCTCCTGCCCTCAATCTTTCCCAGCATCAGGGTCTTTTCAAATGAGTCAGCTCTTTGTATCAGGTGGCCATAGTATTGGAGTTTCAGCTTCAGCATCAGTCCTTCCAATGAACACCCAGGACTGATCTCCTTTAGAATGGACTGGTTGGATCTCCTTGCAGTCCAAGGGACTCTCAAGAGTCTTCTCCAACACCACAGTTCAAAAGCATCAATTATTTGGGGCTCAGCTTTCTTTATATTCCAACTCTCACATCCATACATGACTACTGGAAAAACCATAGCCTTGACTAGATGGACCTTTGTTGACAAAGTAATGTCTCTGTTTTTCAATATGCTGTCTGCATAGTATAGGGAACTTTATTCAATATCTAATAATAGCCTATAATGGAAATTAATCAGTAAAAATATGTATAACTGAATCACTTTTCTGTACACCTGAAACACTGTAAATCAGCTGTACTTCAATTTTAAAAAGGCAGTCATTTTTAATTAAAAAAAAAAAAGGAAAAAAGGAAAACGCACATGGCGTAAAGAATCACCCAGCTGAGACCTACCTGACCCTGAATTCTTGACCCAGAAAGTCATGAGATATAAAGAAATGGTTGTTGTTTTAAGCCCGTAATTTTGGGGTAATTTACTGAACAGCAGTAGGTAATAAACATTATCAGCCTCTGCAGAAGACTCCTGTGACCCTTACCAGTCATAATGTTTCCTCCAGTGGTAACCATGCTCCTGACTTCCTATGCTGCAGATTATTTCTGTCTGTTTTTATACTTTCTATCAATCATACTATTTTTGGTCTCTTTCAGTTCAGTTCAGTTGCTCAGTCGTGTCCAGCTCTTTGTGACCCCATGAATCACAGCATGCCAGGCCTCCCTGTCCATCACCAACTCCCAGAGTTCACTCAGACTCACATCCATTGAGTCAGTGATGCCATCCAGGCATCTCATCCTCTGTCGTCCCCTTCTCCTGCCCGCAATCCCTCCCAGCATCAGAGTCATTTCCAATTGGTCAACTCTTTGCATGAGGTGGCCAAAGTACTGGAGTTTCAGCTTCAGCATCAGTCCTCCCAATGAACACCCAGGACTGATCTCCTTTAGGATGGACTGGTTGGATCTCCTTGCAGTCCAAGGGACTCTCAAGAGTTTTCTCCAACACCACAGTTCAAAAGCATCAATTCTTCGGCACTCAGCTTTCTTCACAGTCCAACTCTCACATCCATACATGACCACTGGAAAAACCATAGCCTTGACTAGACGTACCTTTGTTGGCAAAGTAATGTCTCTGCTTTTGAATATGCTATCTAGATTGGTCATAACTTTCCTTCCAAGGAGTAAGCGTCTTTTAATTTCATGGCTGTAGTCACCATCTGCAGTGATTTTGGAGCCCCCCAAAATAAAGTCTGACACTGTTTCCACTGTTTCCCCATCTATTTGGTCTCTTTAGCTCCATATTATTTTTATGACATTCCTCTCTGATGTCACTTGTAGCTACAAATCATCGCTCTCATTGCTCTGTTCCGTTGTGTGAATATCTTTATTTATCATCCTACTGTTGATAGACATTTGTGTTGTTTCCAGCTTTGGGTTATCATGCATAGTGTTGCTGTGAGCATTCCAGTGTGTGTATTTCTGCTGGATGTACACTTGGGAGGGGAACTGCTGGGGGATGAGGTGTTTTTAGTTTTTGCAGCTGTGGTCACACAGGTTTTCAAAGTGGTCATGCCAGCGTACATGCTTAGCAGCTGTGTTCGAGGGTTGCTTCCTCCATGTTCTCCTTAGAACTTGCTATTTACTGTCTTTTTCATTCTGTGTCTGAGAATTGTATACAACTTTCTAACACACAAGAGGCAGCAGGGCTATCCACCTGCCAATGTGGCGTTTGAGACTTGCAGGCTAAAAGCAAAAAAGAAAACACAAAAGAACCAGAAAACTGAGCTCCCTTGACCCAGATGGGAAGGAATGTTACAACAGTTCATTCATGTCCAAAAGAAGGCTGCTGGGTTCAGCTTCCACTTTCCTCACTCATCTGGAGAGTTTCTGCTTTGCAATCAGGCTCCCTGAAGATGCAATGAGGAAGTGATTGGGATTCTGAGTATTTTCTTCATTCTTGGGCTCTGAGTCATCTCCAGGTCATGGGGTATTTGGAAGGAGGTGAAGCAGAGCATGGCAATTGGGTTTATTTTAGGGCAATCAGATGGCCAGATTATAAAAACCTATTCAAAGGATTTGAAAATTCATCCTGCCAGACCCTCCATGACTCATGGGTTTATGCTTCCTAATTGATGTGACAAGACATCTGGGCATACTGCACTCAAAATTACCAGGAAAATACAAGAGTGTGACTGATTTGGTCAGATAGATTGAACTTATGGCAACTGGAAAAATTGTGGATTTCCTGTAGCTAACTTGCCCCAAGTCCGGTAGAATCACAGATTTTGAGAAATCACAGAAACTCAGCATGCTGGTTTGTTTTTGGTGTCAATTGGCTAGGCTATAGTACCCAGTTATTTTAACTAAACACTAACCTAGGTGTTATCACGGGGGTATTACAGAACTGTGGTTAACCTCTACAATCAGTTCACTTTGAGTAAAGGAGATTGCCCTTGATAACATGGTGGGCCTTGTCCAAACAGTTGAGGGCCTTGTCCAAACAGTTAAAGGCCTTGTAAGCAAGAACTAAAGTTTCTTGGAGAAGAAGAAATTCTGACTTAAGACTATAGCATCAATTTCTGCCTGAGTTTCTAACCTTCCTTATGGCTTTCAGACTATATATGTATTTGTGTCTATATACACATATAGAAAGATGGATGGCTAGATAGCTGGGTGGATGGATGGATGGATGGATGGACAGATGATAGACACATAGTTTTGTTTTTTTTCTGGAAAATCCTCACTGATACATAGGGTTTAAGTGAAATGAAACAGTCCAGAAGAAATTTACAGATTTTGATTAGAGGCCAGCTTATCCTGTTTCTACAATGTCCTTGGAATGGGCTCCTGAGAGTAGGTCTGCCGATCGAGTACCAGTCCTGCTCAGCCTGACTCAGCTGAAGGGGAATGAAGTTGGAAACCACATTATGGAAAGGTTTCAGCGATAGTTTGTCAATCGAAACTTGGAGCCAAGCAGGTGGTTAGACCTTACCTGCTTCTGTGAAAGTTGATCTTCTTTCATGATTAGAGGAAAACTATAGCTGAAGGCAGCTCTTTTTGATGTAATTTGGAGTCAAAAGCAAGGGGGCCTCTGTGATCATCTGCTCCCTCCGGACCCATTCGGTCTGAAAACACCAACATCCTTACTTGCTTAGACTGAGCCATGACTGGCACTAGATTTGCCCTGATGGTCTTATGTTTTGCTCTTTTATAAATAAAGTCAATAAAATAATTCTTTAGAACAGTTTTCATAGTAATGATTTGAGAAATACTGTAATTACTAAATAAATAACTGGGTTTTTTTTTTGCCATAAAATAATTAATGTGGCCCCATATATGGATTTCTGAGATGTGACTTGAAATGGCAAAACAACCAGCCTCAGCTGTTTTGTGCCAGACAGCTCTGTCTTAGACTGCTGTTGACCTTGGAGGGCAAGCTTACATGGTAATTTAGCCCTTCTACCCTCGAGTTTTATAGACACGAGAGCAGAGGGGAACTTATGAGGTCATCTTATTTTGACACCATCAGGATGTGTTTGACATCTCATGGCGTAGCTCCTTACAGAAATAGCATCAAACTGCACTCAGAAGTCCATATGCCCGTATATTAAGTTAATCTTAAAAATGCATTCCAATATGCATTAGATACAGAAAAATACTGTTTGATTCCACTTATATGATATACCTAGAATAGTCAAATTCATAGAGTCAGAAAGTACATTTGTAGATGCCAGCTGCTGGGTGAGAGTGGGGGTGAAATGGGAATTAATGTTTAATGCGGACTGTTTCAGTTTAGGAAGGGAAACGATTCGGTGAAAGTTGCCTGACAATGTGAATGTACTTAGTGCCACTGAATTGTGCAATTAAATTTGCTTTAAAATGTATGTATTATATTATGTGATTTTTTACCACAATAAGAAAAAAGAAGTCCATATGCCAGACTCTGTGCACATGGGTACTGGGTCACGCGCTCCAACGCTTCTAGCTCTCTTTAGAAAAGTGACAACTGTCAGCTGTAATTTTAATACTGCAGTTTTAATTTTAAAACTCGGTGAGTTCAGTTTTGCTATTGTCTGCTTTCCTTGGAGAGGTTTTATACATAAAACATACATAGATCAATATTGAAATGCCTTAAATGCCCTACGAATTCCAATAATTTGGCCACCTAATGCAAAGAACTGAGTCATTGGAAAAGACCCTGAAACTGGGAAAGATTGAAGGCTGGAGGAGAAGGGGATGACAGAGGATTAGATGGTTGGATGGCATCACCTACATGAGTTTGGGTAAACTCTGGGAGTTGGTGATGGACAAGGAGGCCTGGCGTGCTGCACTCCATGGGGTCGCAAAGAGTCGGACACGACTGAGCGAATGAACTGAACTGAACTGGATGCATATGTATCCACAAGTCCACACACAGATAAAATATACCTGAATTGGAGAAGAAAATGGCAACCCCCTCCAGTATTCTTGCCTGGGAAATCCCATGGAGAGAGGAGCCTAGTGGGCTACAGGAAAAAAAAAAAAAATCCTATTGACATCAAAGGACATCCTTGTTGTGGATGCAGGAGCAAGAGCACCTGCCTTTCAGAGAGACTGGAGAGACTCAGTCCACTGAGATGCATTCTACTCAGCCCCATGGCTCTAGATGTTTCCCTGCCAATACAGTCTTCCTCTGCTGACAGGACCCTTAAAGATACTTGGAGACTGTATCACTGCTCCCTTGAAGAACCTCCAAGGACTCTCATTTTCAATGGGATAAAAGGCAGACTCCTAAGCTTGACACTCACGGTCCCCTCGCCATCCCCATGGTTAACACAGCTCTCCAGCGACACGCAGAATGAGGCTCTCCCTTCTCTGAACACACTGGGCTTGTTCTAACATCCATGTGCTCATCTGTGTTATTGCCACAGTCTCCTACCCAGCAATACCCAGCTTTTAGGAGCCAGTTCTAGTATCCCTGCCCTGCCTTAAGTCCTTTCTGGATCTCCTGGGAAAACTGTTTTCCCCTTAACTTGCTCCTACAGCAGACATCACGGGTTTCAATTATGGTTCTTATTATGCTGCACTGAATGTTTCTCCATATATCAGCTTCCCTCTTTAGGTTGGGAGCTCACTGGGCAGTAGAGGATGAGTCTTATATCCAGGTGTGTCCCCATCATCCAGCCCAGAGCCTGGCCTGGTTTAGTGTACCAGTTGAGAAAGAAATGACTGATAACTATATTCATTCTCTTGTCCATTTATGCAACAGATATTGTTTATTCTGGAGCAGGCATGCAGCAGGGGGAAAAAAGACATATGGCTCTGTATCTGAAGGAACTTACAATCTAAGAGGTAAGCACGCACGCCCACGTTCAGGTGGAGCGTGTCATTGCTGAGTGAAACCCTGTGCTTGCTCTTTTTTGACTCTGCGGTTTTATAAGCACGTGCCAATGTGGGCTTGCTGTTCTGAACCATCACATGAAGAGCATCTGCCATGGGGAGTCTTCAGAATCCATAAAACCAGAGCAGCAAGCAAGAAACCACTGTGATTGTAAGCCACTGAGATCTGGGGTCTGTTTGCTACTGATGCAATATCCAGTCTATCCTAACTCATCCTTAACCCATGGTGTAAATCTTAATGACAGGAAAAGTGTCCTGGCTTGAAATGCAGGCCTGTGCTCTGGGGAAGAGAACTCTTATTTTGAGGGTCCTTGCTGCCCTTCTGTTTCTCAAAGTGCCAGCCAGAAACTGAACCTAGGAACCAGGGATCTGTTCTTTTCGGCCCAAGAGAGGATCCACTGGAAACACCCCTCTTAGTGTCCTTGCAGGCTCCATACAGGGACCAAAGATCTGCCTGAGGTCTGTGTGAAGGACTCTGACCTTGGCCAGGGGTCCAGGCTTGCTCTGTTCTTGGGAGGGAAACCTGGTCTCCCTGCCCAGCTGACTATTCCCAGGACTTAGCACCTGTGTGTATAAGAGGCTGAGGCCAAGGTCAGCATCCATGAGCAGCACAGTGAGTAGGCAATCTCACTGTGGCCTAGAGTATCAGTGCAAGTGGCTCCTTTTATTTCTTTCTAACTGGAAATCTGGCCACTGAAGTGTGAGTGACTGACTGTGTGTGTGCCTCTGTGTGTGTGTGTGTTTCCCCAAATAATTCTCTAGGGCTTGCCTCATGGTCCTATTTTACCAACTGGAACCTGAGGTGTAGAGGCTCAGGAACTCAGGTCAATCTCATGGGTTATTTAGGCAAACAGCTGGAGTTCAAAAAGAGGCCTTTTCATTTTAAAGGTTTGGTTCTTTCCACTGCCACATGATTACAGACATGCATTTCAACAAACACTGGTTGAGAACCTCTCGGCAGCAGGTGTTGAATGAGCAACAGATGTGAATATAAGCAGAGCTTGGCCCCTGTCCTGGGTGAGCCCTCAGTGTGTTGGGAACCCAGGCACATAGACAGTTGAACATAGCAAACGCCACATGTAGAAAGCACCAGGGTGGTCCAGTGGTTAAGACTCCTCCCTTCCGCTGCAGGGGGCATGGGTTCCATCCCTAGTTGGGAGAACTACGTTCTCACAGGCCACATGGTGTGGTCAACAGTGAGGGCCTGGCAGAGATGGCTTCCCGGAAGCGGGGCCACAGGGCTGAGAGCTGAAGAATGATGGGGAATTTTCTGGGCGGCTACAGAGGTGGGGGAAGAGAATCCTAAGCAGAGACTCAAGCGCACGCAGGGGCACTGAGGTGTGAGATGACGGACCTGATGGGACACTGAACATCTGGCTGGTGAGACAGGGAGCGGTAGGCAGGGAATTTTAAATTTGCAAGTGACCTGCAGCTCTTTGAGTTTTGTGGGGGCCTTGAATAATTTAGATAATTTCAAGACATCTTCCTTTGGCTTCACATCAAAGTCACCCGTTCTCGGCAGCTCCTGAAGTTGCTGAGGACGCTGGCTCAGGGCCACTTACCACCACCCCGGTGGGACCAGCGGCCGGCCTGCCTGCCGCAGCCTCTGTGGGCAGCGCCCTGAAGGTACTGACTGTGTTCCAGCCAGGGCGGCTGAGAGCCAGACAGCCTCCCAGGCCTCCACCAAAAGGAGCAACAGCAATTTTAAAGGAGAAGGTCATTGGCTTTGTTTGGCGAGACTTCTCCGTCTTATATGCTATGCTAGTCACTTTAAATATAATATTATCTCATTTGATTCTCTCACTCATCCCAAGGGGAAGATTTTATGCTTTTTGTTGTTAGAAGAAACTCAGCCTTCTAAGGTTTCCCCTGGCTTGCCCTGGGCCACAAACCTGCCCCCTTGTCCTTATTCAGTCTTGCTTTTAGATTTCAGATTGAAAATTGAGAGCCATCATCTATTAAAATGAACTTTATTTCATATCCCTTCAGCTTCATGAGAAACTGAAGCCCACCCTCCAGATCTTGGTGGGCTTTGGTTTTTCCTGACGTCCCCTTCCCGGGAGCTGGCTGGTACGGCCGTTTCTAATGGCCTCTTTGCTTGGCCAACTTGCGCTACCTTTGTGGCCCCTTCCTGGCTAACGAGTTATGGAGACAGGCATGGTAGCGCCTTCAGTTTCTTCATCCTGGCCTTTAACCCACAGAAGTCACTGCTGGCTTTTGGACCAGGTTTCCCCAGAAGAAAGGGAGGAAGGACATGAAGTATTCAAATGGGGAAGTGGTTCCACAGGAAGGGAGCAGAGGAGAGCAGGGCTTCTGGGCACGAGCAGGGGTCCCAGGAGCCTGGTTGGAGGAGGTGGGAGGCTGGAGGTACACAGTGGAGGCAGGCGTAGTGCCTGGCCAGTGTGCAGAAAGTGCACCTGCTCCCAGGGCCAAGAAGCAAGGGGCCCACCAGGAGGCGGGAAGCCGGGATTGGAGCCCCAGGAGCAGGAAGTCAGTGAGGAGCGGTGGCTGGTGGGGTGTTTTGGTTCTGCTTTCAGAAACACACCAGTGGTTTGGCTGCAACATTCAAAGACCTGAAAATATGGAAGCAGGCTCTGGGGAAGGGGAGCGCTGAGAATAACAGTCGTGAATACGGGAAGTGCTGAGCCCAGGGCTCTTCAGAGGCGCTGTGGCTTCTTTCTGAAACCTGTCAGTCTATAAGAAGAAGACATCCTGTCCTGAACTGCCCTGGGCCTGCTCGGGTCATCCAGCTGGTTGTCTCTGCCTTTTACCCAATGTCTTTATCCCAGATTTGCCTGTATCAGCTTAATATAGTTTGCACATAAGGGGCTGTCAAAAAAAGTTGCTAATCATATTGATAGTGTATTCAGTCAGCATGATTTATCAAGAACTGATGTATGCCCAGCCCTGGAATTTGGAGATGAACTGGAACCCACTGTTTGATGACATTATACGATACAGCATGACCACAGTATAAAGAGGCATGTACACAGAGCTCTGGAGTCCAGAGAAGAGAGAGGCTGACAGTCCTGGAAGGGTCAATGTCATTTTCCCAATGGATTTGAAAGATGTACACATATTGCTGACTGAGAGGAAAGCAAAGGGCAGGCCAGGCAGGGGGCTGCGTGGGCTGAAAGGACACAAAGAGTTGGGTACAGCTGAGGAAGAGCCAGGAGTGGACAGAGATAAAGCCAGGAGGACAACAGGGGTCATGAATGGCAGGCTTGGGAACTTGGATTTTACTCCAGAAGCACTAGGTATAATGGAAGGTTTTTATGTGAAAGGTAAATGATATCTTAGGACTCTATTTTAGAATATTGAATGTATGATAATGATAAGTAGTAATTATTATTATGGATGATGATGGTAATGGAAATACAAATAACAGATCTCTCCATCGTTTGTCAGTGGTCATGGGGTGTCGCTCCCATGATTGTGCTGCACATATTTGAATCCATCTCAGTGGACTAGAGGGAAAGATCCTTCTGCCGTCTTGAGGAGGCAGACTGCTTTATCGTGAACTTCCTGTGGAGAGGGCCACGTGCCAGGGAGCTGTGGGCAGCTTCTTGGATCTGTGTTGGCCTCCAACCCATGGCAGCTGGGGTCCTCAGTCATATACTCTCAAGGAAATGGATTCTGCCAACAATCTGAACGAGCTTGGAAGCAGCATCTTCTCCAGTCAAACTTCCAGATGAGAATGTAGCCCAGACGGCCCCCTCACAGAAGCCTTGTAAGACCCTGGCAGAACTGAGTCATGCTGGGACCCATGGAAACTATCAAATAATTGTGTGTGTTTGTTTTAAGCTGCTAGTTCTGCGGTAATTTGTTACAGAGCAGTAGAGAACTAATAATCCCTCTAACAAGCAAGCAGCATGAGAACCTGCTTCTAGGCAGTCCATGGTAAAGATTATAGAGCTGCAAGCACCATGCCGCCCTGTCCCTAAGAGCTCTCTGTTGCATGTCAGCCATCAGAGAGTAAACCTTTTAGAGGCTTAGAGGTGGGTCAGGTAAAGGCCAGAGCGAGAGCTCAGAGTCAGGAGGCCCTGGTACCGAATCATGAAATCTGAGCCGTTGCTCCCTGAAGAAACACGGGGTGAGATTCCTGTAAGCCTCCGGTTACAACATGTTCATCAGCCAATCAACATACAACCTTGTTGTACCTGTGTTTCTGTTTAGAGACGCCTCATTTAATGTGCAGTGTTCATTCATTAACATTGACGTCAAGTCCAGCAGCAGCTCCATAACTCGTGTTTGAGCAAAGCTTGTCTAAACTATGTATCGTCCCCATTCAGCACATCATAGCTTCTTGTGCTTGGGAATACCAGGCAGCACTTGGGCACTGTGCTTGCAGGCCATTTCAAAAAGCAAAACTACCAAGGAAAAGCTAGCCAAGTGTGAAAAGCATTGCAGTACATGGACCACAAAAAGGATACCTGTAGCACTACGAGAATTAAAACCAGAAGGTGGAGTTTATCTTGTTTGATCTCAGTGCACGTCCCTTGTGCAACTCAAATTTTTTGCTGTTCTCGCTTGTCTGTGAGTGACGCCGAAAGTGCAAAAAAGTCAGCAAGTAGTGATTTGGAGGGGTTACAAATAAATTTTAGCAGAGTAGGTAAATCTTAAGACATGGACTCTAAGAAGAAGGACTGACTGTCCTTCACAGCAGGCCTGGCACACAGCAGGTGCTCAGTGAAAAATGGCAGCTTATTATATTAACATCAGGATCAGCATAGAGCCTGGCAAAGACCTTTTTAAAAAAAACATTTTAGATTTTAAAGAAAATATTATTTATTTACTTATTTATTTGTGACTGTGCTGGATCTTCATTGCTGTGACGGCCTTCTCTAGTTGTGGCGAGCAGGGGGTACTCTCTAGTTGCAGTGCATGGGATTCTCATTGTGGTGGCTTTTGCTGTGCGTGGAAGCTGTGGTGAGTGGGACCAGTTGCTCCGTGGCATGTGGAATCTTCCTGGACCAGGGACTGAATTTGTGTCCTCTGCACTGGCAGGCAGATTCTCAACGATCAGGGAAGTCTAGAGTCTGGCAAAGAACTTTGAGGGGACACCAGGAATCCAAACACGAGCTCAAGCCCAGAGTAAGAAGGAGGGAACACGGTAGGTAGGAACCTCCTCACATCAATGCTACAGGGAGCCCCGAGCCTCCTTTCCTGTTTCTTGGACAGGTCTCCCGGGACTCCCAGAAGCCCCTGGGGCCACACCAGGGGCTCCCTCACTTGATACTGAGGCTGCAGGCCCTCTGTGCAAAGGCCTGCATGCCCGAGCTGGTGAGCACAGGTCTGCATCCTGCCATTGTCCTGGGAAGGGCCACCCCCAGCTGTACCGACCGGAGTCGACTTTCAAATTGCTGGATCCCACAGGGGAAAGAGGCTGACCTGCTCTACACCACACCACCCTTTTCCTGCTCTCTGTCCCAGCTGTCCCTCCCCTTCCGGTCAGGTGGCCAGAGGAGCCCCAGGGGGTCCTTAACCTGGCTTTCTGAATTTCCCTGGGGTGGGGGAGCAGGAAAAGAAAGAAAGGGAACTCCCATTTCTGGAGCCTTCCTCTGTGCCAGGGCTGAGGCTGGCCACGTCCCACCCACTCACTACCTTGTGAAAGCCTTTCAACAACCCTGCAGTGACCAGAGCGTGCGTGGGTTACAGATGAGGAAACTGAGGCTCACAGTGGTCCTCTGCGTGGCAACAAGTTCCACCAACCTGTTTGTTTGGCAGCATTCACTTGATGTGGACAACAACGCAGGATTCTGTTGGAGAGACTTTTTGAACAGCATGAAAAGAGTTGCATTAAGGGACCCTGCTAACTCAGTTGGTAAAGAATTCACCTGCAGTGCAGGAGATCCCAGTTCAATTCCTGGGTCAGGAAGATCCGCTGGAGAAGGGATAGGCTACTCACTCCAGTATTCTTGGGCTTTCCTTGTGGCTCAGCTGGTAAAGAATCCGCCTGCAATGGGAGAGACCTGGGTTCGATCCCTGGGTTGGGAAGTTACCCTGGAGAACGGAAAGTCTACCCACTCCAGTATTCTGGTCTGGAGCATTCCATGGACTGTATAATCCATGGGGTCACAAACAGTCGGACATGATTGAGCAATTTTCACTTTCACTTTCACAGGACCCTGCAGCCATTCTCAACACAGAATAAGGACAACAAAGCAAATTCTGAGTGCTTTCTAAGGAAGCACGTGCAGCCCTTTGCGTAATTTCCTCATTCAATTTAATCCTCTCAGTGACATTTTGAGGTATGGAGTATTTTTATACCCTTTTCAGATGGAGCATCTAAGGCTTGGAGGTGTGAGCTGACTTGCCTGAGACTATAGAAGTCCTAACTTAGGAAGCTGGAGAACAGGGGTGGGAACCCAGGTTGACTCCAGAGTACTCCCTCTTTCTGTACACTGTTGACTGGGATTGATGGGGGTAGCGGTTGCTTTCTTATTCTCAGCCCCCGGCTATCACTGGAGTGACTTCTCAATCTCACTGAGAGAAACAGGTGACAGAGCCATTTTCCAGGGGAACAAGCCAGCAACCTTCCACTTGGGGATGCTGCAGGCAGAGAAGCCTTCTCAGTATCATGGCTTCGTCATCTTCCTTATCTTAGCATTGGCTTGGCTACAGGCTCAGAGGACTCCTGTTCATGCAACCTCTTTTTGGCTCCAACTTTCTCATCCTCAGGCCTTTCTTTAGGCTTTGTGACTTCTCTCCAATTAGGCCTTGTTTCCACAGAGAAGGGAGCTACCATTTATTGAGCGCCTATTGTATACTGGGTACTTTGTTAAATCCACCACACCCTGTGATGGGTGTTATTAACACCCTTCTACAGAAGAAGTCAAGTCACTTCCCCAAGGTCACAGTGGGTGATTTCCATGGAGGTGGCATTGGAAATCTGGGGGAAGACATTACTGAGGGATTTTTAGTTATTTTAAAGGAATATCATCTGGTTCTTTTCCCTCTCTCCATTCTCCTTCTACCAGGCTGAACACTAGTGTTTATTTTATTTTCTTAGGGGGACTCTGAATTTGGAGCTTTCATCTAAGGGCCTCTAATGTTTTCAACAGTAGGAATGAACTGTCCACACTCAGGAGGTTTCCGAGTGACACGTACTTGGGGTTCAAAAGGATAGGTCAAGCATCTCTCTCTGCAGGGTCACTACAGAGGCACACGCAACATTCTCTCCTGCCCTGATCCTGGGGTGGGCGATGGTGGCCGTTGAATTGCTGGAGGCAAGGCAAAGGGACAGGAGATGCTGTGCTCCCAGCTGGCCTTTGTCCTGTGAACACTACCCCTCATCCACACCTCAGCTGGAGCAGTTTTCTTTTCACACTAACTGTGCTGACCACCCAGCCTCAAGTCCATGGAAAGACCAAACAGAATCCTAGGGGCAGCCAGGTCCCATGAGGCCTCCAGGCACCTGGTTGATCAAGAGGCTGAGGACTGTGTCATTTGGCTCTGTGGATGGCAGACCTGGACTCTGGTATCAGACAGAAAAGGGGTCCACAGTCAGTGCCACAGCCTGCTCTCTGTGTGACCATGGGTAAGTCACTCAACCTCTCTGAGCTCAACTCCCTCGCCTATCAAATGGGGAAGCTAATATAGATCTTGTAAGACAGGAATTTGGCAAAAGTCTGCATGCTTTACTCTCATCCTTGTCCTCCCCTCATAGCTGGGTGAGGGTGAGGAATCCCTAAGGGAAGCGCTCAGACCCACCTGATCGTTGGCCTGCCCCTCCTCGTGAGGACAGAGGTCCCTGGTATATGGTTCCTGGCCAGAATTATGGCCAGACTGGAGCTGTTTCCATCAGAGGTGCAAATGGGGTTAACACACCTTTTGCCTCTTTCCCTGAGTAAAAACAAAACTTTCCATTAGAGATAGTAAGGGCAGTCTTGTAAAAGCTAAAGGCAGTGAGACCAAATAGCAAGGAAGGATTTCGTAACTGGTTAACTTTGTAATACCTGCTATTTTTAAATGTTGAGGAAAAGAGAAACTGTATTGTGTAGAAGTTAAAACCAGAGTGGTCTCATGGGCTTATGGGTTCATAGCTCCGAAGGGCCACTTACTAGCTGCGTGACTTAAGGCAAGTTGTTTAACCTCTTTGTGCCATAGTTTCCTCATTTCTATAATAGTGGCGATGTTAAAGCATCTGCCTGCAATGTGAGAGACCTGGGTTCGATCCCTGGGTTGGGAAGATCCTTTGGAGAAGGAAATGGCAACCCACTCCAGTATTCTTGCCTGGAGAATCCCATGGACGGAGGAGCCTGGTGGGCTACAGTCCACGGGGTCGCAAAGAATTGGACACGACTGAGCGACTTCACTCACCAGTAAGACTGAAGAAATCAATAACTGTAAAGTTCTTGGAATATTGAATAGCCCATTATAGTAAGTGCTCAATAAATGCTATTATTTATATATTTTACTTTACAGAGGTATGAACTGAAAATGGAAAGAGGTTAAAGGGATGTAGGGAAGGAAGAAGATTTAACTTCATCAATTAGCATCCTATGAATACTTCATTAGGCAGCTTTTTTTTTTTTAATTGTAACCTTGGATTGGAGGTATTGATTTGTGATATTGATTCTTATAAATTGTACCAAGCATATAAGTTTTAAGCTTTTGCATTCCTTAGGAAACAACAGTCTCTTTTAATCAGTTTTATAAAACTGAGACAACTGGGAAAGGATTTAAAAATAGGGGCTGAGAGGATCTCTATCAGTAAGGCCACCGACACCTTCCTTCTGAAGAGTGATGTTGACTTAAAGTTTCACAGCGATATAACATTCATTCATTCATTCATTCATTGACTCAACCACATTTAATGAGCAAGTGCCTGCTTTATGTCAGGCACTGTCCGTACCTACAAATATAAAGACCAGAGGACTAGTGCCTGCTCCCACAGTCTGCTGGGGAGATGGACATGCAAATGGTCCATGCCTGTTCATTATGACTGATGACTTAACGGAAACACAAATAAGATACTGTGGGATCAAACCCCGGGTCTACCTGGGAGAGCCAGGGGAGGCTTCCCAGGGGAGTGAAGTTCAAGTCTTCTCACTCAGGATTCTCCCATGGCCTGTGCCTCTTTTTCACTGAGCATATTTCGGTACAAGGCCCTACTCACGAGAGGTAATTGAGTTATTGGATGTTTATTTTGAGTCAGACACTGTGGTAAGCACTTCAGAGCCATTAATTTTTAGCCACCATGTTAGCCTTCAGTTCAGTTCAGTCGCTCAGTCGTGTCCGACTCTTTGCAACCCCATGAATTGCAGCACGCCAGGCCTCCCTGTCCATCACCAACTCTCAGAGTTCACCCAGACTCACGTCCATTGAGTCAGTGATGCCATCCAGCCATCTCATCCTCGGTCGTCCCCTTCTCCTCCTGCCCCCAATCCCTCCCAGCATCAGAGTCTTTTCCAATGAGTCAACTCTTCGCATGAGGTGGCCAAAGTACTGGAGTTTCAGCTTTAGCATCAGTCCTTCCAATGAACACCCAGGACTGATCTCCTTCAGAATGGACTGGTTGGATCTCCTTGCAGTCCAAGGGATTCTCAAGAGTCTTCTCCAACACCACAGTTCAAAAGCATCAATTCTTTGGCGCTCAGCCTTCTTCACAGTCCAACTCTCACATCCATACACGGCCACAGGAAAAAACATAGCCTTGACTAGACGGACCTTAGTCAGCAAAGTAACGTCTCTGCTTTTGAATATACTATCTTGGTTGGTCATAACTTTCCTTCCAAAGAGTAAGTGTCTTTTAATTTCATGGCTGCAATCACCATCTGCAGTGATTTTGGAGCCCCCCAAAATAAAGTCTGACACTGTTTCCACTGTTTCCCCATCTATTTCCCATGAAGTGATGGGACCGGATGCCATGATCTTATGTTGAGCTTTAAGCCAACTTTTTCACTCTCCTCTTCACTTTCTGCCGTAAGGGTGGTGTCATCTGCATATCTGAGGTTATTGATATTTCTCCCGGCAATCTTGATTCCAGCTTGTGTTTCTTCCAGTCCAGTGTTTCTCATGATGTACTCTGCATATAAGTTAAATAAGCAGGGTGACAAAAAGAGTGGGGGTATTATGATCTCCAATTTACAGATGAGGAAACCGAAAATCAAAAAAGTTGAAATAAATTGAGTAATATCACACAACTGGTATAAGGCAGTGTGGGCCTGGAGCTTCCATGCTGGTCTCCACTCTGGTCCTTGTGCAAGTCTGGCTGGCCAGCCAACCCTGTTACATGTTAATTGTGTCTGCAGTGCCATCAGAAGGAAAACCTTTATGTCAAAGACACCCCATCTGAGACTGCTGGGTTCTGAGGTTGTGTGATATGGTGGGAGGAGCTTGGGATCTGGAATCAGAAAATCTGGGTTTGCATTGTTCTACTGCTTCTCAAAATGGGATATTGAGTGAGTCTCAAGCCTCAGCTTAATCATATGGAAAAATGGGTCTAGTGACATGCATAGTCCGTCCTAGGGATTTAATGAGGCTCCACAGAAAGAAAAATTCTGGAACAGTGCTTTATAAAACTAAAATCCACCATAAGCATCAGTTACTGGAGAGGAAGTATATTGGTCAGTTTTCTGGTGTAGGCAGTGGAAAACATTCTAGCTAGTTTAAGCAGAAAAAGAGTTTAGTGCAGGGAAATAGAAGCTTAACAAAATGTCAGAAGTTCTAGAAGACAAGCTCTACATTGTTAGCAGGTTTGGGAGAAACATTTCTTAACTTTTAAGTCTCTGTGATCAGGAATGTACTAAAGGAGACTGAAGGCAGACATCGGCCAAAACAACAATTTGGTTCAAACGCATACATGTGATGATTTAGTGAAATGCCCACACACAGCTCCATCATATTTCTCCTCTCCAAAGATGGAACCAGGCATGTGTTGACATCTACTCATCTTCACTGTATTGAGAGCTTAGGTGGGGTTGGGGGGTGGGGATTAGGAGGACCAGGACATTTGCAGCTACCAGAACTTTACCAAGCTAGCAACTATTCAGTGGACAGTCAGGAAGGGCACCACCAGCTGTGAGGACCAGCAGAGGAGAGCTGTGAATGGAGCCAGGAGTTCAGAAGGGGAGAGAGCGGGCAGAGGTCACATAGAGGGTGGGGTTCCTCCATGAACTCTCACATCAGCTCTGCCTACAGCTCACTTTCACTGATCATCAGGAGTGTGATGTGTGGGTCAGTCAGTCCAGCTGAAAGGATGGGAAATGGGATGTAAAGGGAGGTCAAGGTTAAAATGTGCAAGTCCTCCTTTTGCTGGAAGACATATGCAATAAAATATATTTGTGAGCCACCCTAGTGTATTAAGACATGCACTTCCAATACTTTTCTTGATGCAATGCCATTCTGTGTTTACACATTCATTTTCATGCAATGATCAGTTTGGAGGAATTTCAACTTCCTTCATTTTCAGCTAAGTGAAATTTATCTTAACCAGATACCCACCCAAGATGAAAAATGAGCATTTTTTTTCTAATTTAAAATAATCACTAAAGGAAATCTAATCACTCAGTTCAGTTGCTCAGTCATGTCCAACTCTTTGAAACCCCATGGACTGCAGCATGCCAGGCCTCCCTGTCCATCGCCAACTCCCAGTATTTACTCAGACTCATGTCCATTGAGTCAGTGATGCCATCCAACCATCTCATCCTCTGTCGTCCCCTTCTCTTCCCAGCATCAGGGTATTTTCCAATGAGTCAGCTCTTTGCATCAGGTGGCCAAAGTATTGGCGTTTCAGCTTCAGCATCAGTCCTTCCAATGAACACCCAGGACTGATCTCCTTCAGAATGGACTGGTTGGATCCCCTTGCAGTCCAAGGGACTCAAGAGTTTTCTCCAACACCACAGTTCAAAAGCATCAATTCTTTGGCTCTCAGCCTTCTTCATAGTCCAACTCTCACACCCATATGTGACTCCTGGAAAAACCATAGCTTTGACTAGACAGACCTTTGTTGGCAAAGTAATGTCTCTGCTTTCTAACATGCTGTCTAGGTTGGGAAATCTATAATAAGAAATTAATCTTTACAGTGACTTTTTGGGTAAACACAGGTATGAGGCATCTCTTAAAGCTTTGCTGTTCTCTTCTTATAATCTGGGATGCACTTTTTTATAAACATGTCCAGGAACATCACCTCTGGTTGCCATGGAGATGGTTGTCTTCTGCATGCCTGCTTTCCCAAGGATAGGATCGACGGTGGGGTTGGCAGGGATGTAAGGAGAGGGAGGAGTTACTGAAAATGAAGGTAATGGAGTTCCTGGTGGTCCAGTGGTTAAGAATCTGCCTGCTGATGGAAACAGTGACAGACTTTATTTTCGTGGGCTCCAAAATCACTGCAGATGGTGACTGCAGCCATGAAATTAAAAGACGCTTGCTCTTTGGAAGAAAAGCTATAATAAACCTAAGTAGCATATTAAAAAGCAGAGACATTACTTTGCCAACAAAGATCCATGTAGTCAAAGCTGTGGTTTTTCCAGTAGTCATGTATGGATGTGAGAGTTGGACATGAAGAAGGCTGAGTGCTGAAGAACTGATGCTTTCAAACTGTGGCGCTGGAGAAGACTCTTAAGAGTCCCTTGGACAACAAAGAGATCAAACCAGCCAATCCTAAAAGAAATCAATCCTGAATATTCATTAGAGGGATTGATGCTGAAGTTGAAGCTCCAATACTTTGGCCACCTGATGTGGAGAGCTGACTCATTTGAAAAGACCCTGATGCTGGGAAAGACTGATGGCAGGAGGAGATGGGGATGACAGGATGAGATGGTTGGATGGTGCCGTTGACTCAATGAACACGAATTTGAGCAAGCTCCAGGAGATGGTGAAGGACAGAGAAGCCTGGCACGCTGCAGTCCATGTGGTCGCAAAGAGTTGGACACAACTGAGTAGCCAGCAATAAATCTTATAAACATATCATAGATGTACACGAGGTTTAAGCACAAGATTTTTTCTTTATTGGATTCAAGATAGTTTCCAAAGTAGGGGACTATTTAGCACATTCATAGAATGAGATATTCATAGCCATAAAAATATCTGGGTTCATCTTCCTGATTTGTTTCCAAACCTTTAATCTCATTTGTAATTGAAAGAGGATGAACTTTGGTGACACAAGAGGCAGGATTAAGGTTCTCACTCCAACTACTTTCTAGCTGTGTGACTTCTTAAGCCTCTGTTTCCCTATCCTGCAAAATGAAGTCAGAAATAATATCTAAATTGTGGTGAAAATCCTGGGCTGAGATGCAAGGAAGCACCTTGTAAGCTCTTAAGTCATGGGGAGCTCAAGATTATGATAATTTCTTCTGAATATGGCTAAAATCATGCCCAGAACCCTCTTGCATTGTAAGCAGGATTATTCTTAGAGAATCTACCTGCTGTTCTTCTACCTGCAGCATAACAAAATATCTGAGCCACCTGGATCTTTCTTTGCCTCGCCCAGAGTCTGTTGAGGACCAGATCAGCACAGAGGGAGCCTGGATAATAGCGGAATGGCGGACGGGGAGGACCTCCCATGACCAACCCACTCATAGCCACCGAGTGGGAGCTGTGACTTAGCTTAGTAAGGGAGGTGACCTCAGACATGAGTACACAGAGTTCCCTCATTTGGGTGATATGTCCAGCATCGTTGCTGTCGCCATGCTTCCTGTAACATCTCCCAAGCTTTTTATTTTTTAAACTAACTCACTTTTTAAGACTAAGATGAATTTATTTACAAAGGAAACTGTACAACATGATGATTTATGAAAACCAAAAGAGTTAAAACAAATAAACAAAAAAAGAAAACCAAAAGAGTTACCTGCTAAAGTAGAAGTTAACCAAGGCATATGCAGAATGATAACAAATAATGAAATTAAATTCTAGCTAAACATTCTTGTCTGCTGAAGCCTGGTCCTGAAACACATTCTCAGGTAAAGAGGAAAGTGCCAAATGTTAAAAGTTGGGTCCTGCAAGCACCAAGATGAGAATTTCTCTTTGCCCTGTAATCTGAAGGATAAAAAGAGAAATGAAATGTGATTCATCTTTTCACTAAGTTACTTTCTCTTAAGACTACAATTCCTGAAATCACCCCTCATAGAGAAAAAGTACTGTTACAGTCAAAGCAATAATTGAGAAATATTGATACAAAGTCTCCCACAGCCTCCCCAGGCATTTCAAAGATGTGAAAATTGTGGCAAAAACAAGAAAAGAAACTTATTCAAAAGCCTGCTGTGATCACTGATCCAGAGCTGAGATGAGATACAGTGCCTGGCTCCAAACGGCCTAGCAGATCTTATGAAAAAGTTCAGTTTTAAAAGATAA
This sequence comes from Oryx dammah, assembly GCF_014754425.2. NCBI lineage: Eukaryota > Metazoa > Chordata > Mammalia > Artiodactyla > Bovidae > Oryx > Oryx dammah. The sequence continues at coordinate 95,667,817 of NW_024070185.1, forward strand.
ACAAGCTGAGCAACAACAAGCTTTGAATCAGCAAGACTTCTGTCTTGAAGAAATTACAGCTGCTTTTTTGCATTTGTGGCTCTGCATTTAGGAAAAAGGACAAAAACCACTATGCATCCTTCAAAGAATCTATATTTTGAATTATAGACTTTCTGTGAAGCGCTCTATATTTAAGCGTGGTGTTCAACATGTAACAGAGACAAAGCTGCTTCATCCACTGTGTCTGACAGTTAGATTCTAATTTAAAGATTGTCAGTATTGCTGTACTCACATGCTTGTGAATTTCTGTACATACTGTGTGCACTCATAAGGTGCTTCTGCACACATTGACTTACTGGGTTATCACTCTAACCATGTGATGGAGGTATTGTTGTTCTTTGTGGGTCCAGCTAGGGATGCTAAGAATTCAGATCATGGGCTTAACTGGGGTCATGTGAATAGGAATTGATGAGCCTGGGATGGGACTAGAGCCCAAAGCCAGAGGTCTTTTCCCTCCCTGAGTTGCCTCCTGTCCCTCTGGCCACCAACTTCTGCCATTTCACATAAGCTGTGGAGCTGTTGTGTTGGCCCTTAATGCTGGGGAGGAGTTTCTGAGCTGAAATAGAGAGCTGCTCAAGGGTGAATGTCTTTGGGCTGAAAATGTTTAACAGAAGGAGTGGGAAGAGCAGATGCCCTGATGGAGAAGGAACCCGCATTAGGACACCACCAGTGGGGTCATCCTACAAGGCAGTTTCAGTTTTTAAGGTCTCAGCAAGACTGGCCGCTTCCCCAGAAAACTCTTCCCTGACCCGTCAAACAACAGAGTGTCTCTGGTTTATGGCCCAGTTGCGTCTAGTTGTTTCCTAGTAATTTTGCTTACTATGTCCCTTGGACTGCAAGGAGATCAAACCAGTCCACCCTAAAGGAAACCAACCCTGAATATTCAGTGGAAGGACTGATGCTGAAGGTGAAGCTCCAGTACTTTGGCCACCTGATGCAAAGAGCCGACGCATTAGAAAAGACCCTGATGCTGGGAAAGATTGAAGTCAGGAGGCAAAGGGGATGACAAAGGATGAGATGATTAGATGGCATCACCGACTCAATGGACATGAGTTTGAGCAAACTCTGGAAGATGATGAAGGACAGGGAAGCCTAGCATGCAGTAGGCCATGGAGTAGCAAAGAGTTGGACATGACTGAGCAACTGAACAGTGGTTTTGATAGCTTAAAATGACTTATTAGATGGGTTTTCTGCTGGCTGTCTGCATCCTTCAGCGAATGGGGAGCTTTACAGAGTAGGGATGTGCTTGTTAATTCCTGCTGCCTCCCAGGGCTAGCACTGAGGGTCATACAGTAGTCAGTGCTCTGTTGCTATTTGTTGATGAATCAACACTCCGTTGGGGGGAAGGAAGGGAGGCACCCTTGGGTGCCTGTTCTAGAAAGTTAAGGAGGCAGTGTAGCATGTTGGTTCTCAGGTGTGGTCTGGGGACCCTTAGGAGTCCCTGAGAGCCTTTCAGGGGGTCCCCCAGGTCAAAACTATTTTTGTAATAATACTAAGATGTCATTTACTTTTCTCCCTTCTGTCATGGGTATACAGTAGAGTTTTTTGGAGGTCCCCTGATGCATGGTAACTAATGGCTCTGATGACTAATGGAACGTGTGTTGTGTATTCTTGGGCTTTAAATGTTTTTCCAGTTTTAATTTCTAATATGGTGATTCATCTAACCCACAAAATCAAAAGCTCTTTGGGATCCTTGGTGATTTTGAAAGCTGTCAAGGAGTCCTGAGACCATAGCATTGGAGGAATGTAAGTGCTTGGTTACTGGTAAGAGTGAGCCCTTCAGGAAATGGGGGGCTTGGGCTCAAATTCTGACTGTGTGTGGTCTTAGGTGAACTATGTAACCTCCTGATGGCTTAGTTTCTTTACCTGTGAAGTAGGGTGACAATACAGTCAATCACACATGACATGTTGTTGGGCAGTTTAAATATGAGCAGATTACTGTAAAAATTAAATAGGACACTACCTAGGACAGTAAGTGTTCTAGAAATATTAGCTATTATGGAGGTACCAAAGATGTTAAGAGACTTGTCCCAGGTCACCCTGGGAGTGAGTGGTAGAGATTTGCCTGAGCCCTTGGTGGAATCGAGGGTGTATCTAGCTCTTTCCATGCCTGGAGATGCAGAAGCTGGCAGAGAGGGTCCTTCTTCCCTTCCTGGGCTGGGTACCAGGGAAGCCAGAGAGAAGGATGTTTGACTGGTGACTATGTCAGTGGTCAATCCCTGCCTTCCGGGCCTTGAGGAGGTGCTGGCAGGGAGAGAGGGGAGCCCAAGGACAGCGGCTTGGCCAGCTTGCCTGGGAGGGCCTTGCAGGCCCCGGGATCTGGCACCTGCCTCTGAGAAGGCAGCAGGCCTGGCCCGGGAGAAGCATGGGTTTCTGGAAATGCATATCAGCACATTCGTTACTGTCTTATCAGCAAATTGCAGAGGAGGCCAGGAAGCAAGGGACGGATCCTCTTACTCGTGATGAAATGCTCTCTGGTCAAGTATGAAAAATGTTTGAGGAATGAGTTCTCAGCCATGGTGTGAAAACAGATGTTGGATTCTTCTTCTTTTTTAAAAAAAATTTTCCCCTCTGACACAGTTCAGGAAGAAAAGAGCAAGAATCAGACACAGAGGGCAGTTGGAAGCTCGGCTGCTCACGTGTGTAAAAGGCCCTGGAATGACATCAAGAGTGAGATTTCCACTGTCAAGGCTGCAGGAACCGCAGGTGCCTTCGTTCACTATCTGGTTCTACATAAAGGGAAACCAAGGCCCAGCTGAGATGGAAGAGGATGTCCAAGATCACGTGGCTTGGCCAGGGTTCCCTGAGCCTTTTGCTAAAGACTGAAACAAGAGAGGCAACATTCACAACATTAGGGTTTCCCGGGAGGTGCAATGGTGAAGAGCCTGTCTGGTAATGGAAGAGACACAAGCTTGATTCCTGAGCCGGGAAAATCTCCTGGAGAAGGAAATGACACTCACTACAGTATTCTTGCCTGGGAAATCCCATGGACAGAAGAGCCTGGCGGGGCTACAGTCCATGGGGTCGCAAAAAAGTTGGGCACAACTTAGCGACTAAAATAATCAAAAACCTGAGTCCGTAAACAATGAAATTGAAACAGTGGTTTTTACGACAAAGGCAAAAGCCTTACCTAATTTTGCTGTTTAAAATAATCAAGTAAAATATTCAACATATCCTTTCTCTCAAAAATACTCTGTGTTTATGAGGGATTGGAAGCAACTACTGAGGCACTCAGCTGAGGTTTACTAGTGGAAAGAGATCAGACTTTGATGTCAAGGGCAAGAGTTAAACATCTTGGATATGGGAGTTCCCTGGTGGTTCTGTGGTATAAAGAATCCACCTTTCAAGGCAGGGGATGTGGGTTCAATCCCTGGTCTGGGAACTAAGATTCTACATGCTGTGAAGCAAATAAGACCATGTGCTGCTGCTGCTAGAGAAAGCCATGTGTCACAAAAAAAAAGAAGCCTGTGCATCGTAATTAGAGAAATTCACATGCAGAAATGAAGATCCAGCACAGTCACAAAAAAAAAAAAAAATCCTGCTTCTGCCATTCAATTGCTGGGTGATCTTGGGCAAGTGTCTGAGCTGCAGTTTTTCCTTTGGGGATAATGATGCTTTCTTGAAAGAGCTGTTGGGAAGAAAGCAGAATTTCTTCTCTGAGCAATCCTTCTGTGCCAAGCACTAGGCCATGTGTTCTCACGGATGAGATGCATCCGATCATTCTAATAATTGAGTGGCCTAACTATGGTAGGAGGCCCATCCTACAGATAAGAAAATGGGGACCCAGAGTCCAAGAACCAGCTCAGTTAAGGTCACTGAGCCAGTAAGGATCAGAGGTGGAATTTGAACTCATGCTATCTGACTTCACAGGAACACATGTTAGGTACAAGGATAGTGGTAGCACCCAAGAGATGCTGCATAAATGGCAGCCAGTATTGGTATTTTTCCCTCGTGACTCAGAGGGTAAAGAATCTGCCTGCAATGCAGGAGACCCAGGATCCATTCCTGGGTTGGAAGATCCCCTGGAGAAGGGAATGGCAACCCACTCCAGTATTCTTGCCTGGAGAATTCCATGGACAGAGGAGTCTGGGGGGCTACAGTCCATGGGGTGGCAAAGAGCTGGACACGACTGAGTGACTAGCACCACATTGATATTATTAAAATAATCATCTTTCATTTCACTTGGCTTATGCAGCACCACAAAGACCATATCATTTTCAGCTTATTATTGAAAAGAAGTCAGGAAGTAGTACCAAGAAATATCTTTGGGTAGACAAAACCCAAAGTCTCTTTGGTCTGTAGCCTGGGGAACTAATACGGTGGTGTCAACTTAGGGGTGCCATCTTGAGAGATGTGAGAAAAAGAAATAAGCGCTTGGAGTGAATGCCTACAACACAAAATTAATCACAGAAACCCTACATTGAGCCCTTGCAATGGATATTCCTGGATAAACTAAACTATCATCTTAATTTGCTTTGAGCTGGAATTATACATCCCACTGGAGGTATCAATTCTTTGGAGCTCAGTCTTCTTTATGGTCCAGCTCTCACATCCTTACACGACTACCGGAAAAACCATAGCTTTGACTGAGCACCTAAGAACTGATGCTTTTGAATTGTGGTGCTGGAGAAGACTCTTGCGAGTTCCTGGGACAGCAAGGAGTTCAAACCAGTGAATCCTAAAGGAAAACACTCTGAATATTCATTGGAATGACTGATACTGAAGCGGAAGCCACCTGATGCAAAGAGCCAACTCATTGAAAAAGACCCTGATGCTGGGAAAGACTGAGGGCAGGAGGAGAAGGGGACGACAAAGGATGAGATGGTTGGATGGCATCACTGTCTCAGTGGACATGAGTTTGAGCAAACTCTGGGAGAAAATGAAGGACGAGGAAGCCTGGCGTTCTGCGGTTCATGGGGTTGAAAAGAGTCGGACACGACTTAGTGACTGAACGACAACAACGTCAACATTGCAGGTACCTTGGTTCTCTGATGCTGGTCACAAGGTCAGGTAGACGGGTCTATATAAATGTCTTGATTGAAACAGATGGGTCATGACAGAGTAAACCTCTTTTAAAAAATTTCATCCTCTATCATTATGTGGGGCTCATGGGAGGAATATTAGTGACAGGCCTCCTCCTTGATGAGAAAGTCAAGAACCCCTCAGCCTAGAGTTACAGCCTTTTTACGAGCAGACACTGTCTGGGGTTGGCATAGGAGTGCAGACAAAGGTGGAGGACCCATTGATCTCTGATGCCTATAAAAGTGTAACAGCCATACTTGCATGGAAACTGACTACACGTATATAATACTGCATTTTGTTGTAAGATTTTTGCATTTATGCAGCCATTACCCTGATTAAATTGAGTTTTTCGGTGTATGGTAAAAAAAAAACGTTTTGTGTCATTTGTCTTTCCTTGGTGGTTTTCAGATGTCTTGGGTGAGTTTTACAGAAGAGTTTTTTGAGTTCTTTAGACATGAAGCCTCTATTATTCAATAACTTGGGACGATTTCCCAGTGAAGGAGACTTAAAATATAATGTGACAAAAAGCACACATACGTGTACAGTTGAATGAATTCTCATGAACCCATGTGACCAGCACCCAGCTCATGAAACATTAGGAACAACACAGAGTCCTCCTTGTGTTACCCTGCAGTAACTACCATCTCACTAAAGGGTAACTACTATCCTGAATTCTTATACCGCAGATTGATTTTGCCTGTTTTTGAACTTTTTATCAGTGGAATCTTATTGATAAAAGATGTACTATTTTTTGTCTGGTTTCCTTAACTCAATATCATATTTGTGTATTGTTTCATATTTTTGCCCATGATTATAAACCATGCAATCTGGTGTATAGTGTTCTCCTCTATGGATATATCAGGGTTTAATGAGCCAATCTCTGTTGATGGAACTTTGCATGCATATGTGCCCCTTCTCTTCAGTCGTGTCTGACTCTTTGTGGCCTCAAGGACCATGGCCAGCCAGGCTCCTCAGTCCATGGGATTTTTCCAGCAACTCCACCGGAGTGGGTTGCCATACCCTCCTCGAGGGAATCTTCCCGATTTAGGGATCGAACCCAAGTCTCATGTGTCTCCTACACTGCAGGCGGATTCTTTACTGCTGAGCCAGTGGGGAAACCCAGTGAACCTTCGGCCCAATGTATAATGTTGTTGTGAGCATTCTAATTGTCTTTTGCTGTATGTATGTTTACATTTCTATTGGGTACACCCAGAAGTGGAATTGTTAGAGAGGATGTGACAGCTTCCCCAAAAGGATGACGGGGAGCTCTCCCAGCTGAGGAAGGGTCCATGCCCAGGCTTGTAGGTGTAAAAGAGCCAGAGACATTTGGGGAACATCGGGTAACCCACAGATTGAGTATGCAGTGCCTGTGCGGTCTAACTGACGAAATCTCCCTCCCTTTGGACACGCCATCTCTCTCCCTCCTCATCTCTATCTATGTCCCTGTTCTTCAGTGCTTTCTATTTCTGTGTTTTTTTGTTTTCTTTCTTTTTTTTTTCTTTGTTTTTGTGGGCTTCTGACTGCCTTTGCCTGGGTAGTTAACCCCTCTGAGCTCCTATAGGCCACCATGATACTCATTAACAAAGTTCTGCCCCTATTTCACTGGCATTGTTTGTTGGTCTGATCTTTCTTTCTTTTTAAAAGATTTATTTGACTGTACCAAGTCTTGAAATTAAAAGACGCTAGCTCCTTGGAAGAAAAACTATGACCAACCTAGACAGCATATTCGGAGAAGGCAATTGCACCCCCTCCAGTACTCCTGCCTGGAAAATCCCATGGACGGGGGAGCCTGGTGGGCTGCAGTCCATGGGGTCGCTACGAGTCGGACGGGACTGAGTGACTTCACTTTCAATTTTCACTTTCATGCATTGGAGAAGGAAATGGCAACCCACTCCAGTGTTCTTGCCTGGAGAATCCCAGGGACAGGAGAGCCTGGTGGGCTGCCTTCTATGGAGTTGCACAGAGTTGGACATGACTGAAGCGACTTAGCAGCAGCAGCAGCAGAAAGCATATTAAAAAGCAGAGACATTATTTTGTGGACAAAGTTCTGTCTAGTCAAGGCTATGGTTTTTCCAGTGGTCATGTATGGATGTGAGAGTTGGACTATAAAGAAAGCTGAGCACCAAAGAATTGATGCTTTTGAACTCTGGTGTTGGAGGAGACTCTCCCTTGGACTGCAAGGGGATCCAACCAGTCCATCCTAAAGGAAATCAGTACTAAATATTCATTGGAAGGGCTGATGCTGAAACTGAACCTCCAATACTTTGGCCACCTCATATGAAGAACTGACTCGTTGGAAAAGACCCAGCTGCTGGGAAAGATTGAAGGCAGGAGGGGAAGGGTACAACAGAGGATGAAATGGTTGGACAGCATCACCAACTCAATGGACATGAGTTTGAGTAAATTCTGGGAGTTGGTGACGGACAGGGAGGCCTGGAATGCTGCAGCCCATGGGGTCGCAAAGAGTCAGACACGACTGAGCGACTGAAATGAACTGAACCGCGTCTTAGTTGAAGCACATGGATCCCACATTCGGGATCTTACTGTGGCATCTGGGGTCCAGTTTGCCAACCAGGGATTGAACCCTAGACCCCCTGCACTGGGAGCTCAGAGTCCCAACCACTAGACCACCAGGGAAGTACTGGGTCTTGTCTTTCTTCTCACTAGATTGAGTTTCCAGAAGGACAGAATGGGCTGGCTCAGAATCATCTCTTTGCACCTCTGATCCACTCTGCCCTTTTCCTGCCCTGTTCTCCGTCCAGGGAAGGTGACCTTTGTGAACAGCATGAGGAAGCCTTCTTGCCCTTTGCTTCTGGCTCTGGCCAAGGTGTGAGTCCCCAGAGAAGATTGGAGGTAGGGAGGAGAGAGAGCGCAGGTGATCTTTCCCTAAACTCTTGCTCTTCAGGGCTATCTTGGGCTGGCTGTAGCTGTAGGTCGTGGCTTCTCTGCAGTAAGCAACTCCTTCCTCCAGGCCTAGAGGTACTATCAGTCCCAGAACTTCTGAGCTCAGTGTGCTACACTCTCCTTGAAGTTCCTCTGCCCTTCAACCAGTACTGCTTGAGCTTTCCTAGTTTATGTGTGTACCTCCTGGGACCTTGACTGATAAATGCATTTCGTTCAACTCCGTACACACTTAGCACACAGCCTGGTACACAGCCTCTTTCAGTGAAGTCTTCCTGACTAAATAAACAGGTAAAGAACTGGGAGAGGATAAAGATGGAGGAGCTGGCCAGAAGCCAGTAGTGAAGGGTCTTCAACACCCTTCTGAGAAGTTTAGACAATAATTCTCAAGACCAGGTACTGCAACCTCAAGTGTTCCTAGAGGTCAGGCATTCACAGGAGGGGATTGTGGAAGGAAGTGAACGCTGTCTAAGGGTGCTACTGCACTACTCAGCCTCAACTCGTTAAAGCTCTGTGGGAATTTGGACCCCATGTGGCCAGATCCTCTGATTTTTTTTTTTCCTGTGAAATTTCTGATTATTAATGTGAAATGCCAACATTTCAAATTTTAGAATTCTTTGCACAAGCAAAATGAAGTGTGGCTGCTAGTTTGTAAGCTCTCTGTAGCTAGGGGGGAGCTGCTGGGCGTTGTGAAGGCAGGAAGTGAGGGGCTCAGACATTGCATGGTGCTTCAAACAAGACCTGGCCAGTAAATGAACTGCAGGGACACCGGGCTCTTTGATCTTGGTCCCTCAAGCAGTTCAAATGTGCTGAGAGACACTTATGCGGAGAACACTAATCCGTCTCCCTGATGGGTAGTTTTTTTTTTTTAATCAGGTTTTAGTTCTAAAAATAGTGTTTGGATTTCTCCACTTGAGTCAGGTTCCCAGCCACTTTCTCTATTTCTGCTTCAAGCTGGGAGCTCTGAGTTCTTTTGGGTTTTATCAAATTATACACTGTGCAAAGGCATCCATTTCAGCAACAGATGGACTTAATGTGCATGAAAATACATGCCTTTTAAAGAAACTAAATTAGTAGTTCCACTTCTTTCCCCTTTTATTAAAGACAGAGTTCTAGGAGAGCTCTCTGCTATAAAGTCAGACTTCACAGACATCAGCAAAACGAGATTTACTTGAATGGAAATCGGACGGAACATCAGACAAGGCCTTCTCAACACTGAACCTGCCGGCTTCAAGCAGAGATTTGAGGACTCTGCCCTCAGTCCCAGCAGTGCTTTAAAAACCAAGAGGGAGAAGGAGAATCTTGAAGCCTTATTGTTCTTTAAGAGTTGGAGGTTCTCTTGAAAGGATGGGTTGATAGCTTCCTTTCATTGTGGGCAAGGTGGTGTGAAGACTGGAAGATGAGTGAAGCGAAGGGTGCAATCCCTGGAGCCCTGGAGGTGGAGTGGGAAAGTGAAAGTGCTAGCTGCTCAGTCGTGTCTGACTTTTCACCACCCCATGGACAGTAGCCCACCAGACTCCTCTGTCCATGGAATTCTCCAGGCAAGAATACTGGAGTAGGTTGCCATTCCCTTCTCCAGGGGATCTTCCAAACCCAGGAATAGATCCTGGGTCTCCTGCATTGCAGGCAGATTCTTTACCCTCTGAGCCACCAGGGAAGCCCGGTGACTTAGATCCTAGTCCTGGCTTTGTCACTAACCTATCTTGTTACTCAGATTTCTCTCCCCTCAGATGCCCTGCTTTCTTGCTTAGAATATTGAGGCAATCACCCTATCTTGTCAGCCTGGAGACATCATTCTTAGAAGAAGGAGAAGGAAACATTATAAAGGAAAGCACCTTCTCTCCCATGCTTTTATGCATATATTTCTGTATTGTAATTATAAAAACAGTAACACGAATGTAGTCTGTGAAATCTCAATCAATACATTTTCAGAACAGAAGAGCATTTTGCTCCCATTTTCCCTCATGTATATGTGTCCTTGATGTTTTTAATGAAATTATACACTTATAGACATATAATGTAGATATTATGGTCTTTTTTTAAAATCTCATAAATAGAATTCGGCTATACATACCCCACAGTTTACTTTTTTTTTTTAACTGAATAAACCAACCTCTGTCAGAATATACAAATCAACCACATTCTTTTGGTTGGTTTCACAGATGCCAAAGGCTTGATGCACCCCAGGTCTTTTAGCCATTTCCTACCAGCAGGTAACATGGTGCTACCAACGTTTCATTGTTCCTGAAAAAGCAATGTACACCTTTGTATCCGTGTGAAAGTATTTCCCTGAGGTAGGTATCAGGAACTCAAATTGCTTGATTAAAGAGAATGAATGCTTAAAATTGTTATGGATTCTGCCAAATTGCCCTCCAAAGAGTCCATTGACGTGCATTCCTGCAAGCAGTTTTTAAGAGCATGCCATTCCCCCTCCCTCACTGACACTAGATATTAGCCTTTTAATTTTTACTGATTTTCATCTGATGAGTGAAAGATGAAGTCTGGCTTGTCATTTTAATTAGTAGTCCCAGATAACTAGCAAGAAAGCGCAACTTAACTTTTCCTAACTTTACTGGCTATTTCTAAAGGTGAAGTCCTTGCTGTATGTTAGAACAGCTCACATAAAAACCATGGTTGTAGAGGCCACAATGGCATCTGCAGGAGAAACGTTGCTTCAAGTTCTGACTCTTGTACTTTATCTGCTTGGTGACTTGCCAAGTTACCTCACTTTTCCCAGCCTCTGTGTTCTCGTTGGTGAAATGAGGGGACACACTGTTATCAATTGAATGCACGTGTCTTCCAAAATTCATACATGGAAGTCTGATCATCAACGTGATGCTTTTTAGAGAGGAGGCTTTGAGAGGTGTTAGGGTTAGACAGAATCATGAAGGTGGGGCACTCATGATGGGATTAGTACCCTATAAGAAGGACACCAGAGAGCCCCTGGCAGCTCTTTCTCCCTGTGTGAGAACACAGCAAGAAGGCACAAAGCCATGAAGAGTGCTCCAACAGTGAACTAAACCAGCCTGAAGGTCAGTCTTGAATTTCCTATTGTACAGAACTGTGAAGAATAACCTTCTACTGACAAGATCACCTTGTCTATGGCATTTTGTTGTGGTAGCCCAAGCAGACGAAAACCACTAGTGCTCGGCCTTTCCCTCTGCTGAAGATTGTCGTGAGAATTAAACATGAATGTGCATGAAAGCCCTTCATGATACTGTAGTGGTCTGAGTTCCCCAAGGAGACAGAACGAATAGAATATATATACTTATGCATACATATGTAATATATGTGTGTTTGTGTACATGCATATGTGTGTACGTATACATGAGTGTGTACATATATATATATGTATGTGTGTGTAAAGAATTGGCTGATGCAGTTGTGTATGGAGGTTAAGTCCAAAGAGCTGCAGTGGGTAAGCTGGAGATCCAGAGCTGATGGTGTAAGTTGCTGTCTGAATCTGAAGCCTTGGGAACTGGGAGAGCCCGTGGTACAAATTCCAGCTTGACCCTGTGTCCAAAGGCAGGAGGAGACTGATTTCCCAGCTTGAAGACAGGCAGAGAGAGTGAAAACCTTCTTACTCAGCTTTCTGTTCTATTCAGGCTTTCAAAGGATTTAGATGAGGCCCATCCACTTCAGGGAGGGCAATCTGCTTTACTCAGTCTACTGATTCAAGGGCTAATCTCATCCAGAAACACCCTCGTACACCCCGAATAATGTTTAACCAAATATGTAGGCACCCCATGGCCCAGGCAAGTTAACACACAAAATGAACCCTCCTTGTCAATTTGGACAAAGACGGGGACTTTTTGGTTAATCTAATTTGCTTGGGAAAGAGTCATTGCTAATCCTGATCCCTCCTCATTCTCTCCCTATGTGGTCTGTGGTGACCCTCGATGACTGAATAGCTGTTACAAAGGTGCATTTCTATTAAAAAATGGATGGAGCATCTTCTATCTTGTTATTAGTGAAGGTGATTAATTTGTGTGGGGAGGAATGTTTGAGGTTGATTAGGATAAAGCCGCTAGTTCTGAGTGCCCACAGGAGATGGTCAGGTCTGTTGAATCAGTTGTAGCAAAGATGTCCTGGGAAGAGAGTTTTCTAGGGAGGTTTTTGACACCTTACCCCTCAAGCTGGAGGGAAACAAAACAGCCTCCCAGGTCAGCACTTGGATCTGTTCTTCCAGAAGCCCTTCTCAGGGCTTAGGGGGCTGGGTGGGGTGGGGAGCAGGGCTGGACACGCCCCACCCTGGGCAGCCTTGCTTCTCCTCCCTCTGGTTAATGGAGTCTCCCTGAGCACCCCAAGGTGCTGATGGGTCTGAGAAATTGGCAGCCCTTCTCCGAGCCTGGTGTCCCAGTCCATAAAACGGGAGGTTGGATTGCATCGTCTGCAAAGACTGGGATAGCACAGCCTCTTCAGCCCTCTTCCCGCTCTGACCCTCTGAGCTGAGGCCTACAGGAGACTTTGTGTACTCCTCTTTCCACCTGGGCAGCAGGTGTGCACACTGGCAATCTGTGAGGGGTGAAATGAAGGGCAGAGTGCTGTCACCAAATACAGCACTGTCTTTGCAGCAGTGTTGTTACAGGCTTCCCGTGTGTCTCCTCAGTTAGCTCTGCCTACAGCCCTAGGAGGCAGACACTACTATTCCTTCTTTTGGATGGTAAAGTTTGGGAATGGCTACCCACTCCAGCATTCTTGCCTGGAGGATTCCATGAACAGAGAAGCCTAGTGGGCTACAGTCCATGAGGTTACAAAAAGTTAGACACAACTGAGCAATTTTCATTCACATAGGCAGTAAAGGCCCTGCAAGGCTAAGTAACCTGCCCAAGTAACCAGTAAGAGGTACGATTCAAATTTAGTGCCTCTCTTCTATCACTAACCCTTTCAGCTGGGGCTTTGGATTCACTGTCAAAGCTGAGCAGACATTTCAAAAGTGTCTACTTCAACAGCCTGGCATGTGGCAGGAAGTCAGTAAGTGGCATGTACTGTGCCTACTACAGGTGGACTCTGGGAACGCAGAGGGGACTGATTGGGGAAGGACTAGGGAGCAGATGTTCCTGTCTGTGTTCATCCTGTCTAAAGAGTCAGATTAGGTGGCAATGGTAGCTTCTGAGGTTCTCTGGGCTGTCCAGGTAGGGGAGGCTCCGGGTGAGATATCCTTAAATAAGGCTTCTTTCCTAAACACATCAGTGTGCCATCTCCTAGCCTGACTTTCCATTTTATCCCCACTTTCTCTGGCATAGTTCAGGATCCCATTAGCACCTACCCCCCATTTCTGAACTCTCACTTCCTAAACCATCTCCAGGTTTAGTCTCCAAACAAAGCATCGCCTATGTCTACTCCCAGATTTGTTTTCCAACGAACAGCTCAGATGATGGAACTGCCCAGCTCAAGAACTTTCCAGGGTTGCACAATCTGGCTCAGACATAGCTTTCCAACCTTTTTGGTTTCAGTCCTTCAAGCATCTTATGCTACAAATAGGGCTGTCTGTTTATTCTTGAAACATTTGTTGATGACCAGCATTGTGTTACTGTGGGCCAGCACTGTGTTGGTCCTCTGGGACACAAAGTCAAACAAGACAGCATTCTTGCTGTAGAGATCACTGTTTTATAGGCTTTTTCTGTTTTTTTTTTTTTTTTTCTGCTTGATTCACACGGCACATGTGTGAATGCTAAGTCACTTCAGTCGTGTCTAACTCTTTGTGACCCCATGGACTATAGCCCACCAGGCTCCTCTGTCCGGATTGGGATTCTCCCAGCAAGAATACTTGTGGAATTCTCCCAGCAAGAATACTGGAGTGGGTTGCCATTTCCTTCTCCAGGGAATCTTCCTGACCCAGGGATCTGGGTCTCTTGCATCTCCTGCGTTGGCAGGAGGGTTCTTTACCACGAGCGCCACCTGCGAAGCCCCTGCCATTGGCACAGTGCTCTGCAAGTCCCTGGGTAGAGGCTACACAAGTGTCCTATGTCCTCTGGGCTCCTGGCTGTAACTGTTCCAGATACTCCACTGACACACTCCTCTGATCCTAGTTGCTGACCTTCTCACCTGCCCTCCATCTGGGAAGCTCCTCCAGGATGGGAGCTTAGCTTATTCACTTGCTGCCAAAGGGCCTAGGATTAGGCCAGTCAGGCAGCAGGAGCAAGGTAATTATTTACTCAATCCTACCAATGTGGAGGCTGGTGGTCTGACTGAGCCAGCTGGATGGATTTCCTCCTTAGAAATTGAAGAAATGAGATTTTAGAGCGGTGGCCTTAAGCACCTCCCAAACTGGGGCTGCATAGAGAATCGTCTGGAGAGCCTTTAAAGCTCTCAGAGCCTATGGGATTTCCCTGCAGTCTAGTGGTTAAGACTCCATGCTTCCATTGCCCGGGGGGCGTGTTTTCAGTACCTGGTCGGTGAACTAACATCACATGCTGCAGCTCATGGCCAAAAAATAGAAACAAAACAAAACTCTCAGGGCACCCCAGATCCACTGAATCAGAATCGTGTAGGTGAGACCCAGGCTCTCCCACTCTGTGAGGCTCCTCCGCTCCTCCTAACGAGCAGTGACATCTGAGAACAAAGGCCCTAGGGGTAGGAGTGTTCTTCTCCAGGCTATGGGTTATCAGCTGAGGGGATTTTGCACACAGGCTATAAAACATAAAATGAGTTTGCTGTAATAATGTCCTTAGAAGGAAAACTTTGTAATTTTACAAAGAAGAGTCAATTCATAAGAGCAAGAGTGAATTTACAGCTATCCAAAGTTCAAGTACTATATTTCAGAAATGAAGCCTTAACCTAAAGGAGAGCAATATTCGGCAGAATGAGGCTGTAAAAACTTACCAGCGGGTAGGTAAATATAGAACCTAAGCCTTAGAGAGAATGGGGCAATAAAGAAACAGTAGCCCATTTGCCTTTTACCAAACACTAGTCCCCAAACCAACAGTGCTATTAACCAATCACCATCTGGAGAAGTGATGGCCAGTCACTCGGTTTTGGATTAGTTTGTGGGAAAAACCATCAGCTGACAGTTGAGCCAGAAGGTAGATAGAGCAGGGCAGGAAGAGGAAGGTGGCTCTTAGTACAGTCCTTCTCTGATTCCCTCAAAGTGACTGAGTTCATTTTAAAAGAGGAGGCAGACTCCTATATGGAATCACCAAAATTACCTTCTGTAATTGTGCTACATTTGAAATTCATATTCTGTAGTTTGTATCAATGCCTGCATGCAGATGCTTTTCACTGTTACCAGAACAGTGTAAAGTCTGCAACAAACTAACTCAGCTGTTTCTAACCCACTTCTTGTTAAGTGCACATTCTAATAATGTTCTTGACTTTTGCCCCACTGGTGAGTAAGGATGGACTGCAAGGAAATGGAACCACGTTGCTGGCTAAAACCTGTGACATCACCTTTCCAGATAGCGCAGTGGTGAAGAATCTGCCTGCCAAAGCAGGAGATGTAAGAAATGCAGTTTTGATCCCTGGATGGGGAAGATCCCCTGGAATTGGAAATGGCAACCTCCGCAAGTATTCTTGCCTGGCAGGCTGCAGTCCATAGGATCGCAAACGTGTCAGACATGACTGAGCTCACGCAGGCACAAAAACCTGTGACAGGGCTCATGTGAAGCAAGCTCTGATTGTAGCAAAAAGCATGGCCTCTTAGCAAGGTCAGCACCCTGGTCCCCCCAGTTTCTTTAGTCATAGAAGAAACACATGTGTTTCCTCTCAGTCCTCTGAACTCCCACACACCGCAGACTCCCCAGAATTTCCTGCTCATGAGGCATGATTGACACAACATGTGAATGGTGAACACGTATTACCCATATCTCTTCTGCTCACCTAACTCTTCCCATGGTCCCTCAGACTTTACTCACAAATCCATATGCAAAGATAAGATTATTCCTGATTTCAGAATGGTGCTAACTGAGCATTTAAGCCAATGGAGAGCCTTTCTGAGTGTGGGGCTCCGAGGAAGGTCGCCCCTGGTCCAGATAAAGTAACTGCACTGGTGATGAGAGGCAGAATAGCATAAACTTTCAGAAAGAGCTCAGCAACTGGTGTGACGTTCAAACCTGGAAGACTTCTAATTCCATTTCTGGGGATGCGTCCTAATGTCAAAAGCATAAGGTTTTCTAAAAGGCTTTGATTACAAAGCTGTTTATTATAGAATTGCATAGAGTAATGAACAACTAAATATAACCTAAGTATGTAACGAAGCGCTGACTCATTGGAAAAGACCCTGATGCTGGAAAGATTGAAGGCAGGAGGAGAAGGGGACGACGGAGGATGAGATGGCTGGATGGCATCACTGACTAGATGGACATGAGTTTCAGCAAGCTCTGGGAGTTGGTGAAGGACAAGGAAGACTGGCGTGCTGCAGTCCATGGGGTTGCAAAGATTCAGACATGACTGAGCAACTGAACCAAACTGAATTAGTGGATATTTCCTCAGCAGAATATTATGCACCCAGTAAAAACCATGAAGACTACTTCAATGCATGGCAGAATGTGTCTGCATAAATGTGAATTGGAAAGCAGGTAGGGGCAAGATAGGGGTAGGGGATCAAGAGGTACAAGTCACTATGTATAAAATAAATAAGATACAAGAATATATGGTACAACACAGAGAATATAGCCAATATTTCATCATAATTCTAAATGAAATATAACCTTTAAAAATTGTGAATCGATATGTGGTACACCTGAAACTTATACATCAATTGCACCTCAAAAAATGTTAAATGGAAAAGCAAAAAGACATAGTATTGTATGGTACATGCTATGATTCCATATGTTTCTCCAAGGGAATATCAACTACTTTACAGTCTTTAAGTTATGGGTCCTGTATCTTCTTTTCAATTCATTCCAAACTTTATTTGATGAGTATTTATTTTTAAATTGTATTATGTCTTTTCATTGCAGCCCGATTTTTCTGAGGGTCCACGTGACTTGAGAGCTTCAGGGTAATGGAGCAACAGCTGTCAGATAATTTTGCATGTTTTATACAGCTCATAGCATGTGGCACAGGAGACTGAGAAAGGGGTCAAGGGGGTTCTTTGAGAAGGGAAAGCATTTTATTTTGTCTGGATTTTCACTGATTTGTGTTAAAGACTGAGGGCAGGAGGAGAAGAGCAATAGAAGATGAGATGGTTGGATGGCACCACTGACTCAATGGACATGAGTTTGAGCAACTCCAGGAGATAGTGAAGGACAGGGAAGCCTGGCGTGCTATAGTTCATGGGGTTGCAAAGAGGTAGATACAATTTAGCAACTGAACAAGAGTTCATTAGAAGTGCTTTTAGCCTGAGAGTTCACATGAAGTCTACAGACTGAGATTCAAAAGTTCCGAGGTTTGGATCCAGCCCCACGTCTTATTTAGGGGCTTCCCAGGTGACTCAGTGGTAAAAGAATCCTCCTGCCAATGCAGACGATGAAGGAGGAGCATGTTCGCTCCCTGAGTCCGGGAGGTCCCCTGGAGGTGGAAATGGCAATCGCTCCAGTATTCTTGCCTGGAAAATCCCCTGGGCAGAGGAGCCTCGCTGGCTACGGTCCAGCGGGTGGCAAAGAGTCAGACACAACTGAGCACACACACACACACACACACACACACACACGTCACCTTTTATTAGCCATGTGATTTCTGACTCCCAGTCACTACAGCTGTGAAATGGGAAGGGTACCCTCTTTGTCAGAGGGCGATCGAGAGAATGCCGTTAGAACATTGGTCTGGATGCACAAGACCTGTCCTGGGAAAATCATTCTGTGAAATGTTGGTTGTTGGTTGCACCACAAAGCCTCATGCCCCATATTTCTCGAGGGGATTAGCAGGCCAAGGTTTGGCAATTGAGATGGCTAATTAGTTTCCAAATATATTGTTTCCAGTAAAATTATCTTTTCAAAACAATTTATGGTGTTTCATGTCTCAAAAACCACAGAGTTCATTGTGCATCATTTTTATAGCTTCATGAGAAGTGTTCCTTTTTATGTTTTTAAAGTATTCCAAGAAAAATAAAAGAAGGTTTTATCATGGTCAAAAAAAAAAAAAAAGAAAAGATCTCCTTTGAATTCTAGAGATGGTCAAACCTAATGACTAGAAAAAGACAAAAGCGTCTAGGAAAGTTTCATTAAACATTGTAGTACCAGTAAGTCATGATTCTGTTTGTTCTCCACTCATGCATTTGTTTGTTGGTTCACACATTCTGTAATTATCTGCTGAGTGCCTGGGACTGGGTACTGGGGATAGAAACATGAATAACAAGTGATTCTCTTGCTCACCCTCCCCTGAGGCTCTCTTTCTGGGTGACAGGCTTGTAAGTAACAATGACTCTACTCTGGACACAAAGGACGCAGGAGCCATGGTTGGAGGGACCAACTCCAGCTAAAGCAGTTGAAGATGGCTTCTCAGAAGGTGGATCTTCACCGCCCCCCAAAGCCCTTCAGAATGCTGGAACCTACCAGTCCCCACGGCGTAGTATACAGGTTGGTCCGACTCCTGGGTCATGAAGAGTGGATTAGAAAAGAGAGACACTCTGAAGATGTCCCCCTTACCACTATCAGCACCAGGGCTTAAGGCTTGGTCAAGGATGAAAACCACTAGTAAAATAAAAGCTGAGTTTTCTTGATTCCAGCTCCCTACGTGCCCATCCAACAGAGAGCAGCCTTTGGAAAATATACTAACAGGTTTACCAGGATGCAGAAAGAAGGCCCCTGCTTGTGAGTGGGCATCTTTAGGAGACCCAGGGCATCTCTTTGACTACCTGGATCAGAGTCATCTGCGGGTGCTTGTTAGAAGCCAAATGCTGCTTGTCCACAATGAAGGAACTAAGAATCTCTGGGAGTGAGGCTGGTGATGTGTTTTCGAATGGGCCCTTGGTTATTCTTGCACACATCCTAATATTTAAGAAGATATGGTATATAGGGGGTTTCCCTGGTGGCTCAGTTGCTAAAGAATCCGCCTGCAATGTAGGAAATGTGGGTTTGATCCTTGGGTCAGGAAAATCCCCTGGAGAAGGGTATGGCAACCCATTCCAGTATTCTTGCCTGGAGAATCCCATGGACTGAAGAGCCTAGCGGGTTTTAGTCCATGGGGTTGCAGAGTTGTACAAGGTTGAAGCAATTGAGTACACACACATGTACAGGATATAGCTACAATGGAATATTACTCACCCATAAGAAGAACGATATTTTGCCATTTGTGGTAACATGGATAAACCTGGAAGTTTATACTAAGTGAAATGTCGGACAGGAAAAACCAAACATCACATGATTTCACTTACATATGGAATCTAAAAAACAAACCAACTAAACAAAACAGAAACAGACTCATAGATGCAGAGAAAGAACTAGTGGTTGCTAGAGGGGAGGGGCAGGGGAGATTAAAAAAAAAAGTGAAGGGGATTAAGAGGTACAAGCTTCCAGGTATAAAATCATGGGCATAATATTGTAACAAGTTTGTATGGTGATGGATGATAACTGGTATTATTGCTGTGATCAGGCCATGATGTATAATAATACTGAGTCATTGTGTTGTTCACCTGAAACTAATATAATATTATATGTTAATTTAACTCAAGTTTTTAAAAAGTCACTGATACAAGTGAAAGAACATATGGCTTGAAGTCGGTATTCCTGGTTCTACGGCACTGGGTAAGTCATTCTGCCTCTTTGAGCTTTAGCATCCACATTTGTGTAGTGGGACAGGAAAATAATATTGACTCTTTCCCCTGCAGTGAGGCTGTGAGATTGAAATAAAATGACATGGGTGATCTCATACTGTAAGGATAAAATGCCTAACTGTGCTTACTCTTTGTTACTGTTACTACTTTTCAAGACCACGTTGTCTTTTCAAAGAGCCCTTAACTGAATGAAATGTCTATCAGAAATCTGTGGGAGGGTGTGGGGAGTGGTTTTTATACCTTCTGGTTTGAGTTCTAACTTTGGAGGTACTGTCTGCATAATCAGTTTGCACTGAATAAAATGTGCTTTGAAAATATAATGACAAAGAATACCTGGGATTTCTTTGTAAGTATAGTTTAGGAAGAGATGTGTAAATAAACGATTTCAATGCAATTTGAAAATAATGATAATGGTCATAATAAAATACTTAGGTTAATAATAATGGTTGTAATTAACATATTTTGAGCGTTACTCTGTGCTATGAATTCTGCTAAGTATTTGCATTTTCTTTTAAGTCTCATTATTATCCTATAAGACTGGCATTACTGCTTGAATTCTATAGATGATGAAACTGCAGCCCAAAGAGATGACATGATTTGCCCAAGGGCGTAAAGTCCGAAGTAGAAGAGTTCAAATTCAAATCCATGTCTCTCTGGTTCTAAGGTTTTCCTTTGTCTATTGGTCTACAGAGTATCCAGGAAACTAGCGGGTCTGAATTCAGAAATTGTCAGAACTAACTCAGTCTGAAGCGCCTGGTCTGAAAGGTACCTTAAAGCAGTAATTTTCAACCTCCTGACAGCTGCAAATTAACAGTGACAGTGGCAAACTGACCTCAAGTCATGACCTGGTGTGCACACGCACGCACACGCACGCACACACACCTATATACGCTTGTGTGTGTGCATGAGTGTATGTATTTGTCAAGAAACAATGTCCATCTTTGCTCTGATTTTTTTTTTCTTCTTCTTGTTTTTAATGCTTGTGGTGACTCCTTTGATATGATCACTTAATAACAGATTTGATCATTTGATAACCCCACTGCAAGGGGCACTGAAGTAGGCTTCTCCTCTACAGGCGTGAAGACTACGGCCAGGAGAGGGAAAGTGGCCTGAGACGGATCTCACTAGTCATCATCAAGAAGGCACTGAACTGCTAGATTTTTTGTTTGTTTGTTTATATGGTCACCATTCGTAGATGGTCCTACAATCAGTAATAGCAGTCATTTTGTGATCCAACAGCTGTAGATTAAAATCTGAAATCCACCTCATCCAGCTATGTGACTTGAGGTGTGATTTCACTTCTCTGAGTAAATTTCCCCCTCTGGCAATGGGAGGGAGTAACAATATCCACTTACTAGGAGGATTATGAAGGTGAAGAAAAGGAAGGTGGAGAAGGAAATGGCAACCCACTTCAGTGTTCTTGCCTGGAGAATCCCAGGGACGGGGGAGCCTGGTCTATGGGGTCACACAGAGTCGGACACGACTGAAGTGACTTAGCAGCTTAGCAGGAGGATTATGAAGGTGAACTGATACTAAGGCCCAGGGCCTTGCACACATCATGTGCTCAGTGCAGGTGAGATCCCAGGTAACTGGAGGAAACTTGAAATGGAGGGTGATGGAGACTGAGGGTCGCTGTGAAGTCAGCATTAATGTAACCAGAAGTATTCTTAGAATCTAGTGCAAACTCAGGGTCTTAGATGCAGAGAGAATATCTGTGTGTGTTACTGTGGACCATAGGGAGAACATTGATTTTGGAGCCAAACAGACATGACTATGAATCCCAGTGCTAGAAATTTCTAATCTCAATGAGTCTAGTTTTCTTATTGTAAACTGGGTTATTAACACCTCCTTCAAGAGGTATTGTGGGGATTCTTTGAAGTATTTTCCCTATACTTTCTCTCTACTTTCTAACTTAGAAATTTTACTTATCTTTAGATTGTATCTTTTTATTATACAGGACTAACATTTCATTTTAGGATGTTCATTAGAATCAGAGAAGCAGAAAAGACCATGGAAAGAAGATAATTCTTTGCCTACCTCCTCTTTTGCAGATAGTCATCAAGGAAAGGTTAATTTAGGTATTTACTAAGGCTATTTACCTAAGTCCACTGTCAATTACCTAACTGTTAAACTAACAAGATAGACAACCGAGGTGGTTTCATTTGGCCTAAGTCACCTGGAAACAAATGTCCAACATTGAATTGGCCACGTAAGTATAAAGTTCAAGAGCAGGGTGGATTCAAGAGGAAGACTTGGGAGTCACCAACTCAGCTATTGAAACCATGAGAGGGATGGTTTGTCTAAAGAGGTGGTCTATCCTCGAATGAAAGCACAAGGAAGAGAAATGAAAGTGAAAGGAAGAGAAAAAGGCATATGGCCCTTTAACAATGCAAGCATTTCCCCATTGTCGATGGCATACATACGTGCATTACTCATTCATGCTAGAAGCTCACTCGTGAATTATGTAACACCATATTGATTCCTAGTGTTAAATCACACAAGTGAGGGACTTCCCTGGTGGTCCAGTGGTTACGAATTTGCCTTCCAATGCAGTGGGTAAGGGTTCGATCCCTGGTCAGAAAGCTGGGATCCCACATGACTCATGGCCAAAAAACCAAAATATAAATGACAGAAGCAATATAGTAATAAACTGAATAAAGACTTAAAAAAAAAATCAGGAGTGAATATGAAATGCTAATTTATATTCAGCACTAGAAATGTTTTTCCTGATACATATTTTTCAAGGATTTCTTTTCTCCTAATGACTTTCTAGATAATTTATTTTCCTGTGGTTTAAAAATAAAAATACATTATATTTGGACAAGAGATCTTCTGCTTAAAAGTTATACGCTCAGTGTTGATGGAGAAATTTTGATTGTTTCAGGGTTGATTTTTTTTCCATGTCTAGCACATGGAAGCTAATCTTATTATGAAGCAATTTTCTGTTTTCTTTTTAAAATTTTAATGAAATGCTTTAAAATTTGAGATCAGAGCTGGCTTACCATCATTTCCCAAGTAAAACACCATCAAGAACGAATATTACAAAGGACCTCTGAATTTTCTCAAGTGGTCTACATATTTACATGAAAAGGATTTTTAAGCATTTCTTCCACTTTTCACGCTGCACTCAGTGCTGCTTAATTAACCAATCATAAAGAAAAGATGAAAGTATGTGGACCTCAAATCCTTGTGTTCTTGAAAAATTAAATAAGATAATTAAAATAAATTTCAACTAATAAGAACAATGAGAACCAATGAGAAACAATGACCAGTGGAAACCATGAGAAGAGTTGCATCTAACAGGTCAAAACTTCACAGAAAAAGAACAATGGCTTGTCTCAGCTTGCAGCTGTGGCTGCTTGCTACCTTTTGCACTGGTTGAATGACCACTGGTGGGAGCACGGGGGAGCTCTTTTCTTCAGGGTACACTAACTGCTTAAATGCTCTTTCAGTGTCATTAGCCGAGAAGTTTTTTTAATGCGACTTTTCACCGGGCTTCCATCTCTCTCCAGATATGTTGGCAGTCTCTGCCCTTCTGCTAGATTCTGCCATCTTGAAACAGCCTGTCCCTTATTCAGCCAGGCATAGAAGCACCATCCATCCCTGGCTATTGCAGAGCAGGTGACTAACATAGAGAGTTACTATATGACTTAACTGACCTGGAGATGGGAATGGACCCTTTCTTTCTTACATGATGCTATTCCACACAGCATATAGCAAAATCCACTTCCTCTATCTAGGCATCAGGGTAGGGAAGTGTTTTGAGCCTTCCTTGCAATTGGTTTGGGTCTTGAGATTGAGTTCCTGCCAGTGGAATGTGGGCAGAAATGATGTTCACTAGTGCTTTTTCACACTGTAATGGGTATATCCATCCCCCAGGAATCCTATAAAAATGCAGACTGATTCAGTAGGTCTAGGGAAGGGCCCACATGTGTTTCAACATGTTCTCAGAAGATGCCAGCGCTGTTGGTTTCATACACAACAGTTCAAGCACTGAGAGGGTACACCAATTCCAGCCTGCCTATAAGATTTCCTGGGTAGATTTCCATGATCTCGCAACCATATTCGCACAGTTAGAAGCAAAGGACTCGGGATGGGAGGAAACTGGATCCTACCTCATTGACTGGAGGAGCTCTGCTCTGGGAAGCTGCCTGACCCCTGAGGGTCTGTGAGTAGAGTCAGAGGTGACATTGTATTGTGTTAAACAGAGTGTCAGTGTTTACTTGTTACCTCATCGTGGTTTACTCGAAGACTCCTTCTTATCATCTGCCTTTTCTGAGTCTTTCCTTGACTTATAATTTTGAATTAACTTAGTAAACTTTCCAAATACCACCTTTGTACCAGCATGTGCTATGCTTAGTAGCTCAGTCGTGTCTGGCTCTTTGTGACCCATGGACTGTATAGTCCGCCAGGCTCCTTTGTCCATGGGGATTCTCCAAGCAAGAATACTGAAGTGTGCTGACATGCCCTCCTCCAGCGTATCTTCCCAACCCAGGGATCAAACCCAGGTCTCCTGCATTGCAAGCAGATTCTCTACCACCTGAGCCACCAGGGAAGCCCAAGAATACTGGAGTAGGTAGCCTATTCCTTAAGTGGGATCTTTCCAACCCAGGAATTGAACCAGGGTCTCCTGCAATGCAGGTGGGTTCTTTACCAGCTGAGCTACCAGGGAAGCCAGGTACCAGACATGATTCTATTCAATACTCGAAATGGAGAAGGCAGAGTTGAAGCAGGTGGAGTTCTTTTTCTAAGGAACTGGGAGGGGAGATAAGACCTGGGATCAAGCAAAGAATCAACAGGTTTCAAAGCTATCATGGCCTTAAGAAGCCTTGCTGCCTGAGCTCAGGAGAGGGAGACCGAAGTCCCAGTTGCAGATTTCAGGAAAGGATTTCTAGAAGTGGTTGTATTGACATTAGTACATGATGGGTAAGGTTTGGACTTGTGATAGAACAGGCAAGCTTCTATCAGGGGAGTTAAAAGCAGTAAATGGCAGGAAGGTGCACAAGGAAGTGCAAAATTTGTCACTGAGATCAAGTGTCCAGAGTAGACGCTGCTATCTCAACCCTAGCGGTTGCTAACAAGAGTAAAGTTAGTTGCTTTAACAGTAAATCTGAATTTTTCAGTGGCTTCAAAATAATAAAGCTTTATTTCTCAATCACCATTCCATCTCCATGGGTGTTCCTAGTCTCAGAAACCTTCCACATGGTGAGTCAGGAACCCAGGCTCCTTCCTGTGGCTTCTTTCTGTCTGCGATGAGGGTAAAGAAGGTATGTGGTGTTCCAGGAGGGAGACACACCGCCTGCTCATTGGTGAGAAGTGGTCACATGACCCCCACCAGAACAAGGTATGCTGGAAAATGGCATCACTGACAGGGCAGCCACGTCCCAGTGGCAATTCCACTCTATGGTGAGGAGGGTGGTGCAGGAATCTTTGGAGCACGTAGCCATCTCTGCTGTAGAAGGGGGAATTCTGAGGCGGGCCTGGGCTAGGGACCAGGATGTTGGGTTCAGAGTGGTGAAAACAACAGATTCACATGCCCCCGCTGCAAGGGAAGCCTTGCAGTCTCTTCCAGGGCTTCATCCGGCAGGGCCTGTCTCATTTGGAACCTGGCTGTGAGCAAGAAAACATCTGTGGTTGGAAAGTGGGGGTGGTGATTCAGGACTGTTTGGGACTTGGAGAGGATGCTCTTGAACTCTTTACTCAACAAACAGCTCCCTCCGGCAAGGAGGCAAGAGGTCATCTGTCTGTCTGCTCTGGCACTTTCACCCAGTGACCTTCAGGGCTCAGACACCTTCCCTAAGCTGGAGTGAGCTCAGCACAAACCGTCCGTGGATATGACCATAACTGACTCACTGAAGGTCTGAGTGAGAGGAGAAGGCAGAAGCAGACAAACAGGCACTGAGCCTTTGCCATCCCAGACCTGTGTCCTGTAAACAGGCTGTCGGCTTCACAGCCAAAGAAAGGGCCTGGATGTGAATCGGAGCTGGAGCCTTGACAGCTAGTATTCAGAGCCTCTGACTGTGGAGTACTGTGTTCAGATGGGGTAGGTTGCCCACAACCAGGGTACAGAAGAGGCAAGGTGGTGGGGAAAGAATGTAGCTTTGGAATCAGATGCAACTGGTCCATGCCTCTTACTCAGCTTTGGGATCTTGGATAAAAGTCCTTTATTCTTTCCTGGGCTCAGTTTCCCCTTCTGTGAAATTGGCATAACACTGTGGACCTCAAGCACTTTAGTTTAGAGCTAGCACTTGAGTGTTCAAGTCATATTTCTTTTCCTGTCCCTTCTATACAGAGGAGAGAAATCTGTTATATTTTCAAGTTAATTACTCTGAATAGTGGTCAATAGCCATCATTTCTTGACCTCCTTCTTATGAGCCATGTAGTCCTTGCATCAGCTGTAAGACAGACAATATTATTCCCACACAATTATTTGGCCAGCAATTATTTGCAGGGATTCTAGGGTCATGGAAAATGGCAGACGGGAAAAGCTGTCACTCACTTCCTGCCTCATTTGGAAGAAGTTGGCTATTTAATAGGCAGCAACTCAAAATGAGGCAGAGGAGCCAGTGTCCGGCACACATGAAGTTTGTTCCTGTGAATACTCAGGAGAAACCCTGCCAATATTTACCATTACAGTGACTTCACCACCAGCCAGGTACCCAGGGGGTGTGATGGCAATCACTCTGTTAAATTCTTGTGATAAGTTTGGGTAGGTAGCATCATACCCATTTTTCAGAAGAGGAAACTGAGGCTCGGAGAGACTGCAGCCTGCCCCAAGTCACAGAGGCAATGAATGGTGGTGCTGGGCAATGTTTTGTTGTTGCTGTTGTTTAGTAGCTCAGTCATGTCCAGCTCTTTGCGACCTCATGGACTGTAACCTACCAGGCTCCTCAGTCCATGGGATTTCCCAAGCAAGCATACTGGAGTGAGTTGCCGTTTCCTCCTCCAGGGGATCTTCCCGACCCAGGGATCGAACCTGCATCTCCTGCACTGGCAGGCAGAGTCTGTATCACTGAGCCAGCCACCTGGGAAGTCCACGCTATATTTATGCATTTTCAAAACTCAGAATGAGAATTTAAATAGGGGAAATCATGCATTTTTCAAAACTGGAAATGGGATTTGACATTCAAACAAAGGAAAACCTCATTAATGAGACTTTGGAATGTGTTCCTTAGGCTGTGATTCCCCTGCCACTTCCAAGGGGAAGCAGGAGAGGAAGGATGGACAAAGTTAGTCACATATGGGTCCAGGGATGAACCTGGTTATGCTCACTTCATTTTATTTTATTTTTTTTTTTTTACGTATCAGAACTGTCCCAACTCCTCTGCTTCTCCACTTCAAGAAAGGCTGAATGAGCTCACAGTGGACCAAGAAAGCAGTTGGTCCTAGATGAAACTCACCATCTTGGTGTTTGTTTCCCTTCCAGCTGTCAGCCAGCAAGTGCTAATTGCAGAGTAAGCCTCTTCTGGTGGCCTGGGGTGTGGCACAGGCAGCCCACCTGACCCGTACGGTGGCTGTTGGGTTTCTAGGCTGGGCTCTGCCTCCCTCAAGAGTTTGGTTGGGAAACTCAGAGCCTTGTGTAGGACAAAAGGAGCTGCACTGATGGCTTAGTTTCACAGAGAAATCCTGGCATTCTGCCAGCTAAATAAGCATGAAAGGGTTGCTAATTAGTGCCCAATAACTGGATGGCCTTATCCATGCTCCCTTTGGGAACATGGAATAAAGTGAATGTCAGCTGAGTGTAGATGAGGGTACCCACTCCTTCACTGATTAGCTCAGTGATTTTTGTCAACAACAAGCAACCTCTCCAAGTCTCAGTTCTTCATGTGCTAAGTGGGACACTCAAACGAGGTATACATTTCCTGTCTTGGTGTAGGTCTTGGCTCTGAACGGGTGTTCAACCAATAACTAAAGAGATGATTCCATTTTGCTTCATGAAAGTAGCTTGAATATAACCATTTTATATTCACTTATGTTCCTTACAATATTTTCCATTATAAGTTACAGAAACCCAATTTAAAATTAGCCTAAGCATAAATGAACAAACAAAATGAAATTTCACAAGCTGGTCAAGTCCCAATATGACCTACCTTCAGGTACAGCTGGATCCAGGGGTTCCCACAGTGATGCCAAGGACCAGCCTCTCATTACCCCTTCGCTCAGTGTCCTTCTGGTTATTGGCTCCAGCCCAGGGACCGACTCTAGTCACCAGATTCACGCTTACCAGGGTGTTAACTCCCAATGCCCGTTTAGCAATCCAGGTAAGACTTTGAGTGGCCTTGCTTAGAGCAGACAACTACACCTGGATCAGCCACTGTTGCTAGAGGCCCAGAGTGTTACAATTGGCTACTCTGGAGTCACATGACCTACCCTGTGGTCAAGAAGGGGATGCTGGTGGATGTGGAGATTGGTAGCTCCGCTGGGGATGACACAGAATGAAGAAGAGAGTTGTCCCAAGTCAGAAGGGGTGTTGGACTGACAGAAACAAAGGATATCTAGCCCACCTCGACAGCCCTAGAGAACGAAAGTACTTGGTTCTGGTTCTTGCTTAGGTCTCTCTCTGAGTCAGTGCTAGTCTTAGGACAGTTGTTCTAAGGTCATCAAGGTGAATTCTGTCAGTTCAGAGATAAACATAGCTTCCAAGCCAAGTAACATGACTTGCAAAAGAAGGAAGAGTTGCTACTGAGCTGTGTGAATCTGAACTATGAGTAGACGCCCCAGGCTATATCTGTCGCTTTGGCTTAGAACAGATGGGCCCCAGGGCAACATTTCACTCAGCCAGCTGGGTTGTATGGACGTCTCATGCTCTGCTTGCCTTTAGGTCAGTGCCATGAACACCAGGATACGTGGAATGTGGTTAAGTTTCCTCTGTGTATTTTCAGTTGCCTCCTTTAATTTTTCTTGCCCAAATTTTCCAAAACAATAACAATAGCCAAGCTAATGTCACATGGATGGTTCTTTGGCACTAGATGCTTTGAACTTGCTTGCTCTTTCTTGGCAGATGCTTGTATACTGTGTTAACTTGAAGTTAAGAAGTTAGGATTTGCCTTTACAAACTGGTAAGGTAAGGCAAAGGCCACTTCATTTCTCTTCCTACCCTTGTCAGTCTTTGTGGTGGTAAGAACCATGGGTCTTCCTTCTCAGCTTTTTCCCAGTAGTCATTTCATTTGTTTCACAAATACTTGTTAAACACCTGTTTTGTGCAACAATGAGGCGCACACATGTCAGCCAGATGTGAGCTGTCCTTTTGCCTCTTACTCTGCTTCTTCGAGTATCTCCCTGTTCTTACCTTTGCCAACGTGGAAAAGGTCCCCAGCACCTCTTTACTCAAGGTTTATAATGGGAGATGGAGGAGGGAGACTGCTTTGCATGTCTTGGAGCAAACAGTTGACAAATTAGGACTTCCCTGATGGCTCAGACAGTAAAGAATCTGCCTGCAATGCAAGAGACTTGAGTTCAGTCCCTGGGTTGGGAAGATCCCTGGAAGAAGGGAATGGCAACCTACTCCAGTATTCTTGCCTGGAGAATTCCATGGGCCGAAGAGCCTGGCTACAGTCCATGGGGATCACAAAGATTGAGCAAGTTTCACTCACTCATTCTCCTGAAATAGTTTCATTCCTCAGCACTGGTTTTGGGATGTGGTCGTGTGCCCCAGTCGTGGGTTTCCTGCTTTGTCTACCCCAGTTTCTGCCCCCATTCCCCTCTCCCACCCCCACTCCCCTTCCCCACCTCTACACGTTCAGCCTTCTCTCTTCCATGATTAGAACAATTCGCCTCTGCCTCAGCTTTGACCTCCACTCTTGTATATGAAGAAAGCATTGTGATGCTTAGAAGACCAAAGGATTCTTCAGTTTCCAGGATTTACACGCCTTATGCTGTTAGCTATCAGACCCCATTTATAGCCCAAGGGCCATGGCAGTGTTTCTCAGATGTGAACTGGGAACAAATTCCAAGATGCTGGTTAAGAATTAAAATTCCTACAGAAAAAAAAAATAAATAAATAAAATTCCTGGGGCCTACTCCAGATAATGGAATCAGAATCTCTTTGGAGAAAAGCAGTGGTTGGTTCTCAGCTCTGTCTGCCTATACAAGTCACTTAGAGAGTATTATTCAGGTTTCCCTGGTGGCTCAGACAGTAAAGAACCTGCCTGCAATGTAGGAGACCAGGGTTCGATCTCTGGGTTGGGAAGATCTGCTGGAGCTGAGAATGGCAGCCCACTCCAATATTCTTGCCTGGAGAATTCTGTGGACAGAGGAGCCTGGCAAGCTACAGTCCAAAGAGTCAGAAATGACTGAGACACTTTCACTTTCACTTTCAAGGGAATCAAAACTGGAAACAGGAGTTCCAGTTGTTGGAGTAGAGAGGTACTTCCCTTGTTTGTAAACAACTCTAGTGACTCATATGCAGCTGAAATTTGTATTGCGGGAATTCAGAGGAGAAAAGATAATTTCCCCTGATGGGATTAGAGGAGGGATGTGCGAGGGAAAAAATTTCCTAGAAGAGATGAGTGCTGTTTGAGGTGGACCTGGGAGAATGTGTGGGCTTTTACTGATTGTGGAAAAAAGAGGAGTACAGACAGTTTCATCACCCTTGCTTAAATTCCAGTTTATTTAGGACAGAACTAATAGCAGCCCAGCTCTAACTGTAGATCCAGATTACCTCTAACATTTGAAAGTGGCACAACGTCTGTTGACAGCCACCTGTTTCAGTAGAGGTTTAAACAATAAAACCTCTGTTTCCTAGGTGGCGAATACCACTGGCTTTCATCAGAAGGTGCTGGGGCGGGAATGTGCTGGAGTGTCAGCCGAGGCCAAGAGGATAACAACTAGTCAATATGGAGATGGGCCGCTGAGTGCCTTCCTCACCTTACTGCCTGTTTGTTTAACCAACACCAGTGAGAGTCTTTATTAAGGGCTGTTAACACTCCAAAATGCTGTTTGTGGAGGCGGCCCGAGTGATAAGTGCCACTTCTGTTTACTCTCTTGTTCTCAAGGCTGTTGTAGAAACCAAAAGCACAGTCCTGAAGTGGCTCGCTTTCCGTGAACAAACTATTCAAGTCTACAAATAAGCCAATGGCTTGGGCACAGAGTCAATAACACGCGCGCACACACACACACACACACACACACACACACACACACACACAAAGTCCACAAGTGTTTGTTGGCTGGTAATGGATTTACTTACTTGTGAAGAAAGCTGAGCGCCAAAGAATTGATGCTTTTAACTGTGGTGTTGAAGAAGACTCTTGAGAGTCCCTTGGACTGCAAGGAGATCCAGCCAGTCCATCCTAAAGGAGATCAGCCCTGGGTGTTCATTGGAAGGACTGATGCTGAAGCTGAAACTCCAATACTTGGCCACCTCATGTGAAGAGTTGACTCATTGGAAAAAGACTCTGATGCTGGGAGGGATTGGGGGCAGGAGTAAAAGGGGATGACAGAGGACGAGATAGCTGGATGGCATCACCGACTCGATGGACATGAGTTTGGGTAAACTCCGGGAGTTGGTGATGGACAGGAAGGCCTGGTGTGCTGCAGTTCATGGGGTCACAAAGAGTCGGACACGACTGAGTGACTGAACCGAACTGAACTGAACCACAAACACACACAGTCACACAAAATCCCCGCCCCCATGCACATTGTCTGTATATCAGAATATACTCTTAAGGTCAGTGTTCGCTTAGTCCCAGCTCTGAATTTATAGTTCAAGTGTTTCATTTCCCAACAGTGTGAGTGAATCATACATGTCTGTGTTCAACAAGGAAAGGAAACACCAGGATTTCAGGAGACGTGAAACAAGAGTGACTCCCAACACAGGTCCTCTTAGTATGAGCAAAGGCTGGCTTTCCTGGAAAACTGGCTTCCTTAAGAACTCTAGTCCACTCTGACTCCAAATGTGGATACTTGTGGAATTTGCCAGTTATTGGGTTGAGGGGACCCCTCCCCTGGTGAAGTAGAAAAGCACCAAACAAAAGTTTCCTCTATGTCTGTGAGTTGCCTGCCTACCTCTGCCGTGACACCAACCACATCCTCATGCCTTAACATTAACAAGTTGTCTGTAGTCCCTTGTGGGATTCTAGGACTCAACCAATAGACTCATGCATGTTTTGAGAGCCCCAGAATCAAAACTGGAGAGGTGACTTTAAGAGATTGACAGTCATATGATTTATTGTCCAAACCAGAACCTTTTGAGAGTGAAAGGGAGTGCTGTTAGTCATGATTCCAAGACTACAGGTGTTGGGTGGAACATTTGGTCTCCTTGATGTTTATTGAGCCCCTGTTAGTAATTTAACTCATCCTTTAATACAGTCTTCCCTTGAATCCTCATAATAACTGTATTGACTAGACAGTGTTCCCATTTTACAGATGATGAGGGTTCAAGGAGTAACGCATGTACAATGACTCCT
Source organism: Oryx dammah (assembly GCF_014754425.2). NCBI lineage: Eukaryota > Metazoa > Chordata > Mammalia > Artiodactyla > Bovidae > Oryx > Oryx dammah. Next base: position 95,699,839 of record NW_024070185.1, read on the forward strand.
CTATAGCCAGGCCCTGGTAAAAGCAGGCGTGAGTAGGAATTTGGACTGAAGTCTTAAGCCAAAATGGATGTACCTTGCCCTATAGTATGTGGTTTCTTATCCTATAATTCAGTGATTTTTTTTTCTTTTTTTCTAAAAAAACCCCTAGGTTCTAAGGAGACATAAGTTGCTAGTTAGCTACCAATACACTCCTGAAGGCAAGGGGAAGACCATCAGAAGAGGAACTCCATCTTCATGTTTAAGATATTGGCCAAGTGGATGAAACTTCATTTACTGGGAGGAAGGGGATCTCTACTACTTGAAATTAAAAAAAAAAAAAAGGAAGAAAGATCGAAGAAGAAAAAGGAGAAGAAGGGAAAGGAGAAGAGGAAGATGGGAAGAGAGGAAGAGAAGGAAGGAAGAAAGGAAAATAGGAAGGAAATGAGAGAGGCAGGGAGAGATCACTGTTACACTTTAAGCCCCTGAGTTTGAAACTGCAAAGCGGAGTCCCAGAGAGAGTTCCATATCCAATGTCACACAGAAAATCAAACAGAGAGGAAACAATGATCTGAAAAGATGAGTCTTTTGATTTTCAATCCATGTGCTTTTTGCCACACTTTCCTGGGTAGCAAACACTATGTTGAGAGGAAGTATTGCCAGTTGGAACTATTTTCTTATTTCACCTCATTTTGACACTGCAGTGAATTGCTGGTCCTTAGGGAAGATTTTCTTTAGAAAAAGGGATTAAGCTGCTTTTAAATATTGAGCAGGAAAAGCTGTCACAGTTTTCAGATATACGATGGAAGAGATTTTAAATAGAGACAAGTGTGTGCATGTTGAATTTTGTTGTCTTTCTTAGCAGAAAGACACGTAGTGTTCTTGAAATGCCTTCCTTTTTTCATCACCATAGTCCTGGACTATTTGAAGAAAATGCAATGATAGTTTCGGGTTGGAAAGTGGAGAAAGCTTCACTGAGCTCTCAGTCAAATTGGATCAGGAGACTGGAGTGGGAAAGGGGGCCTTAGCTGCAGAGTAGGGGGTGAGGGAATTTACAAGGATGAAAACACAACAGAGACTTAAGGAGTCATGCAGCCCCCTACAAGGACTTCCTAGTGGCAGATTAACCCAAGGGAGGGTGTCTTCTAAGAGTAGAGTCAGTCTGGGGGGACAAGGAAGAATCTCTCAATAGACAAATCTTTTGGATCCACCCCGACTTTCTTGGAACCGCTCCACCTTACTCTGCTTCCACATTTTTGAAGGACCTACTATGTCCTGGGGACTCTTCCAAGCACTTTACACAGGTTAATTCATTTAATCTTCACTGTGAGGTTGACACTGTTTTTATTCTAAAGGTCAAATAGCTAATAAGTGCTGGAGCTGGAATTCAGACTGAAGAGATTCAGTTTCAAGCTATGTCCTCAACCCAATGCCACACTTGCTCTGAAATTTCCAGGCCTCAGCTGGAGTCATGCTGGGGGCTCAGGCCACCCACAACCCTGCAGTGTGATGCTCCTTAGTAGGAGATGAGGCTAGAGGGCTGGGCAGTGGGCATTTCCTGTTCTTCTTTGACATGGTTTTCCTTAATCTTTGCTCCTGAGGCTTGACCGCAGTGTGTTTGGGAAGTGGGAAGACAAGGAGTAGTCACAGGGGCCTTCAGTAAGCCCGTTCTCCAGCAGATCTCTCCAGACTCTTCCATGTACTTTGCAGTTGGGGTTAGAGGGTCAGAATACCTGGTGCCCGAGTTCTTCTGTCCGTGAGCTTTGAGCCCTGTGGGTGATCCTCTTCTCTGGGCTGAATCTCAGCAGGGTGTTCTAAACACTGACTTTCTGAGTAAACTTCGTTAAACTTTCTAAACCAGAAACATGATAACTTAAAAATCCTCTGGTTTTAGTCTTCTACAGCCATGTATTCTAGGAAATTTGGGAGCCAATGTTTCAAGAAAGATAGCTCAAAAGAGGAACAGATGCAAGTAGATGGAAGATCATAATCAAAAAAGTGTGGAGTCAGAAAGGGAGAAAAGACAATTAGGTATTTCTCCCCCCAAAACTATCCCTGTTAAAACTATGTATTGAGTGACTTGATGAACACGTGATTTCATGCAACTCTTTGGAACCCATCTATTGCCTAAACCCATGAAAAAAGAGAAACTGTGTGTGCATATTATATTGTTATGTCCCAGTGAAGCTTGGCTGGCTCTTCGGGAGCTCCTTAAGTAAGCTTGCCCTTCATGCATGGTTCTACCTGTGATTGGGAGTCCCAGATCATTTTCCTCCTCAGGGATTGCTGTTTCTCTCTCAGTCTTGCAGTGATTGACTTACAGGTATAGAAAAGAGAACCCACACTTTTGAGATGGAGACTGAGCATTCTACAGTAAGTTCTAGTCATTAAAACTGCTTTAAATATCCAGGATTACTGCAAAAGGGTTATAGAGAGAAAAAAAAATGAGTTCTGTTCTCTGTTGCTTTATGGCCAAATGGTTTCTCATTATTGCCCGTAAAATAAAAACAACTATATATATATATATATATATGTATATGTAATATGTACAGGGCTTCCCAAGTGGCTCAACAGGTAAAGAATCTGCTTACAATGCAGGAGACTTGGGTTTGATCCCTGGGTCAGGAAGATCCCCTGAGGAGAGCATGACAACACACTCCAGTATTCTTGCCTGGAGAATCCCATGGACAGAGGAGCCTTGCAGGCTACAGTTCATAGTGTCTCAAGGAATCAGACATGTCTGAAGTGACTGAACATACACGCACACATGCTACATGTATATATTTAATTTCAACGATGGCTCCAGGAAAATGTTGCAAGACCGTGTGGACTAGATGGAAAACACTAGATTTGAAATCTGAGGACCTGGATTTGATTTTACTCCTTATAAAGTTACGAGGTCTTGGTTTCTTCCTCTATAAAAAGGATTATACTTACTTCACAGGATTGTTATAAAAATTAAGTGAGATAATGCACGTGGTAATATGCTATAAAATAATTTGTTATTAGATATGAAAGAATTTTATGTTTTTTAAGAGAGAAATCAAGCCATGTGACAAATATTATATTCCAGACAGTGTAAGCACACATCCTGAAAGCAGATCGAAGCATCCACATTATAGGCACTCAGTGCTACACAGCAGTGGGGCCTTGTGACAGCTGGCAAAGGCATCTTTCAAGGCCAAAAAGTCAAAGCTGTTGACAAGGATCAGGGATGGGCTGTTTCTTTCTCAAGCACAGTACAGGCAGCATTTCTTGAAAGGAGGGATGTGTTCCTTCCACCAAATTGTGATTAAGGACAAGCAACAAGAGTGCCCTGATATTTGGACAGGACTTTTTTTACAAGGTGAGTCAGGGAGTCGAGTTCTGCTCATTCAGTTGCCGTTCAGTCACTAAGTCATGTCCAACTCTTTGTAAGCCCATGAATTGCAATACTTCCAGGCTTCCCTGTCCTTCACTATTCCCTGAAGTTTGCTCAAATTCATGTCCATTGAGTCGGTGATGCCATTCAACCATCTCATCCTCTGTTGCCTTCTTCTCCTCCTGCCCTCAATCTTTCCCAGCATCAGGGTCTTTTCCAATGAGTTGGCACTTTGCATCAGGTGTCTGAAGTTTTGGAGCTTCAGCTTCACAATCAGTCCCTCCAATGAATATTCAGGGTTGATTTCCTTTAGGATTGACTGGTTTAATCTCCTTGCTGTCCAAGGGACTCTTAAGAGTCTTCTCCAACACCACAGTTTGAAAGCATCAGTTCTTCAGTGCTCAGCCTTCTTTATTGTCCAACTCTTACATCCATACTGGACTACTGGAAAAACCATAGCTTTGACTATACAGACATTTATCGGCAAAATGGTGTCTCTGCTTTTTAATATGCTGCCCATTCTCCTCCAAGCTTTACATATTTATTTTTAGGGATTTCACATTACTTATGTTCTGTTTGTTTGCTGTTGTTGTTTTTTCTTTGCCAGACCACTGGTTGTGGGATGGTAGTTCCCTGGCCAGGGATTGAACCTGTATCCTTGGCAATGAAATCCCAGAGTCCTAACCACTACACTGCCATGGAATTCTCCTACTCCAAGTTTTAAATCACTAATTAATACCTTTATTTCCAATGAAGCTATTGGTCCATGGAAGATGGACTAGCTCCCTTCTTGGAATGAAAATCTTAACTGTTGCAGAGAAAGTTCACTGAAATGGTACATCCATATACCATCCACATACCATCCCAATAATAGCAGGATACTATTTTCAAGTGTGGATGATTTATCTGATGTTCTTCTGATACTGGGGCTAATGGCAATCCAACGTCTTGTACCACTGATCTTTGGGGCCAGGAGTCTGACTTTAATCTTTTCTAGGAATCCAGAACTCTTGGAAGCTAGAGAGAAGGTTTGCCTTAGTTCATTTGTGTGACCAGGGGGAGAGACTAAAGGCTCTTCCTTTTAGGAATTTCGACCCCTAGAGCTCTGGGACCCTGCAGAGGGAAGGAGAGGAAGGACTAGAGGGCTGCTTGCTGCTGTTCTGTGGCCCAGGCTTTTTTTTTTTTAACATTCATTTATTTATGTTATTTTTGGCTGTACTGGGTCTTTGCTGCTTCACGGGCTTTTCCCTAGTTGCGACCAGTGGGAGTTACTCTTCATTGCAGTGCTCACTCTTCTCTCTGCGTGAAAGCCAGCGTAGGCAGGCTTCAGCAGCTATGGCACGTGCACTCCGTAGGTGCAGTTCCTGGGCTCTAGAGCACAGGCTCAGTAGTGGTGGCCCACGGACTTAGTTCACAGCATGTGAGATCTTCCCGGACTATGGATTGAATCCACGTCTCCTGCATTGGCAGGTGGATTCTTTACCACTGAGGCACCAGGGAAGCCCCGGAGCCCAAGTCTCACTGCTTCTAATTGGAATGCGTCCCAGAGGCAAAGGAGAGGGTTGCTTCACCCATGGTTTTGCAGACTCTGTGCTCTGCAAGGGGAGTATTATACCATCAAGTCTGTCTTATAAATCCATGCTTCCTCAAAGCTCAGTAGAGGAGGTACCATTAAATATTGAATGACTGAAGGAATGAATGAAAGAAAGCCTTGCTGAACAGTCCTTAAAGCCGACATCTGGTGAGCAGGGTTAGGCGATATAAGGCACTTCGATTATTAGGAATGTGAGCTGTAATTGCACGTCTGCTACTTCATTCCACCTTCAGTCAACAAGAGAGGGGATGGAGAGAGAAGAATTGCATGTGATTCCTATGGAATGGAAACTGAGAATCAGTGATCAAGCTTCTTGCTCAATGTTACAAAGAAGCAGTTCTCAGGTTCAAACCTAGGTCAGCCAGCACTTTCTCCACTCTGCTGTGCTGATCAAGACCCATGGCATAGAAGTCAAGAGGTCTGCATTCATGATGACAGGAAGTGAGGTGGGCATGAAACTAGACACCCAGCAGAAGGGCAGTCATGGCGTTTTCTTGTTGCTTTAAAATCTAGGTTCATTTGTCTTGAGATATGGGATTTTCTTTTCTTTTTTTTTTTTTTTTTGTGAAACTTTTGCACCCTCGGATTAAATCTGAGTATCCTCAAGGTGCTCTAGCTTGTTGGTTGTTTATTATATTGCTATACCCCAAAGCTACTAGGATAGTCCATGTGTGTTCTGTTATTCAGTCTTCATAAGAACTCAGTATAAGATTTTATGATCCTCATTTTACAGATGCGAAAACTGAGGTTAAAGAAAGTGATTTCACTGAGGACATACCCTACAGATGGCAGAGCCAGTGTATGAATCTAGTGTGTATCTAGAAAAGTATATCAGTTATGTGTTCTTTTCACTTCTCGGTTTGATGACTCTACAATTGACTGAAAAAAAAAAAAAAAAAAAAGGAATCTAGAAGCCCAACAAATTTTTTGAGAAGCAGACAAAAGGTGCCAGGAGTTATTCTGATCTAACTTCTAGGAGACCCCAATCTTCACTGATGGGGAAAAAATAAAAATACTAACATACTGGTGGCAAATCAATGCTTTATTTCAAAATCCCTTCTCATAAGTTCATTTATTCAGCAAATATTTATTGAATGCCAATTCTGCTTGATGCTTTTTTCAGCCCCAAGAATAAAACTGGGAAAAGTCCTGCTTGCCTTGGAGAGGTGGAGGAAGAGACACTAAAGTCTCTTCAGTTTATTACTTTGTTTGTTAGGTAGCCATATTGTGATATAATCCACACACTATAAAACTCACCCGCTTAAAATGCACGATTCAGTTGTTTGATCACATAGTAAGCTTGTATGACTGTACCACTATCTGATTCTTGGTCAGTTTCAAAGGGATCTCTAATTTGTTAGAAGTGTTAAGTGCTATGAAGACAAATAAGTGTGGAAGGGTGAAGACGCTGGTGGTCAGGAAGGGACCACCAGATAAAGGGATATTTGAACAAAATCCTGCATGAGTGAGCAAATGAGACATGGATTTTTGGGTGAAGGACAGTTCAGAGAGAGGAAATGGTGCAAGACCCCAAGGTGGGAGCACACCTAGATGTTCAAGGAAGAACAAAGAAATCAGTGATTCAAGGCAGGAGGACCAGAAAGGAGAAGGCCTCACTGGAGATTATGAGACTGTGTGTTAGAGCGTCTAATTCAAGGCCTGGTACACAGCAGGTGTTCAGTAAATGAGAGCCGTGATTATTATGCTTGTTATTCCTGTTCTTATCTTGGAGACACCAGGCACCTAGCTTCCCGAGCACAGGAGCGCTGCTTCACCTTTGCATCCTAGAGACCAGACTATAACTGTGCATTTCCTGCAGGCATTGAATACTCATTGAGTGAAAGAATGGTTCATTCTGCTTTCCTCTTCACTTGCTCCAAGGACAAGCAGGGGTAGATGCCCGGATGGACTGATAAACCACAAAGACAAATTAATACTGAACAATACTTGTTAAGTATCCCTACAGAAGGGACATTATTTCCTCTAACGGCTTCAAAGTTTCTATTTCCGTGAGAGGTGGGAGGTGGAATGAAGAGATTTTTTTTCTCTCTCTTCCGGGCCCCTTCTTGAAGGCAGTTCTGTGATAGGGTTTCTTTATAATTGGGCAAGGGGGTGTCTGGGTCAAAGTGACAGCCAACGTGTGCTGCTATTACAACACATTACATAAATAACTCTATATAATTGCTACCATCCATCAATTTAGGGAGATCGGTGGTGAGAGACGCTGCCAGTTTCTTGGAATGAAACCTAAAGCTCCAAATAGCTCATTCAGTCACACGCACTAATCAATGCCAGTTTTTTTTTTTAAGGGAGGGTAAAATTGGTCTGGTCACCAATTCAACCTTGACAAGGATTCCCCTGTGTATGTTTCGTAGGAGTTTGCAAGACTTTGCCCAATGCTCACTTAAAATGATTTTTTTTTCTTTTTCTCAGCTCTCACCAAACTCTTCTGTATCATAGTATTACTTTGTATTCTGCCTTCCCCTTTGCTGTAACTTGAAGCCTCTACTGAGTTGGCTGAGGAGAGTCAGATTTCGGATGGATTCAGGTTAATCTGACCACTATAGGCTGCAGGACAGAACATCCTGGCTCCTATGCAGATCTGAGGAGTTCTAAATGTCCAGCGTCTCTGTACACATGGGTCAGGTTAACCTGATTCATTCTCAATTCTTTGTTTCATTCCGGGTTGACAGAAGAGTAACCATGATTTCTAAAAACAAACAAATGGAAAAAACATGTTAGACATGTGTCATTCAAAAAGTGTGAACTTGGAATTAGAAAGGGCTTTCAATGGTCCCATCCTACAGTCTTAAAAACATTTTAACCATGTTTTAAATTAAAGTATAGTTAATTCACAATGTTGTGTTAGTTTCGGATGTACTTAGTCCCCTGTGTTATCTAGTAGGTCCTTGCTGTTTGTCCATCTTATGCATCCTCCTCCTCCTGTGTCGCTTCAGTCGTGTCCGACTCTGTGCGACCCCATAGACGGCAGCCCACCAGGCTCCCCCGTCCCTGGGATTCTCCAGGCAAGAACACTGGAGTGGGTTGCCATTGCCTTCATCTTATGTATAGTCGTGTGTATATGTTAATTCCAAACCCCAAATTTATCCCTTCCCCACCTTTCCCCTTTGGCTACCATAAGTTTGTTTTCTATATCTGTGAATCTATTTCTGTGTTGTTAATAAGTTCATTTATATCATTTTTTTAGATTTCACATATAATTGATATCATATATTTGCCTTTTTCTGTCTGACTTATTTCACTTAGTATGATAATCTTTAGGTCCATCCATGTTTCCACAAATTGAATTATTTCATATTTTTTTATGGCTGAGTATTATTCCTTTGGAAATACATCATTATTTCATTGTATATATATCACATCTTCTTTATCCATTCATTTGTCGGGTCCCTTCCTACTCTTGAACCCAGTCAATTTCATACACTAGGCTGTAAGTATACCCTGGGGGCAAGGGCTGTTTGTTACATCCTGTTTCCCCAGGGCCTAGGACAGTGTGTCCGGCACAAAGTGATAGAATAATTTTATTGAACTGATATTGAAGTAATGAAGTCACATTCTCATAGACAGATAATGAAATCGAATTGCAAGTTCCAACAAAGGCTCTTCTGAGCAAAGATAGTCAACCGCTGAGGTTTCCCAGGTGGCGGAAGTGGCAAAGGACCTGCAAAAATAAGAGATGCGGGTTCGATCTCTGGGTTGGAAAGATCCCCTGACCTGGCAACCCACTCTAATATTCATGCCTGGAGAATCTCATGGATAGAGGAGCCTGGCAGTCCATGGGGTCACAAAGAGGTGGACATGACTAAAGCATCTTAGCACATATGCACAGTCAACAACTTGTTTTTCAGTAACCCTGAGAAAGTCTGCAAGCTCCTGGAACGTGGGTACCTTGTTTAATTTCCATGTGCATGGACCACAGGCTCTTATGGGGGGGGTCGTGATGGTGGGGTAGGGGAGGTACTCAACAAGTGTGTGGTACAGACACAGCCAAGAACTTTCCACCCTCAGCACCTACCTAATCTGGTTTTATTTCTCCATGAGAAGTTTGCCCCCCTTGAAAAAAAAAAACCCTATGTCTGAAGACCATTTAGGCAGGGATCCTACATAAGGACAGGGTGCCTCTGAAGTCCCTTTGGCTTCACGCTCCCTGCTCTTTCTAGGTCACTGAGATACATTTGTCTGAATGAATGCTTGATGCTCTTCAGGATGTTGTAGCCTATTATATTAGTCACAAGTACTTTTGTGGATAATTAGTAGGAAATGAAAGGATTCAAGGATGATTTGGCGCTTCCAGAAATCCTTAGAAGTTCTTTTGGAGGGAAAAAATAAGTAAGTCTTGCTAAAAACCCTCAAGCCAAGTGGCATTGTTCTTCTTCGTGGAAAATTACTACTTAGAAACAATGCTATGAAATGCGTCATCCTTTTGGGGGCAATGACATTTAAATGTTCTTGGGCTAAACAAAATCTGGCCAGTGATAGTTTTACCTTTTCTAGGGGCTGGTATAAAGGGATGGTGACATCAGGACCTCTTTCTTCCTGGCAGACGGCATACCAAAACAGTAATAGGAATGAGATAGGACTTTACATTTTCACCTGGCTTCCCAGGTGGCACTAGTGGTAAAGAACTTGTGTACCAACGCAGGAGACTTAAGAGATGCAGGTTCAGTCCCTGGGTGGGGAAGATCCTCTAGAGGAGGGCATGGCAACCCACTTCAGTATCCTTGCCTGGAGAATCCCATGGACAGAGAAGCCTGGCGGGCTAAAGTCCATGGGGTCACAAAGAGTCAGACATGACCGAAGTGACTTAGCATGGCATTACATTTTCATGAACTTCATTCATTTACAGTATTATTTGATCTTCAAAACCAGCTTGTAAGGATGGTAAGGCAGGAATTGGGCTGATGAAAGTGGGGAAGGTGGATGATGAGGTACTTGGGATCTCCCAGTTAGAGCGCGACACAAGGGCTCAGGTCTCCCAATTCCTTGGAAGCCCCATTTCCACTAGGGGAAGGTCCATGAGGAGGGGAAGAGCCCCTCTTCCCAATTTTAATTTCTGTTGCCGTGGTTGATTAAGCCTTCCGAGAGATTCCTTTCATTTCTGCTCCTAGGAGTCTGTGCTGCCGTTTGCCCAAAACAGACATAAACAAAATAAAGCAAAACCCAAACGCATACAAAAGCAAACAACATTCTGACCAACCTTGTCAGGCGTGTTGGCTTTGGAGCCGGTGGCACAAAACACAAGACTTCCTTGTTCTTGCCAGTTTCCCCCAGAGCACTGCTCATCTCCAGTTTGCCCTGAGCTGCTCATGTGTCACCACTTTCCAGTGTAAGTGCTTCTGCCCCTTGGGCGGCCATTCACAGATCTGGCTTTGGAGCCCCTTTCTTTTCTGCTCTGCTAACGTTGTCCTTGAAGACACGCCTCTTTCTCTGCCAAGTCTCTTTCTCTCTGCCTGTCTCCCTCTGTCCCTGCTCCACACATAGGCCTGCAGCATCTCTCATCTGACGACTCCTTCTCTTTCCTCCTCTTCCACAGTCCATCTTCTCAACGTTCCAGCATCCTCTTAAACCTGGCTCTATTTACTGATCCCCATCAGGGAAAGTCAAACTCTATGCAGTCTGGCACGGGGGCCCTTGGTGGCCCAGTCCCAACCAGCCACCTTCAGCCCTGTCAGTCACTCATGATGGCCTGGAATGAGCCTTAGGCTCCAGCCACATTCTTTGGCCATATTATCTTAACAACTATTTGACCGGAGATGAATTAATAATCCATATTATTAATATGCCTTTCATTACCTGAACATAATTGATATTCATTTACATAACAAATCGCAGGCCACAGGCATTAGTTTCTGCAAAAATCCACCAATCAATAAAGTGTTAATTGTACTCTTCCACCTTTAAGACTTGGCTCATATGTTTCCAAGCATAGAAATCTGATTAGTCAATTTTCAAGGGTTAATGTATGGGGTGTTACCTCCAAGAAAGCTTCCAATCTCAATTTCTCTAGAAAGCGGGTCTCGCCCACAATCAACAGTTGGTGCCAGGGCCTTGCTTGTTTGTAATATTGCTCATCTATCTACCTCACTAGGCTGTGAGTTCCCTGTAACTCAGACTAGACCTTAGTCATTCTCATGTTCTCTGCATCTAGTGTAAAATAGGCACTCTCAGGTTTTCATGGAGGATTTCCCTGGTGGTGAAGTGGATAAGAATCTGCCTGCCAATGCAGGGGACATGGGTTTGATCCCTCGTCTGGGAAGATCCTACATGCCTTGGAGCAGCTAAAGCCATGAGCCACTGAAACCCATGCACCCAGAGGCTGTGCTCTGTAGCAAGAGAGGCCACCACAATAAAGAATAGCCCCCACTCGCCCCAGCTAAAGAAAGCTGGAGCACAGCAACCAGGATCCAGCATAGTCAAAATTGATTAATTAATTAATTTAAAAAAATAGTCTTAAAAAAAAGTTTTCATTGAATTGACTCCAGCACCATGTGAATTATATCTAAATGCCTCAAACATCTCTCTCCTCTTCTCCAGGGCATGGTTATCAAAGAATACTGAAATATCCAGAGCAGTCCAGTTGATACTTATTTACCAGGGTAGCAAGAAGACAAAGCAAAAACAAAAAGGGCTCTGAACTTGCGGTTCCTGCCCTCTGTGGACCCTTGAATTCTGGGCTCACATAAGAGCCCTGGAATACTGGTGGGAGGGGAAATGGGCTAACTTGAAGGAGCTTCCTAAATACACAAACTGTTGGCAGCGTATCTTTGTAAGAAAGGAAAGAGGTAGGGCTCTGAGTCTAGAAGTCTCTCTCTTGTCCTGTTTTGTCCCTTGGGCAACACTCTGGGCAAGTCCGCTGGCTCCTCTGAGTTTTGGGGTTAATTGTGGCTTTTTCATAGGCTTATTGTAAAGGTGGTCCTTAAAAGCCTTGGGCCTTTAAGACATGGAGACACTAAAAATGTGTAAGAGGGAAAATGATAAGTTGGTTCCAAGAAGATCAGACACTTTGAAAGAATATTTACCCAAAAGTAAGAACCTATGTTTTACAAAAGTCTTGTAAATGAATGCTTTCAACAGCTTTGTTTATAGCAGCTCAGAGCTGGCAAGAACCCAAAAGTCCATCAACAGAAGAATGGATGAACAACGTATGGTAACTTCATTCAATGGAATACTGCTCAGCAATAAAAAAGAATAAATGACTGACATATAAAATCAGGATTAATCTCAAAAACATGCTGAATGAAAGAAACTAGACAAAAAGAAAGCAATACTGTATGATTCCATTTATATAAAATTGAAGATCACAATTTGAATCTTTGGTGAGAGATATTGGCAATGGTGCCTATGAGAGCAGAGATGGGGAAGAGGCATGACGAAATGTTCCAGGCTACTGGTAATGCTCTGAATCTTGATTGATGTCTTTGTTTCATGAGTGTTTGCATTGTTAAAAACTCTTCAGGTGGCTCAGGGGTAAAGAACCCACCTGCCAACGCAGGAGACACAGGAGAAGCGAGTTTGACCCCTGGGTCAGGAAGACCCCCTGGAGAAGGAAATGGCAACCCACTCCAGTATCCTTGCTGGGAAATTCCATGGACAGAGGAACCCCAGGGGCTACAGTCCATGGAGTTGGAAAGAGTTGGACACAACTGAGCACATATTCCCTCTCTTTCCTCCATTTAATTGTACACTTAAGATCTGTGCAGTTCCGTTATGTAAACATTTGTCAATTAAAAAAAAGTTGAGAAAAGTTGTGCAGAATCATTTAAGACTAGACTTGGAAATAAGCTTGCAGTATGGTGAATCTATGAGCTTGGTAGTCCGTGGGGTCCCAGAGGCAGCTTCTAGTAACGTCAAGGGATATTTCCAAGAGGAGGAGATATTTGGGGATGAGTTATGAAAAAATAGGTAGGAATCCACCAGATGGGCCAGGAAGTAGAGTTTATTTCAGGAAGAGGGAAAGGAGAACAATGGCTACAGGTTGGAAAGAGGTGGGAGGAAGTGCAGGGGATACTGAGGAATTGCGGGTAACCAAGGGGATGGCAGTTTCAGGAAGCCAACAAGGCAGAGGGATGTGCAGGGCCAGGTGTCTGGAGACAGAAATTGGAGAGAGTGGTCAGCATCAAACGAGTAGGTAAAACGTTTGGGAATGGATGAGCTGACTCAGAAAGTTAGAACAACATATCCTATGTGGTGTGAAGATGAGCTAGACTCTTGCTCATACCAACAAGGTGACTTGACGGCTTGGCTGGCTTTGACCTGGTCTCAGCAGCTGAGGGTGGACATGAAGTTGACTTCAAGTGCAGACTGACAGAAACAGTGATCTTTCTTTCTTTCAGGAGGTGTCCAGGGAAAGCAAATATAGTGACCTTTCTCTTGAGCTGTGTGATGTTGCCACCCCCAGGGATGGGACTTCAAGCACTGGGTTCTTTAGGCTGAGTGCAACAAGACCATCTCTCAGTTCATGAGTAAAGAAGACCCAGGGAAGGAAGAACATCCTAAGAGGACCAGACTCATGTGGCTTTGAGCCTCTTGATGACTGCTACCTAACTTCTCTATGCCTCAGTGCTTTATTTGTAGACAGATAATTGTACTATTTATAACTATACCACAGGGTTGTTATGAAAATTCAATGAGTTATATTTACAAAGGACCCAGAGTGGCTCTTGGCATATGATGAGATAAATGTTTTTCAAATAAATCTATGTAAATTGTGAAATAAAAGGCAGGGTTGTCAATGAAAAGAGCTATAAAAAGAACTTCCCAAGTGTTCTGGTGGTTTACTGGTAGAAGAAAATTTCCAAAGGAAGATCAAATTAATTTTTAAAATAATTTGTATTTTAGACTTACATGAAAATTGTGAAAATAGTACAGAGAGTTCCTCGTCAAAATAACTTTAAGAACACATGCCCAGGGACTTTCCTGGTAGTCCAGTGGCTAAGAATCTGTGCTCCTAATGCAAGGGGCCTGAGTTCCATCTCTGGTCAGGGAACTAGATCCTACTTGCCAAAACTAAGCGTTTGCATGCTGCAAGAAAGATCAAAGATCCTGCATGCCATGACTAAGACCCATGAGCTAAATAAATAAGCAAAATAAATATGAAAAACACATTTTTAAAAATATGTGCCCAGCACTAGCCATGTACAAAGTGCTAAATTTGGCTCATGAGTGGGGATGGGGTGGGGGTGAGGTGGGGAAGGAGCAGGAATCATAGAGCAATGGCTCACCTAACACCTGTCAATCAGAGAGAAGAGATGCGCTTATGTTCACGTTGTTGTTGTTTAGTCCCTAAGTCATGTCCAGCTCTTTCGTGACCCCATGGACTGTAGCCCACCAGGCTCCTCTGTCCACGGGATTTCCCAGGCAAGAATAGCGGAGTGAGTTGCCATTTCCTTCTTCATGAGATCTTCCCAACCCAGGGATTGAACCCACATCTCCTGCACTGGCGGGCAGATTCTTTATCACTGAGCCACAAGGGTTGAATTTATGTTCATACATTTAGCCAGTGACTACTGAGAGCCTACTAAGTGGTCAGCACCATGATAGGTACTGAGGATCCGGTAGCAAATTCCTGCATCCAGCAAAGACTCCTGGGCACCTGGAACTGTGGCAGGCACCAGGGCTGCAACAGCGAAACTTACTGTCCATGCAGGCTGCTATTATAAGAAACAGAAAGAGAGAAATGCACGTCAAGCGCTGTGTGAGCCTCAAGCAAGGAGGATCGTATCCACCTGGGAGAAGGATGGGGCAGCCTTTGACAGGTGGAGAGACGGATAATTAGGAAATCTAGCCTCCCTCCAACAAAGGCTTCTGGGAAAGATATGCAGCCTTAAAAAGGCCTGAGACCTTGTACCTGAACCTAATCCCGTGGTGACCTCATGCTATTGACCAGGGAATAAAGACATCAAATCAGTTTATTTCTCAGCACCTGTATTTCAGAGAGAAAGGGCTGAGAGAGAGAGGAGGATGGGAGTGTGTGGGATGAAGAGAATATGAGAGGGAATTAGGGGTGGCTGGTGAAGGGAGAGAGAGGGAGAAGAGAGAAGGGAAAAGGAAAATTACGTTTTCTCTTCTTTTTAGACAGAAGCAACGTCTGAAGGATTTCTAGAAGCCTGGTCCAGGCCTTTAAACATTTCATGACTCAGATCATCTATGGCTGTTGATTTCCAAGTTCTTCCTACCAGAACACAGGGTCTTGTTCCTTAAAATGACCCAAAGAAGGTTGCAAAACACTCGCATCAGAAACCACTTTATTTATAGTTACTTTCTCCCCTTCCTCCTGCGAGTAACTTCTTATCAGATGAAGGCCGCACAGAAACCCTGTGACCAGCTGGCCTTGGGTCCCTGGAGGGAGTGGCTGCATGCCACCAGGAGTGGGAGGGGGGCTCCTTCCCGTGACTCTCAAGTCCCCTCCCCACCTTCCATCTCATCTGCTGTTATTCACTTCTCAGATACAATGAACTTTCAGAAGATGAAGAACCTGTCTGAGTCACTTCATCCCAGCACACACCCAACACACAAGAGGTATTCAGATCCTCACAAATGATTGGCTACAAGAATGAGAGAAGCCTCTCGTTACACCAGAATTGTTGTGTGAGCCTCAGAGGATGTCTCTTCTGTAAACACTTTCAAGGGTGCATGTTATCTCAAGACTGGCCCATCATGGAAAACAAAGACCCCCAAGGGCTCCGTGCATTTTATCTTGTTTATTGAGATTGCTAGCTCCTACCTGGTGCTCACTATCTCAAGGAGTAGATTCACCGTCTTAAACCCTCTTCCCTAAACTTGCTTTTAATTCATTTTCTAAAATGGTACACCTTATCTCAGACACTCAAATTAGCAAACTAACAGAGATTCTTGACTTCTCTTCTCTCTAACTCCTCACATGATTCGTTACCAACTCGGTAAATCCTGCCCCTTCGGTATTTCTCTAGAATACCTGAGTCCTCCTCATCCAGCTCTGAACAATTCCTGTGCCTCCTGCTGCATTCTTTGACTCCAGTCTTTCGAGCAGTCGTGCTGGACGGTGTCTTTCTGTGGCTCAGACCCTCTGCAGGTTATGCGTGCCTTTCATTCAAGTCTAGAATGGAGAACGTACTTTCTCCTTAACACAGCTCGCTGATTTCTTCAGACCACTTTGCTCCATCCTCCCCAGCCCCCAGACTACTTGTCTGTCATAACAAACTTCTTGTTTCCTGAAAACACCCACCAGCTTCTTTCTTGTTTTGTGCTGGTTGAATCGTCTCAAAGTGCGGGGGAGGAGTGACCTCAGTGGGATTTGGCGAATAACCTCATCCCGCTGGTCCTACCACTGCTGCTACAACTGACCAGAAAGAAGTCCCAACTGGGTAAACCCACTACCACTGAAATACCACAAAGGTCATCGCAGCGTGAACTATGTGAGCTTAATACTGTCAGAAATTTTGCATCTCTACTAAAGAAAAAAAAAAAAAAAAAACCAAAAACACAAAAAGGAAAATCTACACGTTAACTTCAGCCCTTACAGATTTAAATAGCTTCATCAATAGAAAGCTAATAAAGGTCAAAGCCCTGAACTGCACTGAAAAACCACCAGTAAACTCTCTTGGCAGTTTCACGTTTCAGATAATTTTTATGACACTGTGATACCTTGGATCTTAAAATATGAATGCTCTCTTCCTCCAAACACCAGCTGCCTACATACTGCTTTTCTACAAACTTCTACCACACCCATACATAAGACATAGGAAAAAGGAATCCAAAAAACAAGTGTGGATAAGACCATTTGGCATCTAACATTATCCTTGCAGGATCATCTCAAGCTTGATTGGAGAGGCCCACAATTCCATGACTGACAGGTCTTTAGTAGGACATTTAGCCCAGTTCACTGAACCAGGGATAGGGTTCAACGAGGTCAGGACGCCCACTGTCAACAATCAAAAAGTTACTGCTTATTAGCCAATTTTATATTCAGTCTGGGATGTTTTTTGATTAAATTGCCTACAAATACCTAGTTCCTTGAATTCTCATTTGAACTGGTTTTAATATCTTATTAATGAAAGAGTTGAAAAACATTTTGGACAATGTTGGGTTTTTTTTTTTTCATTTTAAAATTTTATATTGGAGTATAAATAATTTGCAATGTGGAGTATAAATAATAAGTATAAGGTGTACAAGTAATTCAGTTACACATAGACATATATCTACTCTTTCTCAGACTTTATTCTATTTATTCTTAATTTTAAAAATGTATTTATTTTTAATTGGAGGATGATTGCTCTACAACATCCTCTTGGTTTCTGCCATACATCAACCTGAATTAGCCATCAGTGTACATACATCCCTTCCCTCTTGAATCTCCCTTCTACCTCCCACACCATCCCACCCCTCTAGGTTGGACACCATTTGCTATTTGTAGGAAAGCCATGTTTTTAGCTTTGTGAAGATTATACTCTAACAACACTCTTGATGCACATACTCTTGGAAGTGAGAGAGCTGTCACTCTGGATTTGTCTAGCCCAGCCTTGTCTTGTGTGTCTCCTTTGGTGGAGGCTTCTTGGCCTCCTCAAAACACCTTCTGTTTCACAAGTTCTCCCTGCCTCCTTCACCCTCCCCACCTCTTTCCTTTTAACAGAACTTTGAATATAACTTATATTGTAGCATGAATTAAATTGCACTATTGGGACTTCCCTGGTGGTTCAGTGGTTAAGCCTCTGTGCTCTCAATGGATGGGGCCCAGGTTATATCCCTGGTCAAGGAACTAGATCCTACACACTGCAGCCAAAAGATTCTGCATACTGCGACTAAGACCCAGCACAGTCAAATAATTTTTTTTTTTAATTGCTCTATGGGTATTTACCTGTGGATCCTCTCCCATCAATAGCCACAAGACTGAGAACAGGTGCTGAGTCTGTTTTTTCCATCAGATATCCCCTTGAGGGCCTATAGATCCAAACAGGCATTCAGTGACGATTTTAGAATGAATGATGGATGAATGAATGGATAGATTAATTGCACAAGACACTTTGAATACCAAGATGAATAAAATCAGTTGACTTGTGAAGAGACAAGCTTGCATATAGATAACCAATCCAAAGCTCAGTTGAATATATGCCCGTCTTAGCTGTAATTTCAGATTTACACATGTTCCCATCCCTTTTGTCTTGTGTCAGGAAAGATTTAGGCTCCCATTGTTGTGTAGGTATGTATTTTCCTTTCCATGGGGATAGCTGTTTGATGACTGACTGTTGTTTGAATAAATCTGAATAATCAGTTTTGTCCTGGGGATTTGGAAACATTAAACTATGTTCTTTGGAAAAGGATATAGTATTATTTCAAGTATAGTTATTATTTCAAGCCAAGTGCTGGCCAAATATCATTACTAACCTATCTCATGAGAAACCAGATGTTGCCAAGGTTTACTTCACTTAATTCAAATAATATTCAGCATAACATTATATTTTGTCCAATCTAGGGGGATGGAATTTTAGCGTTTGTTGTAATGGGATTAGTTCATTGCTTTAATTTTTACCTTGAATCTCAGAAAACTTTCTCTGTGTTGCCAGAAGAGGCTCAGGTCCTCACTTTGATTACAGATTTCATGTCTTCATGCCTTCTCCTTCTAGCCTGACTTGGAGTCAGTAGGTGGTGGGGATGGTGTTTGATTCATCCCTGATCCCAAGGACCCAACACCTGAGTAGATTTTCAGTGAACGAATGAGACAGGCTCGGGATCAGAGTTCACTGTTACTAAAGGATAGTTTCAGACAAGGATAGCATCATGACTTCCATCCAAGTAGAAAGTAGGTACGGGGCCAAAGATTTCTTTCATTTCATTAATCAGTGAGGGCACCAAGGAGATTTTACAACCAGTTCAAAGGAGAATCCAGAGAATTGACACAGGTATAGATGAGGAGCATGGCAACTAATGTGCAAATAGAGGCAAAACTAGCTTCTCTCACAGTCCAGAGAGAAGTCAACTGCACCCCTGTGGACAGGACAGAATTTACATGTCTATAAACACAAATTAGTTTGCATGGCAATCAGTTATCTATGATTTTCAGAGTTGTAAAATAGCTCCCATGAAATCAACCAGAAAACCTGGAAAACATCCTTTAAACAATACAGAGTTTCCCATTAAAGCACACATTTTCCCCTGCAGTTGGAATCTCACCTGTGCTGACAGGTCTGGAGGGAAGGGCATTCAGGCAGAGATAACAGCTCCAGTCAAGATCTGGCGTCCTGAAGCCGGGTGTTTCTGCAAAGGCAGGGAAGTGCTAAGAAAGAAGAGGGCAGAGGGAGGCAGCAGCCAGATCAGAATAGCTCTGCAAGACCAAGATACAGAGTACAGATCTAGTCCAAACTTTTAAAATTGTACAACCAGAGACACAGAAAACAAACTTACGGTTACCAAAGGGGAAAGGGAGGGGAGAGATAAGTTAGGAATTTAGGATTAACACATACCCATTGGGGCTTCCCAGGGGGCGCAGTGGTAAAGAATCCACCTGCCAATGCAGGAGATGCAAGAGAAATGTGTTCCATCCCTGGGTCGGGAAGATCCCCTGAAATAGGAAGTGGAAACACATTCCAGTATTCTTGCCTGGAAAATTCCATGGACAGTAGCCTGGCAGGGGGGATCGCAGAGTTGGCCACGACTGAGCGACTGACTATTACTGAACTGAAGTCAGCTCTAACTAACTATGCACACATTACTATTTATAACACAGATAACCAACAAGGACCTACTGTATAGCACAGAGAACTCTAGTTAATATTCTCTGATAAAGTATAAGGGAAAGGAATCTAAAAAAGAATATACTGTTAACATGGAATCACTGTGCTGTATACCTGAAACTAACGCAACATTATAAATCAACTATACTTTGATTTAAACGCATTAAATTAAATCAAATCAAAAATATACAACCATAGTTTTAGTATTCTATCCCAATTAATATATATTTATTGGAATAATTTTAAGAGTACAAGTTCAGCCCCTTGTTGGCTGTGTGACCTCAAGTAAGTTACTTAAGAGAGCTGTGCCTCAATTTCCCCATCTTTAAAGTGGAGATGATAACCCAGGGTTGCTGTGATGACTGTCTGAGTTCATAGGATAAATTCAAGGGGATTCGGCACATAGTAAGTACTCAATAAATGTTAGCTCAAAATGTAAAATATACTCATGAATAGGAAGGAAAACAAATGAGATATAAAGTATGTGTAAATAAAGTTCTTATGTTTGTCCTTCTGCACTCAGTGGTTCAGCCTGACCACCCATGGGGTATGTGAACCCCAATCCAGAGATTATAGACAGGAGGCTTGATAAGATCTGTGGGTTGTTGAGATGGATGGTGATGAGATGGAGAAGGGGCAGGGCACAGAGACCAGAGAAGGGGTAGTATTTCAGCTGAGGAGAGAGATAGATGGGCTTGAGGTAGGGTACCCCTGTGGAGCATGAGATGGGCTCATTGAGAACAATGGTGGGGGCTCCTGTCTGATAACCTTCAGACAAGAACTCGGCAGGGAGGGTAGAAAGAAGACAGGGAGACGACTTCTGGTGTGGGAGGCAGATGGTGCCTCCAATAAGCTTTGAAGTTGAGAAGCCAAGCAAGGCATGGGAGGAAATGGCCAGAGCAGGAAGCTTTCTGGGCAGGGCGCTCATGTACCGTCCCCTCCACTGCTTTGAAAGAGACCAGTGGCTCAAGCTGCCGTGTGCTTGCATTAGCGTTTCTGACAGCACCTATGATCAGCCACAGTGTTAACCATTCTTTTTAGGCTCGTTCTCCCAAGATAGAGTGCTTGTTGCTTTACAGAGAGTACTTACTGTATTTAGTCTTCCCAGTAAACCTGTAGGAATTATTATCCTCTTCAATTTACAGATGAAGAAACTGAGGCTTACGGGGGTTAACTGGCTTGAACTGTGAAATGACAAGCGCAGTGTAAGCATGTTGCTACATGATCCCAAGGAGCATGTGCTCTTTTTTTTGTGTGTGTGTCCATTGTCTCCTGCTAAAGCTGAGAAAGCTGTGCACCCTCTTTATATTCTGGCTACCTTAGTTCTCAATGTCCTTTCCAGAAAGAGCTTTCCCCCAAACTCTGGGGGTACCCGTCTGAAGAGCAAGACATCCTAGCATCTATTTGTGAAATAGGAGGGAAGGGGGCAGGGGCATGACCTTTAAAAGAATGACAGTCCATTGAAGATATGACAAAAACTGATGAGAAGCGATTAGGTACAAGAGGGCAGAGGAGTCAACTTCCAGGGGTCTTGAGCCTCAGCATCTGCTCGCTGGAACACATCAGCTAAATGACACTCCTCCAGGCGCCAAGACGCCTCCTCAGTTCAGCTCAGTCACTCAGTCGTGTCCGACTCTTTGCGACCCCATGGACTGCAGCATGCCAGGCTTCCCCGTCCACCACCAACCCCCAGAGCTTGCTCAAATTCATGTCCATCGAATTGGTGATGTCATCCAACCATCTCATCCCCTGTCGTCCCCTTCTCCTCCTGCCTTCAATCTTAGGTTGACCATAAAAGATCAAAAGGGCAGTGGTCCTAGAAATCTCCACTCCTTCCCTAAATAGTCAGAATAATCCTTCCTCTTATTAGCCTATGACATTACCCAGCCCATACAAAGTTGTTGTTTAGTCACCAAATCACATACAACTCTTGTGACCCCATGGGCTATAGCCTGCCAAGCTCCCTGTACCCATGGGATATTCCAGGCAAGAATATTGGGATAGGTTGCCATTTCCTCCTCCGGGGATCTTCTTGATCCAAGGATCAAACCCATGTCTCCTGCATTGGCAGGCGGATTCTTTACCACTGAGTCACCAGGGAAGCCCACATTTCAGGCTGCTCTCACGCTTTGAGACAGACTGCATTCTGTCTATAGAATGTCTATGGAACTCCCTAAGTAAATCCACTTCTTACCTATCACTTTGCCTCCCGCTCAATTCCTTCTGCACTGAGACATAAAGAACTTGAGCTTGGTTCAGTCCTGGGGCCAGGTGTGAGATTTTAATTGAAAGACAGTGGGTTTGATTCTCGCTCCCCTCTGCTGCAGCAGGGGCCCCAATAAAGCCTTGCCTGAAAAAAAAAAAGACAGTGGGTTCAATTCCCAATCTGAGTTTCAATCCCTGGGTTCGAATCCCATCTGAGGTGTGTGGTTTCACTTGCTTGAAAATTCTTCCCAGTGCATCTCTTCCCCACTCAGGAATCAGACAGGGTGGGGAGAAGCCTCATGGGGCTCCAGAGACCTAGCAAACACCCCCTAAAAAGGCATGATCTATGCAAGCAAAGGTAGAACATGTCAGGGAGGGACTGGGAGAACACAATCCTCTAAGAAGATTCAAGCTTCAGAAGGATCAGCCCCTAGAAAGCCACCTTTGCCCGGTCCCGTCCCCTGTCCCTTCTCACCGCACCCCCCACCCCCACCCCAGCCCCAGGAAACTCAGGTCTTTGCAAAAGAGGCAAATCATTTGTTTCTAGGTACCTGCACTGGGCTTCTCAGGCAGCACAGTGGTAAAGAATCTGCTGACAATTCAGGAGACGCAGGAGGCGTGGGTTCGATCCCTGGGTTGGGATGATCCTCTGGAGGAAGAAGTGGCAACCCACTCCAGTATTCTTGCAGGGAAAATCTCATGGACAGGAGCCTGGTGGGCTGCATTTCATGGGGTCACAAAGAGTCAGACCTGACTGAACACACACACACACGCATCTGTACTGGGAAAGCCCTTTGTTCACCCTGCCCTCCACTCTGTCTCCATTCACTGTAAAATCTTAGTGCTAGAGAAAGAACTAGACAAAGCCTACGCTGAAAATAGATAAGTCACAGATACAGATGGTACATGACTTTAAAATATGCTTGACAACTGAAAACTCCTTATGCACACTTAAATTAGGAGATCCAAAGGTGAGTAAGAGGCATCTCTGGGAGCTGCTTTAAAGAGGAGGTCAAAACGATTTATAAAGTGAGTGCCTCACCTTTCTATAACCTTAACAGTTTGCAGAGCAATTCCCACCCAATCTTGGTAAATGAATATTTAACATGTGAAAAGCCTGTGTAAATGGTGCCTCTAAAAACGCTTAAGTTCTTCCTTATGGGAAGACTTCTGTTTGAGCTTCTTTGTAAAAGAAGGTTTGTTGAATGAATGAAAGACAAAGTGAGGTTCCCCCCCAACCCCCACCACCCGCTCAGCCCCTCAGTCCGCTGCCATCAGTATCAAAGGCAGTTTAAACCAAGCCCTTGACTGAGTCAACTCGAACTCCTGGAATCACTCATAAAAAGGAACATCTGCCAGAATCAGACAGGAATTAGTTCTGTTGAAACTGTTTCACTGAAACATGGGATGTGCTGTGAGGGCTGTGCCTACTCATCAAGTCATATTCTGGGTCCTGACGATGGCTCTAAGGAGCACTCCCCTTTGTGAGGTTGTGCAGAATTCAGTTGTGTGGAAGGTAAAGGTCTTTCACATCCTTGTCTCCCACAGGACAGATCAGTCTCTCGGCAGCTGTTTTGGTAAAGACTTTGAGCGTTGGGCTCAGAGATGACACCGAGGTTCTCAAAGGCTCACCAGCCTTTGTCCACAGACAAGCAGATGGGCAGTCCCGACACCTTGGCTGGAGCAGCTTCTCTTGAAAAGGGGATATTGTTCTTTCTGTTCTCTAAAGAGGCAGCTCAGGCTCCTTGAGGTTACAGAGAAATCAGCCTCCCAATTTAGCGGAAACTGGAGCAGAGAAGATCTCACCAAGTTTCTAATACTTGGATTTTTTCATAGAGTTCTCCTCCCCTCCCCCCCCCCCGCCCTCCTCGCCCAACACCCACCCCCAGGCACGTGGCATTCTAGCAAGTTCAAAATGTCTTAAATTCAGACTAATCATTCATTTGAAACAGAACAACAACAAAAAGTAATAAAGCAACTAAATCTGAGTGTTGCAAACTCTTTTAGCAAATAATTGTGAAATAGCGTTGACTTGGCCAGTTCCTGTTTTCATTTTCCATAAATCTATTCTGGTATCATTTTATTCCCTTGAAGTAGATGTAGCAAGTTCTCAGTGATATCAAATAAAACAACAAGAGGATAATCAACCCCCCCCCCCATATATTAAACAACAGCAGAAAGAACAGCAATGGCTACAAATCTCTGTTTCTACATTCAACTTAGAAATATGCCCTTTTCAGGGAAAATCAAACATGCTTTAGAGAAATTTCCAGAATGACTTGAAAATGTCCCCAAACCAATATTAACACATCTGTAGTGAGTGATTAAGCACAGAGACTATACGCTGGGGCAACTTGTGTGAAATGCCAAGGGTCTAGTGACTTAGAGTTTCTGAAGCACTTAGGGGGTGGGGGCAGCCTGGTGGGGTGGGCCCTCGTGGCTTCAACCAGGACCCTCCCTTGGTGCGCCACCCATCAGTTGTGTGCCCTTGGGTCAGTGACTTTGCTTCTCTGAATCTGCAGAGACTCAACTATGGGGGTAGGGGGGACAATGATTGTGATCTCCAAAGCGTTGTTCAGAATTCCCAAGTGTGGGGAGGGTCTTCTGCATAGTAGGAGCTCAGAAAACAGTGACTGTCGTTGTTGCCAAGGGGGGAGAGAGAAAGAATGCAAAAAAAGAAATCGAAGCTGTGTTTAGGTGAGGCGTGAGGCAGGAGAGTTTTAAAAGCATGAGGGAAATCCTATCAGAAGAAGATTGCTATGTATGCAAAATGCCCCGTTATCTGAGTGAGGCTTTCGGGATAAAACTCTGACACTCAAATTCTTTCCGTGTGCTACTAATAGCACCATAGAGCACAACAAATGGAAGGCATTTACCTTTCACCAGCTCTCCCCTGCGCTGGCTTTTGATGGGGCAGTCAGTTCAGGCACCAAAGCCAACTGCAGGCGCCCAGGCTGGCTGGCGGGAGCCAATTTGTAGCCTCCTCGTGGCCTGTTGCTTCTCTACTGCTGGCCCACCTCCCTAGCCCCTTGCAGCCCTCCTTGGGCACCTTTCTTAAATGGAAGGCACCCAGTGATGGCTGTTTGGAAGGGAGAAACGGGTTTCTGATTTGGTACTGGGTTTGCAGTACTGAAATGAGAAGGGGTTCAAAATATCACTCTGGGGTCATCTGCCCTATCTACCCTGAAGGTCTCCACTGGCCTGGAAAGGAGCAGGCCGGGTGAGCATCTGGTGTCAAGAAGAGACAGCGTGGGCTGGAACCCTGCCTGCATCCCAGGGGATTCCCTTGCAGTGCTCTGAACAAACCCAAAAGACAAAGTCTCATAGCTGGCCAGGATCACAAAATGAGAATCACGCACTTTGGGATCTTCCTCTCAAAGCCAGATCCCAGGGTTCTGCCCGCTCATGGCTCCCCGAGGATCGAGCTCATCTCCCGCACACCCTTGCAGCTCCTTGTTCTGTGCTGCGGCCAGCAGCCTCCCGCTCATATGCCCCGGGGAAGGCTGTCCCATTCATTGTGACAGTCCCTGGCTGACACCGCATCTGGAATGCGTTCCTAGGATGGATGACTTGAAATGAATTTTGTATTCTGGCTTATAGCATTTTTTAGTCCCAGGACTTTGGGTCCTCAATAACCTTTGAAAGTCCTCATGCTCTGTCTAGAGGACCATAACAGTTTGTATCATAAAAGGTTCAGCTTTTGGGTTAGTCCACCTATGAAGACATCACAGGCTGGGAGTTCTGAGAAATCTAGTCTAGCCCCTTTGAGTTACGGTAAAGACATGAACACCTGGAAAGGGACAAGAACTTACTTACATACACTCAAGGAGATGGCAGAATCACAAGTGATCCTAAACAGCCTGTTTAATTTGACCAAGACTCCCCACGCCCCAGGAGGCAGTATGGTATTAGGAATATAGGCTCTAGGAACCAAGCTGCTGGGCTCAAATCTTGGCTTTACCACTTATTAGCTGAGTGACCTTCGGCAAGATTACTTGCCCAAGTCAATAAAATCTTCCTGTGCCTCAGTTTCCTTCTCTGTAAAATGGGGATAACACTAGTTCCTACCTCTCTAACTTCTTGGAGGGTTAAATAAAATAATATTTCTACACACTTAGAGTGGTGCCTGCCACATAGGAAGCACTGCCTAAACATTTATTGAAATTATTATCAATAGATTCCATAAAGTCTGAATAACCTAAAAATCCCAGTTCAATAAACATTTTCAGGTTTTGCTCTATGCCAGGGGCAGCATGTAGATGGGAGATTCCAAACGAACAAGTCATGGAGTTGGCCCCCAAGCTGCTTGCAAAATCCTTTTAATGGGAACACCATGAAGAAATGACCCTGCCTTGGGCTTAGAGAGGAGCAGACCCCTATAAAGTTCAAGGGCAGACATCCAAGCTGTAGCTGTCCACAGTATACAGATGGGAAGGTAGAAGGCCTCTCATGAGAAATAGTGATTGCTACCTGCAATCACCTGTGTTTTCCAAGATTGGTGGCAACTATACATTCCATTCCATATGCTCGTCTAGAGCCTTGCCACTTCCCCATCAAGAGATGGAGTCTAGGGACTTCTCTGGCAGTTTGGTGGCTAAAACTCTGTGTTCCCAGTGCAGGGGGCCAGGGTTCGATTCCTAGTCAGGGAGCTAGATCCCACATGCTGCAATGGTGTTCTCATGCTGCAACTAAAGATCCAGCATGCTGGAATGAAGACTGAAGATCCTGTGTGCCACAACTGAGACCAGATGCAGCCAAGACTAATTAAAAAAAAGAGAGAGGTGGAGTCTAATCACCCTCCTCTTGAATCTGGGCAGGGCTCCCAACTTGCTCAGAAGGAATGGAATGCTGCAGAAGTGATCTGAGTAATTGCTGAAGGCCAGGTCATCAAAGGTTGGGGCTGGGAAGGGAGGTAGGCCCCCACCTTTGCTGCTGGACAGTTTGCTTTTGGAGTCCTGAGCTGACATTTAAGAAATCCAAGGCTTCCACACTGTGGGGAAGTGCAGGTCACAGGAGAGAACACATGCAGGTTCTCTGACCAATACCTGCTAAGATCCTTGCTGACAGTCAGACGTGTGTGTGCAGACGCTTGCAAGTGATCCTAGTCTCTAGCTGCTAAGTTAGCCCCAGCCTTTGAGTTTTCCCAACTAAATCTTCAGATATTGGGAAACAGGTTCAAGTCTGTTCCCTTTCCAAACCCCCAACCCACAGAATCTGTGCATAAACAAAAATGGCCATTTTAAGGCCGCTAACTGCAGCCATGAAATTAAAAGATGCTTACTCCTTGGAAGAAAAGTTATGACCAAGCTAGACAGCATATTGAAAAGCAGAGACATTACTTTGCCGACTAAGGTCCATCTAGTCAAGGCTATGGTTTTTCCAGTGGTCATGTATGGATGTGAGAGTTGGACTGTGAAGAAAGCTGAGCGCGAAAGAACTGATGCTTTTGAACTGTGGTGTTGGAGAAGACTCTTGAGTGTTCCTTAGACTGCAAGGAGATCCAACCAGTCCATTCTGAAGGAGATCAGCCCTGGGATTTCTTTGGAGGGAATGATGCTGAAGCTGAAACTCCAGTACTTTGGCCATCTCATGCGAAGAGTTGACTCACTGGAAAAGACTCTGATGCTGGGAGGGATTGGGGGCAGGAGGAGAAGGGGAGGACAGAGGATGAGATGCCTGGATGGCATCACTGACTCGATGGATGTGAGTCTGAGTAAACTCTGGTAGTTGGTGATGGACAGGGAGGCCTGGCGTGCTGCGATTCATGGGGTCGCAAAGAGTTGGACATGACTGAGTGACTGAACTGAACTGAACTGAACTGAAGTGCTGGAATACTTTGTTACACAGCAGCAGTAAGCAGAACACTGCCCTCAAACCTTCTGCCAGGGCTCATCCTTTTAAGACTCTCAGCAACAGGCCCTTCTTTCTCCAGAGATCTTAAGGAAAGAAAGTGGGTGCATGGCACAGTTAATAAGATTTGTTTTTTCATGATCCTAGATTCACAGGGATCAAAGATGTTGCACCTAGAGAAGTTTCCAGGACTGTCACATGTAGGTAAGAAAAACTGTTCTTTCCTTCCTTCTAGGTTTTTTGTGCTTATCTAAGAATTAAACCAACATAGCACAGGAGAAAAAAATTAACGTCATATGTACAGGAGTCTGGGCGACTCAAAGAAGTGACCAAAGTAGGCAGCTTTTAGACAAAGAAATAATACATTTGTGAAGAGTTGACAAGACCAAGGGGTTTGGGCTTGGGATACTAAATTAGTGATGTAACAAGGGTTGTTTATACAGCTTTCTCCACCCTAAGTTCCCTGTCTCTGGTGAGAAGGCTGTCTCTCTTCTTCCCTGGACAGGGGAAGTACCTTTTACATGGAAGCTTTATTCCCTGCTTTAAGGAGGACGAAGAAGGGTCAGAGTGTCCTTGCACCAGCTGTCTCTTAGGTAGATTTAATTCAAAATAATCAATATACCAGCGTGACACACTCTGCTTTCCCTCACATGCTTGCCAACCTAAGGGAGTCATTGCCAGCACCACCAGCCAAGAGGGCAGAACAAGGCAGTGGAGCCTCTCTAACTTGCCCTCACAGCTCTTCTGCTGAGCAGGCATGGATCACAGTGGCTCCTGCAGATGAAAATGCCAAGTGAATACTGGAGCAACATTCAATTCACCCGGGGGGATGGAATTTCCCATAAAGAGAGAGAGGAACTCTTCATTCAGTTGGCAAGAGGTTTCCATATTTTCTAGCCCCTGTTATTTATTTATTGTCTGCTGTTTGTCCAGACCCTTATATTTAATGTCTATTAATTTGTTCAGTCCTCATGCCAGGGTGGGAAGTCATTTGGCAACCTCGTTTTAGAGATGAAGAAACTGAGGCTCAAAGACTAACCCAAGAGCATGTGTATCTAGTCGATGGTGATGCTCAGACTTAAACCTTCTAGTTCCAAATTCAGGTCTCCGGTTACTGTACTCTGAAAAGAATCCCTGTTCTGGAGCAAAAAATTAAACAACTTAAAAATTGTATTTGTTTGAAGGTTGTCAGGTAAATGCTTGTTAAAGGTGTGATGTTTCTCACTTTTTTCAGGCCATTCCAAGGTACTATGATTCTGCAGGTCACTTGTATAAAGAAGTTAGTTTTCTGCTCTGAGTGTTGATTTTGTGTGTATATGAGGAGAAATCAGTGGTAGTTAGAAGTATTTGCTGCTATCCATGGTCTGTATAGTCAAACCTATGGTTTTCCCAGTAGTCATGTATGGATGTGAGAGTTGGACCATAAAGAAGGCTGAGAGCTGAAGTGTTGATGCTTTCTAACTACGGTGCTGCAGAAGACTCTTGAGAGTCCCTTGGATAGCAAGGAGATCAAACCAGTTAATCCTAAAGGAAATCAGCCCTGGGTATTCATTGGAAGGTCTGATGCTGAAGCTGAAATTTCAATACTTTAGCCACCTGATGTGAAGAACTGACTAGCTGGAAAAAACCCTGATGCTGGGAAAGATTGAGGGCAAGAGGGGAAGGGGTGACAGAATGAAATGGATGGATGGCATCACCGATTCAATGGACATGAATTTGAGCAAACTCTGGGAGATAGTGAAGGACAGGGAAGCCTGGCATGCTGCAGTCCATGGGGTTGCAAAGAGTCAGACATGACTGAACAGATGATCAACAGCAACATGGTGCAAATACTCCCGCCAAGATTGATTACAAGCCACCAAGTTGACATCATTGACCATGGAGATGAGAACTGATGTGGACCTTCTGCTCTTGTGAGCCGGGACTAGCCAGCTCCAGCCATGGATGCAACCAATGTAATGACAGGCTTTTTCTAACTTTTCCCAAAGCAATCAAACACCTTCCACTCAAAAATTTCAAGTTGTCAAAGACAGAGAGCAATACAATGTTGCTGTTCCTCAAGTCAGCAGGACAGGGTCTATTTCTGAAGACCTTTTCTATAAACGGGGGCCCTCCTGGGTGGTGAGCAACCCTCAGCTCCAGATAACTCCTTGTACCTTTCACTGGTGACCCAACCCCAATGACGCAGGCATGACCATCCTGCTCACAGTAGGGTCAGCCACGCAGGACTGGTGTTCATGGGGTCCCCTTGGCTTCCACCTTCCTGAGACTGTGGATAAAAAAAAAAATGATAGGAAGAATGGGTGCCCAGTGTCCATCATGACTCTCTCAAAGGTGTGGGAATGCCCACTCTTTCTCTCTCTTCACCCTAGATGTCTGGTAGCACGATCTTCTATTCCTATGGGATTTTGGATGGTGTGAGATGTGTGGGGGCCACCAGAGGGAGATCTAGATGGAGATAGAGATCTGAGAGGTCTCCTGATGGACAGGAGGCAGCTGACAGCAGGTAAGCTCCCCAGGGTAAGGATGGATGCTTGGGGGAACTTGTCCACATTCTCCAGGAATCAGCGGCTGGTACAGGGCAGGCGGAGGCAATTAACCTGAATGTAGAAGGCTTTAGTCTGGCTCCTGCCCTCTCTTTCCCAATCTCCACTCACTTCTAAGACAAACTGAATTCTCTGCAACCCCTTGAAACACCCAGGCTTCTCGCACTTTGTATTTATTCTCTCTCGACAAACCTACCATCCCTCTCTGTTTTACCCATTTAACCTCTGCTGGGTGTGGGAGACCCACCTAGGCTTCACCTTCCAAAGAATCCTTTTCTAGTCCTGGCTTCTTACCTCAACATACACACACATACACACACACACGTACACACATGCACACATGCACGGAGCTGCCAAGACCAGTAAAGGCCTTTCAGCCTCTCAACCCCTGTTTCCTCATCTGTAGAATGAGGGGGTGGATAAATGCTTAGGCGACTCTAGTGTTCTGGAGAAAGCCATGCCCCGAGCCTGCACCCACACTGGGGCCAGGCAACCACACAGCCTCCCCATTCTGTTCCAAGGAGAAGCGCCTCAGCTCAGAACAATTTATTTGCAGGCACTTACACCGCAGGCTTGCCTACAGTGGCTGCAATTCCATGCTGACATTTTCAATAGAGCTGGCTTAATGGAGAAAAATGACTCTATTCCCTAAACAAGACAGACTTTGGTAGGAGTTGGGGTGGGAGGTGAGGGAACTCCTATTTATATGTCACGTTTCTCTAATTCGGAGGAATTTAAGCATCCTTTTGGCCTTGCTTTCCATTTTCTACACATCCTATTAATAAATATTATTGAAAGGACTAGAATCTTTTGAGAAAAACAAATCAAAAGGACGCTTTTGCAGTCCTTTCGCCTAGAAACATGGGATGACCGATGTGGGCATCTCATGAAATTCCATCCAGTTAAAACCGTGGTTATTAGGCAATTAATACTTAGTTTTGGTTCTGCTTACTCTCTGGAAATGCTATTTTCCAAAAGCATAAATGTGACAGGAAGTTTCTTCACTCCGTTTATCCCTAAGTAGTTTAAATATTATTTCATAATTGCAAATGGGCTTTTTCCTTCTTGTGCAGGCAGGCTATGGCTGGTCTTCTTATCTGAAGTGTGGGTGTGATCATATGTTTATTTCCAGGGTGACAGAGAAGAGAAAGCAAGTTCATGGATGGGAAGAACCCTTTCTAAACTTCCAAACATGCATGCAGGGAGGCACCATGGCCAAGGTCATCCTGGACAGGCTTCTAGCTCTAGGAGGTCAAGTGCCCTTTGACATTTGACGGGAGAATGAAGTGACACTCAGACAAGAGTGTGGGGTGGAATGAGGTCCCCTCTTAGGACAGTTGGAGAATCTGAAATGGAAATGCTTACACAAGACCAAGGCTTCTCCGTGTTCTCTTTTTCTTCTTTGCTTTCACAATGTTTTCTCAGGAGTGCCCCTTTACCGTCTGCTAAAAGAGTGATATTTCTGTGAATCCGGTTCCTCAACCTCAAAATTCGAAGAATTTGCAAGCAGTCATCTCACATGGCCCTGCCTCCAAGTTTCCTCGTGAACTCTCCCGTCACATGTCTACCAGTATGTCTAGAAGAGCAGATCTGCGCGGTGCTCTGGAAAATACTGAGGCTATTGGAGTCATATTTTTTCTTACCTTTGAATGTAAATGCACCCTGAGAAAAACACTCAGGGACTCCTCATATGTAAGGGATGGCTTTGTAAGAGATGTAAGCTGCAGGGAGCCAGGCAGAGAACTTTCAGTAGAGGCTTCTAGATAAATCTCTTTTTATTCTCAGTCTGATCAAGTCCTGGCTAATTGACCTACTAAGGAGAAACAATTTCACCCCATTGATACCTCTTCCCATGGATAGTCCCGGACTACCCCAGCCCCACTGCTTCTGCTGCCAAATGAAATACAATCCTTGTTTTTCTCATTTGTACTAGAAATTCACACCACAGAAGGTACTCTGACCATGAAACTTTCCCTGTGGAAAAAACATGCCCACTGGGGTACTGCAGAAAAGGGCAGATTTAATTACTCAGAGCATCCAAGAGACAAGTGACTTAAAATATCCATCTTTTTAAATGCATTTCAACAAATATTTTAATCTGACTAGCATCAAGAATTCACTGCTATGAGATCATGTATTTATAGATTGGTTACTTTCTATAGGCATTAAGAAGGGAGAATATAGAGTGGATTAAAGCCTCAACTCCCTGGTAGAAATATAAATCTGATATCTGAAGAGTGTTGCACAAATTGTTCTTTGTGTGCCCATCATTTTCATGTTCTCCCAACCTTTTGTGCTTTTGTGGAAACCAAAGCACAGAGAGAAGACTTGACCAGTCTGAGGATACACAAATTCTTTACCACCCTAGGCCAAGGCAACGCTCCTGGGTCCTCGCCTCTCAGGAGTTCCCTAAGGTGGTATTCCTAGGAAGCAAGGGCCTAGAATCTAGAATGCTTAGGGATGACAGATGGTGACTGGAAATGAAGAAGGATAAAGTCCAAGAGATCTCAGCCTGGGATGGGATGGAAAGCACACGGCCAGACAGCAGTCTGGGAAGGGAAGGTACAAGCATAGCATCACCAGATGTGGCTCTGGGCAAAGCCCCCCTTGGCAGACCAGTCAGAGTGTGGCCTTCTTCGGGGCCCCAGTCTTGTGTTATATATATACCAGATGTTCTTAGTACACCCAAATGTCTTCCTAGAAACCAAGAACTTAGGGCAAACTGTCCGAGACACCAGAGGGTCAAAGGGTTGTAGCAGCTGAGCTTCCAGTCAGGGAAGTGATCCTGGATGCCCAGAAAGACCAAAGAGCCATTGTAACTTTAGCTTTTGTTTCCCTGGCCAGCCTTCATGGACACTGCGGTCGTAATCTGTTCAACACTTTAGAATCCATTAAGAGCTATCGTAGACCTGCCAGAATCTATCCCTAAGTTTTCAGGAGTAATAGTAAAAAATGGTAAATGAATGGATTGACAAGTTGATAAAAATAGGGCTAATGAAGAGTCCATCCAATTTTCTACTCATTCTCCTTTTATTGACATAAAAACAAACACCTGGATGAACTCTTCCTGGTACACTGCCTTCCAGTATCCGATGCACTTATTTAAATGTTACAGTACCTGATATGCGTGCTTGCTAAGTGGCTTCAGTAGTGGCCGACTCTTTGAGACCCCATGAACTGAAGCCCACCAGGCCCCTCTGTCCATGAGATTTTCCAGGCAGGAATGCTGGAGTTGGTTGCCATTTCCTTCTCCAGAGGATCTTCCCCATCCAAGGATCGAAACAGCGTCTCTTATGTCTCCTGCATCGGAGGCAGGTTCTGTAATTACCACTAGTACCACCTCGGAGGCCTCCACAGCATCTTATGTACTTACATAAATGTTACTGCAGGCTATGCCATCTTGGTATTAGTAACTGTTATTTTCTCTACTTGAGTGATGAGGAAACTGAGACTCAGTGAAGTTAGAGTCTGACCCAAGCACAGTGGTGGTGATTTTGAATCCGAAGCCTGTGCTTGTTTCATCACACTAGCAGTCATTTCATGGTGCTTGATGGAACCCAAGAAAATCCACAAATGCCATTTTGGGATGTTTTGGCAGAGAAAAGGAGGTGCATAAAGGCCATCACCCTAACCCTGATTCAAGCATAGAAGTTTAAAATTTTTAATTTATAGATTTTGGCCATTTTTCACAGCATGTGGGATCTTAGTTCCCTGACCAGGGATCGAACCCATACCCCCTGCACTGGAAGCACAGAGTCTTAACCACTGGACCAACAGGGAAGTCTCAAGCATAGCAGTTTTAGTGTCACTTTATTTTATATACTGGATTTCATGTACAATTTCATTTGAATCAAAAGTTCTGGGCATATGAATGTGCTGAAATTCATAATTCTCCAGTTTTTAGTGTAACATTGCCAAGTGAATAAGAGACCCTTAGATAAAGCTTAGATAAGGCTCCTGAGAGCCTTAGATAAATCATTCTTATATTCACTTGATCCTGGAGTGGTTGGAACTTTGGGTGATCTTTGCAGACATCCCTATGGTAACTCGAGCCTCTGTCATTTGTGGGCACTGAGCCGGGGTTTGTGCTGTGGTTGTAACACTGAATCTCTGTGTGACCTTGAGTAAGTCACTTCCTCTCTCCAACCTCAGTTTTCTTATCTGTAAAATGAGGACATTGAACTTGATCAGCTTCCAGGCCTGATGTTGCAGGAAAAGATATTGTAGGAGGCACAGAGAATGCTGCAGTTTTCCAAAATAAAGTACCCATGCTTACTGACTGGTGGCTTGGCAGTAAGGGTCCAGATTTAGCAAGGAAAAATACAGGCTACTCAGTTCAATTTGAATTTCACATATATAACAAGTATTATTATGTTTTTTTTTTGTATAAGTATATTCCATGCGATATTTGGGATATCATACTCAAAAAAGTATTTGTTGTATATTTGTTTTTTGTTGTATATTTGTTGTATCTGCTTTTTTGGTCAGTGATTGCATGGGGCTGGAAAAGTATTTATCTGAATGCCTGGTATTTTATTTGGCAACTCTCCCTCAGAGGTACATTGTCCTCTCTATTCCTTTAGCAAAAAACTGAACCAAATGAACAACAACAGAAAAAGACTGGTTAACATTTTGGTATTGTTATCTTGATGAAATCTTCCTTTTTTGATGTTTCAACTTGTGACATCATAGCACCCAAAATAGTCAATGCAAAAGGTAAAAACAATACTAGTTCCAGCTTTTCTGTTAATTTCACATTTATTTGTGTTTAAAGAACACAATTCTGTCCTTGTATATCACATTCTGTGTTTGCCTTAGGGAGATTTTTTTCTCCCCAGATCTGGTGATCGAACAAATAGCTCTTGTCTGAAATAAGCCTCTCTTCTTCCCGCCTTAAACACGGCCAAAACCCACAGTGTCATCGCAAGGAATTCTGTTGGCTGTCTGACTTTCCTTCAAACCTTATTATCTGTGTTTTAATACATACACACACACAATCCAAACTTGCACTTTTTGCTTTTTGGTCAGTGATTGCATGTGGCTGGCGGTTTGGCGATTGTGAAATAGTCTTGAAATATCAGTGAGGAAAGCGTTCCTCCTGCATTTGTGGCCCAACTATCTGCGGGAACTTCAGGTTTCTCTCTGCCTCCTGGGGTAGGAAGAAGCACCAACTTAGGGAGGCCCTGGGCCAGGGAAGCAAAGAGGCTGGCAAGACCGAGCTCTCTGCATTCATTTGTACATGTGCTCCTGACATTTTTTCGGATGTCCTTCGCAAACATTGTCTGGTCCTGTTGGGAAATCGCTTGCATCCTGGGTAGAGCCGGGGACACACCTGGGCACTGCCAAGTGCCCAGATGGGGAGGGAGGGAGGGAGGGACTAGCTGAGTACCCAGCGGGAAGATGGCCCTCCACCCTGACCCTCTATATTTTGGACATCTTTGAACAGATTTGAGAAAGGAGGTGGTGTGTGGAAGGAGACACTGTGCCTGAGAATCCAGATTTGCATTTTCCTCCTGGGTCTGCCAGGGACTCACTGCCAGAGCTTGAGTCCCAGGGTCCATCCGGTCATAGAAGTGGAGTGAATGTGTTAGTTGCTCGGTTGTGTCCGACTCTTTGCAACCCCAAGGACTATAGCCCACCAGGCCCCTCTGTATGGAATTCTCCAGGCAAAAATACTGGAGTAGGTTGCCATGCCCCTTCTTCAGGGGATCTTCCTGGCCCGGGAAATGAACTCGGGTCTCCTGCATTGCAGGCAGATTCTTTACTATCTGAGCCACCCGGGAAGCCCTCTGATCATGGAGGCTTGGTTGATGTTCCAGCCTTGTCCTTCTCGTTCATTCAATGTGCAACAGTTTGTCCCTCTAAACACAGGTCTGGAAATAGAAAAGTCTGCAGCTTGGGGAGAACAGCAAGAGATGTTAGAATATAATTTTTTTCCATTTGCATTTATCCAGAGAGACTCTGGGCTTCCCTGATGGCTCAGATGATAAAGAATCTGCCAGCAATGCTGAAGACTGAGGTTCGATCCCTGGGTCGGGAAGATCCCCTGGAGAAGAGAGTGGCTACCCACTCCAGGATTCTTGCCTGGAGAATTCCATGGACAGAGGAGCCTGGTGGGCTACAGTCCATGGAGTCGCAAAGAATCGGACACAACTGAGCAACTAACACTGACTAACTAGAGAGACTCTAAGAAATCAAGGTAAACATCAGAACACAGAAGCATAATCAACTTCGTTTTATTCTATCCATGCAGTGAGTGCTTAGGTGTGCCGTACACAATGGGCTCTCCTCGTTGGGCAGAGAAGAAGCAGGCAGGGTCCCTGCCCTGGGAAGCTCACAGTCCAAGGGGCTCAAGAGACAAGGAACCTGGCAGTCCCCACAAGCTGTGGCTTTTGCAGTGGTGAAGGGAAGGGAGAGCCCTGCGGGAGAACCGAGGAAGAAGTGGTTCGCTTACCTCTGCTTATTTCTCTTGTGGAAGTGATATGTAGGGGGTGGCTTGGACCATTGGGGCAGCAAATAGAGGAAGTATATGCAATCAAAAATAGAGGAGCGAGGGGGAAATAAAAGTTCTAATCTAACAGAAGTGCAGAGCAGCCTGACAAGGACCAGGGATGATGAGTAACTTTCCCTGATGCTTTTGAAGTTGGAATATTTCTCCTATTAGAACTGAGCTCAGGGGACCGGAACCTGACTCCTAGCTCAAGAGGTGATGCTTGCTAGCTGCCAAAAGCAAAGTACTTGGGGTGCCTGTATCCCTGGGGAAGGGACTCGGGGCTTCCCATGGGAGGATGGGGAGGCTGCTCTCAGAGGTTTTGTGTTCCTCTTCGGGCCACCTGGTGTGGCCACTGCTGCAGATGGAGACAGGCTGGGCCCAGGAAGACCTTCTGTTCTCGGACTCTCAACTGAGGTGTGAGAATTCCCATACTAAGGGTATCTTTTGTATGCAGGCTGCAGCAGTCCACTCAGAGAGAACAAGCTGCTCTGGGAATAACGAGCCATACTGCGGTCCTAACAGAGCTTCCAAATGCCCACGTCATGGAACAAGCATGGGGTCTGTCAGTTCAGTTTAGTTCAATTGCTCAGTCATGTCTAACTCTTTGTGACCACATGGACTGCAGCACAATAGGCCTCCCTATCATCACCAACTCCTGGAGTTTACGCAAACTCATGTCCACTGAGTCAGTGATGCCATCCAACCATCTCATCCTCTGTCATCCCCTTCTCCTCCTGCCCTCAATCTTTCCCAGCATCAGGGTCTTTTCCAGAGTCAGTTCTTCGCATCAGGTTGCCAAAGTATTGGAGTTCAGCTTCAGCATCAGTCCTTCCAATGAATATTCAGGGTTGATTTCCTTTAGTATGGACTGGTTGGATCTCCTTGCTGTCAAAGGGTCTCACAAGAGTCTTCTCCAACTCCACAGTTCAAAAGCATCAATTCTTTGGTGCTCTGCTTTCTCTATAGTCCAATTCTCACATCCATACATGACTATTGGAAAAACCACAGCTTTGACTAGACGGACTTTTGCTGACAAAATAATGTCTCTGGTTTTTAATATGCTGTCTAGGTTGGTCATAGCTTTTCTTCCAAGGAGCAAGTGTCTTTTAATTTCATGGCTGCAGTCACCATCTGCAGTGATTTTGGAGCACCCCCTAAAATAAAGTCTATCACTGTTTCCCCATTTATTTGCCATGAAGTGATGGGACCAGGTGCCATGATCTTAGTTTTCTGAATGTTGAGTTTTAAGCCAGTTTTTTCACTCTCCTCTTTCACTTTCATCAAGAGGCTCTTTAGTTCTTCTTCGCTTTCTGCCATAAGGGTGATGTCATCTGCATATCTGAGGTTATTGATGTTTCTCCCGGCAATCCTGATTCCAGCTTATGCTTCATCCAGTCCAGCATTTCTCATGATGTACTGTGCAGATAAGTTAAACAAGCAGGGTGACAATATACAGCCTTGACTGTATGGGGTCTGTAACTGTCCCTTATTTCAACCCCATAGAGCTCGCCAGTCAAACCTCCAACTCTATCCACAAGCTGAACTCCGTGATCCATCCACCATCCACTGGTTCCTCACCTGCAACACGTGGCCCCTGGCACATTGTCAGCTGTCAACAGATATTCAAGGGTATGTCAATTACACCTCAACTGAAAAAAAAAAACCAAAAAACAAAATGAAGATGAAGTCATGCTGAATTAGGGAGACTCCTAACCCAAGGACTGGTATATTTATAAGAGAAAGGAGAGGGAGATTGAACGCTGAGACAGAGAAACAGAGACACACAGAAATGGCAGAACTGAACACCCTTTGATGGGAGAGGCTGAAGTGACGCAGCTGCAAGGCTCCAGAACCTCAAGGACTGCCTGCAACCTCCAGGAGCTAGGAAGGGGTGGGAAGAAGTCTACAGTCATCCTGGGAAGAATAAATGAATGAATGAATAAAAACATAGTCAATGGCTGACTGAATATTGAATGAGCTTGATGGCTGAGTGGGGAAAATGTAGAGAATGATCGCAGGCCAGTGCAGCGGAGGCTCTTGGAGCTGGAACCTTAGAATCTCAGCTGTTCCCTTCTCCAGGTGAGTTCTTGGGCAAAGCGACGGGTGTACTAACGAAGAAGGTCAGTGTAGGAAACGTCAAGCTAGCACTGAGGTTTACGTGAAATATGAGGCGAGAGAGGTTGGTTGAGGACAAACCATGAGGGCACACAACAGTGTTTGGACTTGATCTTATCAGTAAAGGGAAACTGCACAGATTATAGCATAGGAACTTTATTTCCATCAGAGCTCAAGAATCTCCTTCTGGAAGCCTTTTAAAGTTTATCTCGAACATTGTGAATTGCCCCTAGTTGTTATTTAAGTCATCCCTAAAGGATTCTATGTTTTCGCTGAACACTCTTTGGCTTTCTGAATCTGGGCGTGTCCCCCAGATTTGCTTTGCTTCTGCCTCTGCACAGGCCAGGCCACGTTGTGATGACTCTGCTGCCTTTTGTTCCACACCAAGGTCTCTAAAGTCCCCCAAGCTAAGGGTGATGGAAGCCAGTCACAATAGCCATATACCTTGGGTGAATTCCACGCACACTTTAAGTCTTGCTGAGCCCAAGTGACAAGACTAATAGAGCA
This sequence comes from Oryx dammah, assembly GCF_014754425.2. NCBI lineage: Eukaryota > Metazoa > Chordata > Mammalia > Artiodactyla > Bovidae > Oryx > Oryx dammah. The sequence continues at coordinate 95,739,212 of NW_024070185.1, forward strand.
CCATGGAAAACAACATGGAACGCAACAGTCCTCAGGCCCCAATTCAGAGAGCTCATCTGAAAATCCTTCTTGAGGTCCTCAGTGGTTGTTTAACCCAGATCTCCCATTCAAGGCAATTCTGGCAAAAAGTGTCTGTGGTTGGGTGTAAAATGCTGACCCACTCCCCCAAACGGCTACTGTGAAATTTAATTTTTAAAAAAATTTTGGCTTCTCTGTGAGGCAGGCAGAATCTTTGTTCCCCTAACAGGGATCAGACCTGTGCTCCCTTCATTGGAAGCACAGGGTCAGAGAATTCCCGAATTTAACTTTTATTATCCTACTTCCTGCCTATATCAGATCGATGGGAAAATGGAGAGAATTGCAGGAAGAAGACTCAAAAGCATCTGGTGGTTTTGGAGATGAGGCAGGTCAGATTTGAAAGCTCATGGGCTTAGACACTGTTGAATTGTGTTCCCAAAAATGATATGTGGAAAGTTCTCACTCCCAGTACCTTATGGAATGTGATTTTATTTGGGCATTAGACATTGTGGGTGCAATGTGTCAAGTCAAGGGACAGTCATACTGCATTAGGGTTGGCCCTTAACCCAATATACTGGTGTGCTTGTAAAGCAGTATGAAGTCAAACAGCCTATGCCACGTGATGACAGAGGTAGAGATTGGAGTGATGCAGCTGCAGGCCAAGGACCACCAAGGATTATGGGCCCTCATCAGGTGCCAGGAAGAGACAAGAAATGATCTACCCAGAGAGTCCAGAGGATCCTGGCCCTGCTGACACATTGGCCTTAGACTTTTAGCCTCTAGAACTGCCAGAGAAGAAGCTTCTATTGTCAAAGCCTCCCAGTCTGTGGCCCTCTGTTATAGCAGCCCCAGGTAACTAACACAGACACGCACTGCTGAAAGGGACTGGGAGTCTTTCCAGCGTATCTTCCTGTCCCAGGAGCTAAGCTCTTACCTGTAGTAAATAGAGGTGAACTACATCTCCTAGAGGAGCTGCTCCGGTGGCTCAGATGGTTAAATCTGCCTGTAACACAGAGTTCAATTCCTGGGTAGGAAGATCCCCTGGAAAAGGAAATGGTAATCCATTCCAGTATTCTTGCTTGGGAAATCTCATGGACAGAAGAGCCTGGCGGGCTACAGTCCAAAGGGTTGCAAACGAGTCGGATACAACTTAGCGACTAAGCAACAGTAATATCTCCTGGCAGCAAGGTCCAGAATCATTCTTCTGAAATATCTGTAGCACGTTGCTAGGTGTCCCTTGAGTCCTCAATAATGTCTTGTTTTAAAACTAGGTTTTAAATTACAGTTAAAGCTTCACAGAACAACATTGAGGGGAATCCAAAATATGGAAAATATTCATCACATCCTTCATAAAACTCCCCTTTTTCCATGGCCCTGCCAGCACTCTTGCATTCACATACACGGGTATGTATTTGCAGCCTCTGTCCACACTCGCACTTGTGACTGCCCTTCCCCAACCAATATTGTTGTTACATCATCTTATATTGTCGGCCTAATATTCCGTCCGGTCGTTATACCACAACCATTTCACCATTTCACTTTTTTAGGTCATTAATTGCGATTATGATTTTTTCTTTTTTACTCATCTAGATTAATGTTACAAAGAACATCTAGATAATGTTACAAAGAACATTGTGTTTAGAATTTATTTTCCAATTTCATTGAAAATAACTGGCACATATAAGTTTAAGGTGTACAGCACAGTGTTTTGATAAATGTGTGTTGTGAAAGGATGACCGCAATAGGTTCAGTTAACATCCAGCTTCTATCTAAATACAGTGAAAAGAAATATGTTACAAATTTTTATTTTGGGGGGATTATTTCCTTTGGATAAATTTCTATGATGGATTTATTGGCTTAAGGAGTACAAATAATGTTAGAGATTTTGTTCATTATTATTGTATTGTTCTCTAAAGGAAACCAAAATATAGTGCCAGCAGAAAATTTGTATCAAATTGTGCTTTACTACATTTTTGTTTTCTGAGGTTGGAAATAAATTTATTTTCTCCATATTTCCCTTATGTTAATTGATATTTGTCCATTATTCTATTGGGTCCTGATTGTATTAGCTATTTATATGCATTAAATGAAGCCACCTGGGCTGTATTCTTAGAAATAAATAGCTTTCCTTTTATTCTAATTACATTTGTTTTTATTGAAGAGACTTTTTTTTGAGGAGAAGTTGTGGTTGTAGAGTTGAATTTTTTCTTCCTTTGGAAGTTGTACTTTTATTTGCTATTTATGAAATAAACACTCCTCCAAACTTATGATTAAATATTCTATTTTAGGTGTTTCCCTGGTGGTCCAGTGATTAAAATTCACCCGCTAATGCAGAGGACATGGGTCTTATCCATGGTCTGGGAAGATGTCCACATGCTGTGAGGCAACCGAGCCCATGTGCCACAGCTAGTAAAGCCAATATGCCCTGGAGCCTGAACTCTGCAACAAGAGAAGCCATCAGAATGAGGAGCCCAAACACTGCAGCCAGAGAGTAGCCCCTGCTCGTCATAACTGGAGAAAGTCTATGCCCAGCAACGAAGACCCAGCACAGCCAAAAATAAATAAATAAATATGTTTTTAAATTATAAAAAATATTTTATTTTACTTCCATTATTTCTATGGCTTAATTCAATAGTTCACTTTTTAATCCATTTGGAGTTTGTTTTTTCATGTCATATATAGTATAATCTAAATTATCTCCAAACTGTAATCCAGTTACATAAAATAATTGATTAAATAAGAATTAATTATCCCCATAGATGCTTACTTGATATACTAAATAATCCTATGTACTTTATTCTGTTATAAAAATGCACATTCTTTACTTTTTGAATATTGTACATTGAAAATTTTTATGTACATATTTATTTATTTATTTTTGGTCCTGACTAGGATCAACCCATGCCCTCTGCAGTGGAATCACAGAGTCCTAACCACTGGACCATCAGAGTATTCCCTGTAAAATTTTATTATTGCTGCTTTGTGACATGGTTTAACTCCTAGTATATCTCCTTCTTCTATGTCTGATTATTTTCCCAGTATTTTCTTTTGTATATGTGTTCTCATGCATTTATATTTCCTATGATCTTTAATTTGGTGAGTTCTAAAAGAAGGAAAATTATGACCAACCTAGATAGCATATTAAAAAGTGGAGACATTACTTTGCCAACAAAGGTTTGTCTAGTCAAGGCTATGGTTTTTCCTGCGGTCATGTATGGATGTGAGAGTTGGACTGTGAAGAAAGCTGAGTGCCAAAGAATTGATGCTTTTGAACTGTGGTGTTGGAGAAGACTCTTGAGAGTCCCTTGGACTGCAAGGAGATCCAACCAGTCCATTCTAAAGGAGATCAGTCCTGGGTGTTCTTTGGGAGGAATGATGCTAAAGCTGAAACTCCAGTACTTTGGTGACCTCATGTGAAGAGTTGACTCATTGGAAAAGACTCTGATGCTGGAAGGGATTGGGGGCAGGAGGAGAAGGGGACGACAGAGGATGAGATGACTGGATGGCATCACTGACTTGATGGACATGAGTTTGAGTGAACTCCGGTAGTTGGTGATGGACAGGGAGGCCTGGCGTGCAGTGATTCACGGGGTCTCAAGGAGTCAGGACATGACTGAGGGATTGAACTGAAAAGGAGGCCATTTGATATTTGGGTTAGGGTCCACTTAAGATATACAACTATTATGGGGTGATCACTGAATCTGAACTTGAGTTATCCCTTCTAGCTGATGTAGCTGGTCATAAAGAACTGGGCTTTACAATGAGACTGAGCCTGGGCATGAACTCGGTCCTATCTCCTGCTAGCTTGTCTAGGGTATTGAACCACCCTGACCCTTACTCCCCCTTACCCACACGGAGATGATAAAACTTTACTCAGTGGGGTGTCATTACTATTAACGAGGGAAGGGATGTGAAACACACAGCACAATGCCTGCCACAATTTGGGCACTTAATTTTCATTTCCTTTTTATTTTCTCCCAGCCACAATCTGTAGTTTCATTGGACCATCTTCAGCTTGCCCCCGATTTTTATGTTTTATAAATGGATTTCTTTGCCCCTTCATACTTCCACAAGTGTTTTCTGCTGACATGCAAAAATGATGTTATAGATTATTGCCCTTTTATCTTGCACTCTACCCTATCGTGAAGCTCTTATATCACTGGGTGGATGGCTCTATTCAGGTTCTTAGGGATTTTTCAGGTAGACACAGGCTTACAGTTTCTGAAAGCCATAGTTGTGTTCCTTAAAGAGATGCTAGAGTCTTTCAGTTCCCTGAGCCATGTGAAGGTATGCCTCTATCAACAATCAAGAGCTACTTTTGGTTTTCTCCCTCAAGGATCTCATTCTCAGGTCTCCGCCCTCTGAACAGCTCACCAAAGGAGCTGAGTCCTTCCACAAGAAGATTCCAGGCTGGACTTCCACCTCTGTACTCCTCACCCATCCTCAGCTAGAACCTAAGCATCCAGTGCTAGTTTCAGACTGGGAGTCTTTTTTGACCTCTAGTGAATGTTTCACCTTTGCAACTGCACACTTCTAGGCAAACAGCCCCTTCAGGAGCAGAGAACATGTGAGATGGAAGTCACTCAAAAGCTGTCTTGAAATTCAACCGTCAAAAAGCTAAGATCATGGCAACCAGTCCTATCACTTCATGCAAATAGATGGGGGGGAAATGGAAACAGTGACAGATTTTATTTTCTTGGGCTCCAAAATCACAGCAGATGGTGACTCCAGCCATGAAATTCAAAGATGCCTGCCTCCTTAGAAGAAAAGCTATGACAAACCTAGACACCATATTAAAAAGCAGAGACATCACTTTGCCGACAAGAGTCTGTATAGTCAAAGCTATGAGTTTTCCAGTAGTCATATACAAATGTGAGAGCTGGATCATAAAGAAACAAAGCATTGATGTTTTCAAACTGGTGCTGGAGAAGACTCTTGAGAGTCCCTTGGACAGCAAGATCAAAGCAGTGAATCCTAAAGGAAATCAATCCTGAATATTCATTGGAAGGGCTGATGCTAAAGCTGAAGCTCCTATACTTTAGCCTCCTGATGCCAAGAGCCAACTCATTGGAAAAGACCCTGATGCTGGGAAAGATTGAGGGCAGGAGGAGAAGGTGGCAACAGAGGATGAGATGCACATGAGTTTGAGCAAACTCTGGGAGATGGTGAAGGACAGGGAAGCCTGGCTTGCTGCAGTTTATGGGGTTGCAAAGAGTTGGACATAACTTAGTGACTGAACAACAGTTACTTGGGACTTGAGGTTTCTTTTTTAAAACTTTTTGTGTTGTATTGGAGTATAGGTGATTAACAATGTTGTGACAGTTTCAGGTGGGCAGCAAAAGGACTCATTCATACATATACATGTATCTATTCTCCCTCAAACTCCTCTCTCATCTAGTGGGACTTGCATTCTCATCTTGCCTGAATCAATGCCCAGCTGTTGCTGTTCCATTTATTTACACCTCTCTCTTTTCCAGGAAGAATTGAAGGTTACTTTATACCATAGGAGAAATGCAGAAACGATTTGTAAGAGGGAGGAGGGAGAAAGAAAACAGGAAAATAGGGCTTGAGAAAAAAGGGAGTTGGGAATGACAAAACCAGAAGCACAAACGTCTGTGAGCTTGTATTTGACCACGGTTAACCTTGAACTTCCTAGCAGTCAGAAGACAGAGAGAAATACTCTGAGCAAGTTACTTTATCTCTAAATCTCGGTTTCATTGTTGATAAAATGGTAATAGAAACACCTACATCATAGGATTCTTCCAAGGGTGAAATGAAATGAAGGGTGTGAAACCCTCAAGTATGTTGTGTAACACATAGTAGAGACTCTACAAATGCTAATTTGTATTTTTACTATGATTTCTTCTAGGGTTTCTGCTTTGAAGTCAGAAATCGACTACTTTCAGCACTGTGGCTGGCGCTTCAGGTGCCTCAGTTCCAGAGTTCTATCCCTTTTCCAGTGTGATAGAGGCTGAGAAATGATGATCTCTAGAATCCCAGGGACGGGGGAACCTGGTGAGCTGCCATCTATAGGGTCTCACAGAGTCGGACACAACTAGCAACAGCAGCAGTAAGCTACCAGGGGTTCCCTGGTGGCTCAGATGATAAAGCATCTGCCTGCAATTCGAGAGACTTCGGTTCTATCCCTGGATTGGGAAGATCCCCTGGAGGAAGGCGTAGCAACCCACTCCAGTATTCTTGCCTGGAGAATCCCCATGGACAGAGGAGTCTGGCAGGCTGGGGTCACAAAGAGTCAGACACGACTGAGCGACTAAGCACAGTTCACAGTAAACTATGATTACTCATTTATTGGAGGAACTGGGAGACCGAATTTGCTAGCAACAGGTACGAGGCTGGAAAAATTAACCATCTTCCTTTGTGTAAGATCCTTATTCCAACCCACTTCCCAAGACGGATTGACCTCCTCCGTAGAATAAAAGGCTGGAGCTTAAACGAGCCCCGACGCCTCATCCAACATCCTCTCTTTTCAGAGTGAGGGGGAGTGCTGAATTTTCCAGCATTACCCAGCTAGAATTTGATGCTCAAATTCCAGTTCTTTCTCTTAAAAGACCCATTCATGAGAAGGACTAATGTGGAATTGAAGTCAAGGGGAAAAAAAGGCACTGGTTTATTTATAGTTTAGGGAAGTAAAAGTCAGCTTGAGTTCGGACCGTTCATTGTTTCACTGTTGTTATTTCAGCCTAGGATGGAATTGTCCATTCACCTTCTCCCCTCTGCTGGCCTGGGGATGTCAGACCTCGGCTGCTGGGGAGGCGTGCTGCGGCACTTCACGTCCTCTGGAGACGGTGGCATGGTGCAATTTCTCTCTGGTGTGGAGGAATGCAGATATTTATAGAGCTGTGCTTGCCTCAGTGTTTTTACGCTTTAACGAGAGCTTCACTCAAGCACGTCTTTGGCCTATATAAAGCTCACTGAGAGAGAGAGAGAGAGTGCTTTCCTTCCAAGTGTGCACATGTGTGCCCTGGAATCTCAGTGGAACACTGGGTGAATCTGAGCGGCCCTGTTTGATGCTCTGAATCACAGTCCCAGGTCACCCCTCAGGAGAGCAGAGGAGTTTGGCCCCCTCCTGCCTGTTGCTTGCGAGTGAAAGCCCACACTCGTGGGCGTAAGAAGCAGTCATGATGGTTATGATGAAATGGTGCAGAGAGAGAATCCAGCTCCCAGCCAGCGGCCCATCCCTCTCATCCAGGCTGAGATGCGCCCAATGGGTGGCTGGCACTTCCACACACGCCTTCATCTTACCCTCCTGTCAGCCCCGGGGAGCTGGGTGGTGTGATCAGCCTCCCTCGATTCAAAAGGTCACTTGGAGACACGACCCAGGTCATGGTCGTAAGCCAACCCAGGGTCCAGACTCCATGCCCAGCGTGCTTTCCTCAGTGCCACATCCTGATGAAAAGATAAGGCAAGAAAACAAACTCGACCCCAAGAAGACATCAGTGATTTCCCAGCAAACCTCACTTCCTCCACCCCCCAGAGTGGCCACTCGAGAATGACTCTGGTGTCACCTTTTATGTTAGGAAACCAGATGCCAGGGAGATGAGGGCTGATAACCTTAAGGGGTACAGCGGTGATGCAACGCGAAGATTTTAAACCTTTTATTTTTGAGGTCGCGAGCAGCGGAGTTTGTTGATCTGGTGAGTTGTACTTCCTCTCTTCCCTGTCCTATTTCCCTTTCTGAACCGGTCACTCGGGATGCCCATCTCCCTGTGCATCTGTGTGCACTTCAGATCTGAAACCCAAGCCGGTGCCACCACCAGCTGCAGAGGCACGCCACTCGCAGTCATTTTTGGAAACCAAAAATGACGGGTCCCATAACTGTGATTAGATAAAGCTTGTAATTTGTGTTTGCTGTAGTCAGCGATGTGATATTTTGGGACAAACAGCCGCTCTATGCTACATATAGCTTGGAATTTGCGGCTTTTGTATAACCCGCCATTGCATGATCAAGGAGCTAAAGGAGAGAGAGGGAGAGAGAAGGGATGAAGGGTGAGAGGGCAGGAAGCCCCGCTCAGCAGACAGGCAGAGCCCCAGGGAAGCCAGAGAGCTCAAAGGACCTGCAGGAAAGATGCAGTTGACTTGCCCTCAGGAGAAACTCGGCCAGGCTCCTGAATGGCCAATCCACCTTTCCTAACAGCCGGAGCCCCGAGACTCCCAGTAAGAGACTCAACCACGTCCCGGGCTTAAGGAGGGACCCTAAATGAAACATGGGCATGATTTACAAAGCTCCGGTCTAATTCTTTGGGAACGCAGTTTTTCAGCCCCGGCTGATAGTTATTCTCCGATCCAACACTTTAGTTCTGAAAGATCAGCTTCCTTCCTTGTCCCCAGTCCTTAGAACATGTCCTTGCCTTTCTTCTGAACCTCAGCTGGATAAAGACCGTCATTCAACATTGACCTAAGGCCTTCACGTGCCAGGCCAGGAAGGGCATTGGGGATGTAGAAATAGGTCAGCTTGAATCCCAGGCCTCCACACAAAGGCACAGCTGGTTCTGCTATGTCCTTCTTCTCTGTCAAATTTGTACAGTGAAGGTGTCTCAATGAACAAAGAAAGCGTTACCCCCCAGTATTCACTCATCCCTAACTCTACATAGGAAAGAGAAATGTTGATGCCATTGGGCACCGAGTTTAACTCTGTCTTAACAGCTATCCTCTCACAACAGGTTCAAAGACATTGCTTCTTCATGGAGGGGAAAACTAAGGCCCAGAGGGATGAGCGGACTTATCTAAAGACATAGAGCTAGGTGGTGGCAGATCAGTGTGGAACTCAGGTCAGCCTGGCTCCTAGTCCAGAGCCCATTCCTCTATTCCCTTGATTTAAGACATCCAGATTATGACTATAAGTCATACATGGAAGGGCTTTCCAGGTGGCGCAGCTGGTAAAGAATCTGCCTGCCAATGCAGGGGACACAAGAGGTGTGGGTTTGATCCCTGGATGCGACTCCATGGACTGTAGTTGGCCAAGCTCCTCCATCAGTGGGATTTCCCAGACAAGAATACTGGAGTGGGTTGCCATTTCCTTCTTGACCGGGAATAGGAAATGGCAACCCGTTCTCCTGGAGATACAGTCCATTGAGTCACAGGGAGTTGGACATGGCTGAGCATGTACTAGCTGCCATACATGGAAACTGTCCCATTCAATTAATATTTTAATCAGTTTTGGGGGCTCAATATACAGCAGATACATATCATGTCTTTAAAGTCCTTACATTTGTGGGAGGTGGTAATCTATGCATAGAAAGCCATGCTATAAATGTAGAAAATGCCAAGAAAACCCCCCAAAGAGAGCAGACAGTGGTGGGAGAACTTGGTATCTAGGGAATGTGAGATCACTTTCTGCAGGGAACAGGTTTCTGAGTTGACTCTTACGAGGATTTAGAGGGAGATGAGACTGAAAGAAGAGAGCATAAGACCATTTTCATCTGTGGGGAGGGAAAGGCTGGGCTGGTTAGGAATTGGGAAAACACCCTTCAGAGAAATGGGCTTCCCAAGTGGCTCAGTGAGTAAAGAATCTGCCTATAATGCAGGAGACATAGGAGACACAGGTTCGATTTCTGGTTTGGGAAGATCCCCTGGGGGAGGACACAGCATCCCACTACATTATTCTTGTCTGGAAAATCCCATGGACAGAGGAACCTGGCAGGCTACAATCCGTAGGGTTGAAAAGAGTCAGGCAAGACTGAAGCAACTGAGCACGCCTGCACATTGTAGAGAAAGGAACAAGTGTAAGCTCAGGCTTAGAGGTCTCAGGCCCTTGGCATGTTTGGAGAAGGCTGCTGCTATCCAGCATGGCCAAGAAGGATCAGAACAGTGAGCTGGGAGGCTCCTTCACGTAACTGTGTGGATCAGTGGAAGCACACTGGCCAGGGACTCTCTGGAATGGTTGGATTTTGACGACTTTGCACATCTCAGGTATCTCTTCTGGATTTATCTCTGGGCCACATCTCACAGGTCTTTTCTAGAGAGTGAGTAAGTCAAAGTTCCTGCTTTTGGCTCTACCTTTACTGAATTTTCAACTCGATTCAAGCTGTGTCTCCATGGTATTAAATCGCTTAATAAAATGTGACACAGAGTTGTTTGGGTTATATCAGGGAGAACATCTGGATGTTTGGAAACATCTGCATAGCTTGCCAAAAAAAAAAGAAAAAGACACAAAAACTTAGTATCCAAGTGTTTGGTATTCTGGGACATAAAGTCTGAATCACCAACATAACTTTTAGAGCTTTTTGCTTGTTTACTTTCATTTTCCCTGTTTGTTGCAGGTATGACCAGCAATTCCACTTGAAATGTTAGAGAACTGGATGGTTCATCTCTTACTGTTGTATCTTGGGAGAGGAAAAAGTAGGCCATCTTCTTTAAAAAAAAAAAAAAAATTCCAGTTCACCTATTAAATCCGAAAAATATTTTTTAAGACCCTTCTGAGTTTGAGGTTCTACGCATGAGTTGAGAGCACAACAATGGCCAGAATGCAGGCCTTGCCTTGCAGGAGGTCACATCTTATATCCAAGTAATCTCAACACAGTGATTGGAGCTAATCAATGTAAGCACAGGAGACCAGTGGGCACAAATGAAAAAGTTATTGACAGGGAGAAGGGAAAAGGCAGGGGAAAGATCTGTGATGGAGTAATTTTTGCCTAGAATCTTTGGGGGTAAATAGGAGTTCTCTACAAGGAAAAGAGGCAGAACACATCACAGAGAGAGGAGATGGACAGAGAACAGGCATGGAGACAGCAGATAACGAAAATGTTGAGGGAAATATACAATGTTCAATGGCCTCTGGACAGGCAGGAGAGCCATGGTGAGAGAGAAGTTCAGAGAAGACTCGAGCAATACAATGGAAGGTCCTACTGCTTATAAAGCCCTCATCCTGTGGGTCACAGGAAGCCCTACAACCTCAAATCATCCTGTTCTTATTTCCTGCAGCTAAACATACACCAGCCTAAGACCCACTCACCCTACTCCCAGAATTACTACCCAGAGAAAAAAGTGCATAAGACCACCAAAGACCTTCTACAACGTTCAACAGCACCTTTATTCGTAAGAGCCCCAAACCAGAAGCAATCAAATGTCTACCAACAGAAGAATGGCTACATAGATGGCAGTGTTTTCATAGAATAGAATACTGGCCAGCAATGAATAAGTGAACAAAATAATGACACTCGCCAGGCATGGGTGAATCTCACAGGCATTACAGGGACCAAAAAAAGCCATTTATATGTAATTTCATTTATATGAAGTCCAAGAATAGGAGACTTAATTGGTAGTGCCTGCAGTCTCAACAGCGAGGGTATAAGAGCCTTTTGGGAGTGTTCTATATCTTTATCTGGGGGCACTTACATGAGTGTATATGTATGAAAAATTCAACAGGCTGTCATATGAGATTAGTATACTTTATTGAATGTTTTAACTTTTTTTTAATGTTTTTTTTTTAAAAAAGGAAAAGACAAAACTAACAAAAATTTTAAAAAACCAAACAGAATTTTAGAAACCTGGTTGTTATATTTGCCATTATAAACCAATCGTCTACCGAGAAGCCCCTTTCCCTGTGGTGAGCCCTCCTGTTACCTAGTAATGCGTACCTCCTCAGGAGTTTGTTAGAGACAAAGTACTCCTTGGCGCATGAGAACAAAAAAGGCAGCAACTGAATACAAAGGCAGCAAGTGAAGCAAACATTTAGTAAATTTCACCCAGAGCCTCTCACCCTCATCACCTCTTGAGTGACAAAATGCCATTTGTTACCAGCATCCTCTTTATTATATATTCATCTCTGAGTTTGTACCAGTTTTCCTGCAACCTGTAAAAATGAATTCAAGTCTCTCTTATCTTAAAAAGCAGGTATAAAAACCAAATAAACCAAATTCCCCTTGGGCTTTGCCTTCTTTCTAGCTTTCTCATCTCCTTCTTCCTCTCCTAAGCCAAACTTTCAAGAGCTTTTTCCTAATTAAAAAAAATAAAAATAATAAAAAGATAAATAAAAGTAATAAAAATTTAAAATTAAAATAAATTTTTAAAAGTTAAAATAAATATTTTAAAAATCCACACAAAAAAGGAACTTTTTCCAAACTAACTTTCTCACTCTTTCATGCCATTCACTCATGCCATTCACTCTTCAAATCAATGGATCCTTTACCCTCCGTATCTCTAAAGTCTCATCCTATCTGGCCTCTCAGTTGCACTGGATATTGGTGACAGCTTCTGTGAACGGCAACTTTCTCTCCCTTAATTTTTGTTGAGAGCCATCCCTCTGGTGAGTCGACTTGATTATTGTATCCACCTCTGTGAATGCTTGTGATGGAAAGAACAACTTGGAAAGGAAAGCAGATTGAAGAAAAGGCCAGCTGGATCATCTCCCAGGGCACTGATCTTTGCAGGCCAAATTTCCTGGGAATGAATTGGAAACATGGAGCCAGTTTATTTAGAAACTCTGTATAACACTTTACATAACTGGCAAAATGTAAATTGGGCCCTCTCTCACCCAAGTACAAAATGTCTTTGAGTGGGAGTTAAAAAAAAAAAAAGCCTTGCCAGCAATTGCCTTGTTCAGCTGCATATTTCTGTGTCATGCTTGGGCAAGAGCTGTCAGCTGAGACTGAAAACGAAGAGTCGATATGGTGTTCGTTATGTTAGTGATTCATTTCGCTATCTAAATATAAACACTTTATGAGTCCTCCCAAGAAGTCTTTGATTCAGAAAATCACAAAAGACAACTGAAGGGAGGGCCAGAACCACAGAAAAATGAGAATTTCTTTCTTTCACTTTTGTTTTTTTTAAAGAACTTACACCATCTTTTGATCATGGGAGCAAACGATCAGAAGAAGCTGTTTCTGAATATAACTTGTATTAAGAAAAAATATTTTTCTCATTATTCCCATTAAATAAACGCTAAATAAACTTTTAAAAAATATTGTTTGAAGGTGTCACAAGTGAAGATCCTGCCAGTCGTCACCCATCACCCCATGTAGATGGATTAAATGTGAGGAAACTTTGCAATGAGGGAACCATCATGCTGAGAACTTGGGAGGAGGAAGTTCTCAGTTTGATTCAGTTTAGAAGGACAGCTGTGATTGGCAGAAGGGCTGAGGAAATTCAGGTTCACGGAAAATAGGCTTGAGAGCAGTGTTCTTAACCTTGATCGCACTTCGGAATTCCCCGAGCAGAGTGAAAATGGTGATGGCCTGGGTCCCACTGTACAGATCCCATTTACAGATCCAGATGTAATTGATCCAGGGTGTGGACTGAACTGTGGGACCTTTTACAAGCTCCTCAGCTGATGATAACCCGTGGCCAGATGGAAGGTTGCTGTTTTAGAAAACAGTCCAGCTGCTGAGTGAGTCATTCAGTCTTGTCGACTCTCTGTGACCCCATGGACTGTAGCCCACCAGGCTCCTCTGTCCATGGAATTCTCCAGGCAAGAATACTGGAGTGGGTAGCCATTCCCTTCTCCAGGGGATCTTCCAGACCCAGGGAGCAGGCCTTTTCCCAGAGAAAGTCAAGATCTCTGGTTCTCAAAGTGTGTTCTCTGGACAAGCAGCAGTAGTACCTGGGAACTTGTTAGAAATGCAAGGTCTTGGGTTCCACCTGGACCTACTGATCAGAAACTCTGGGGCTGGGGAGACGGTGATCTGTTCTGATCAGGCGACTCAGATGCACCAAGTCCGGAAACCACCGATGTAGGGAAAGACAGCCTTGAGGGGATGCTGGGGAAAGAGCGTAACGGTGAACCAAGAGATGAAGGCTCCCTTCAGAGCTGAGCGGAGACGCAAAACCCCAACCTGGGAGGACTTTCTCTAAGGAGGGACTTCATGTTCGAGGGGAGCATCTGAGGGAAATGAAAGAAAGCTCTAGGAAGTCCGGGCTTAGGCACAGAGTGATACCCGTCACGTCCCCTTCCCAGCCAGGGACCTGCCGTTGCCTCTCAGTCCCACCTTCCTCACACAGTGTGGTTTTCTCCACTGAGTGACTGATGGAGGAAGCCACACATTAGCGCCTCTCCGTTTGTGCAGGGGCTTGGGGCTCCCGCAGAAGCCTGGGGAACACAGCTGGAGTCTCCCCTCATAGTGGAAAGAGTGGGATCCTGTTCCTCGTCAGCAGGGCGTGCCTTCTGCCCTGTTCCCCACCAAGCACAGGCTAGGGAGGGCTTGTGCTTCTGGCCAGCTCTCGCTTCTGCTTTCCTCTCTGACTCATGCCCAGCACAGGGGCTTCGGAGACACTTGTCCTTTCCCCAGAAGAGTCAGTGCTGGGGAATGACTGCCTTTATGGGGAGCTCAGGGAAGGCTGGCCCTGCAGCAGAGCAGATAAGTCACCTGGCTTACTCGGTTTCATTCCAGTCAACAAATTATTCTCAGCATGTCTGCTCCGAGGCGGGCTCTGGGCCATGACTGGGGAAACAGAGAGCAGACACAGAGCTGGCCCTTGGGAAGCTTTCGTTCAGGTGCAAAGGATTTAGTGGGGGAGGAGGAAATTGCGTGGCTCAATGTCTTCCGCCTGAGAGCTGCTGTAAATAGGGTGATGGTTAAGGTTTACATCCACAAAAGGACATGTTTGATAGTAGAATTGTGAGCTACTAACAGTCACGCCATGACAGCAAGTGTAAACTAGGACCCTCCTGGGCATCCAGGAGGCGTGTTCACACTGTGCTGGGGCGGCAGCAGTGGTTGGCAGCAGCCAGATCTCAGCAACTTGGAGCTAGACCCCACTTGGCATGCTGTTGTGGCTCCCCGGTATATACCATGCTCCCCCCATCCCAGCTCCCAGAATCAGCATCAACACCACACGGAGCACCACGCCACCCCAGTGAGGACCCAGGCATGACTCTGCTGCTCAGATATAATAGCCGGGCTTCTGCTTGGCTACTGTTCCTGGTGCAAGGTGGCACAGGGTACAGAGCATTTCAGATCCTCACCTCTCATCTCCATAAAATGGTACTCTGATCGAAGAGAGGTTTGGTGGGTCTGAAGGGGCCATTTAGATTTGTTTTAGATGTACGTGTTTTCTCTTCCTAAGGTCCAAATTTAATGCCTGCATTTCATTTTTAAAAAATTGTACTTCCTGATATTATGGTCATGTTCCATACAATAAGCTTGCACATACATTCTTTTCAAATATCTATGACTTTTATAAGTTTTACAAACTCACCTTATGATTAAATTTTTTCTTTCTAAATTAAAACAAATTTTTTGGAGTATAGTTGCTTTACAATGTTGTGATAGCTTTTGCTGTGCAGTGAGGTGAATCACTACACATATACATATATATCCTCTTTTTTGGATTTCCTTCCCATTTAGGTCACCACGGAGCATTGAGTAGAGTTCACTGTGCTTTACGATAGGTTCTCATTAGTTATCTATTTTATACATGGTAATGTATATACATCAATTCCAATCATCCCATTGCCTTCCTCTTTTACCCCTTGGCATCCATATGGCTATTCTCTATGTCTGTTTCTACTCTGTTTATAAATAAGATCATCTATACTAATTTTTTCAGATTCCATACCTACGTGCTAAGATATAATATTTGTTTTCCCATTTCTGACTTCATTTCAATGCACAAATATTTACAGCGTATTTCAATTACACTGTACCATTTATGAAGATGTTCTACTGAATTTAGACATCAACTTCCTCAGTCAGTGTCCACACATAATAATGAAAACTGCTGTAAAATGATTCCTCTAGCTCCAGTAAGCATTTCTTGAGTGCTGACTATGCTCTGAGCACTGAACTAGGGGCTATAACACATGTAGGCCTTTTTATCTTAAGCCTCACAATAACCTTGTGATATAGATGGTGCTAGACCCATTTTACAGATGAAGTGAGACAAATCCTCCATGTTTTATATCTCAGAAATAGACAGACTATCTCTACCCCCAGATGAGGAGCAGCTTAAGGCAAAGACTTAGGCCAAAGTCCCAGAGAGTAAAGCTGGGCTTGGGAAGAAACCTGGGGACCCGGCATCAGGATCAAGGTTAGGTAAGCAAGGCCATCACAGAAGGGCAGGTCAGATCTTCTCTCTATTTAAAATTTTGATATTTTGTTCATCATGAATTTGTTTTTTGCATTAAATTAACCTTGATTTTTAAAGGGATTTGGTTAAAACATTATTTTTATCTTTATTACTGAATTTTAGCACCTTCCCCAACCCTGTTAAATTCTGTGCCTGAGGTCAGTGTTCACTCACCTTACCCTTGGTCCCAGCTCTGTGGGGACACCTCTACAAGGCAGCATTTGACTTGCTATGTCACATACTCACTCACCACTTGTGTCCCCTCTCCCTCCACCCAGGCCAGGGTGGATTTGCATTAATAAACCATGTGGTCAGGTCTCAGGCTTCCCCTCCTGTGCTAGCCCGTATCAGGACCCAGCTCTCTCTCCTTGCCCAGAGCCTGGTCTGTGCTACTAGGCACTCAAGGTATGTTGAATAATGAACCTAAGGCAAGGTCTTGGACTATTTTTAGTGTCTACAGCCTTTTGGAGAATAAAGGCACACATGCCTGTGGTCTTTGTAATAAGCTGATTAAAGCTCGTAGACCTTATTTTTCCTCGGTAAAACCCTTCTTGACCCATTACTGTCTCTCTCTCTTTTTTTTAAAAAAATAACTATATCATTTATTTTTAATAGATTGATGATTGTTTTACAATATTGATTTGATTTCTATCATGCATCAACATGAATTAGCCATAGCTGTACAAAACTCCTCTCCCCCTTGAATCTCCCTCCCACCTCCCACCCTTTTCCACCCCTCTAGGTTGTTACAGAGCCTCGGTTTGAGTTCCCTGTGTCTTACAGCAATTTGCTTTCTCTTTCTACACCTCAACCCAGCTGGGACCCTGTGTGTTAATGGGTGTCACAACTAAGACGTGTTGAACGTTTATTATGTACCAGGCACCATCTAAGATCTTTATACATACATTCATTCAGTCAGCCCTCATAACAAACCTATCAGGTGGAGATTACTACTGACTCCACTTCATAAATGAGGAAATCCGGGCACAAAGACAATAAGTAATCTCTGCAAGGTCATGCAGGTGGTGAGTGGCACAGCTGTGACTTGAACCCGGCCAGGCTGGCTGCAGAGCTCACCCACCACCCGTTCCTGGCTCTGTCTGCTGCTGGGGAGAGGTGAGTTCTTCTTGGACCACAGGGGAGAGTCCAGGAAATTGCCTGATTTCAGTCTGGACTGGGATGGGCTCACAGGACACTAAGCATGTGGTGGGAGAAATCTACAAGTTCCTCTGTGGCTGACTTGTGTGTTCTCAAAGTTTGTTGAGTTCCTAACCCCCAGTATCTCAGAATCTGACTGTGCTTGGAGACATGGTCCTTAAAGAGGTGATGAGGTTAACATGAGGCCGTTAGGTTGAGTCCTCATCCAGCATCACTAGTGTCCTTATAAAGGAGGAATTTCAGACACAGACAGGTACAGAGGGAAGACAACGTGAAGACACAGGGAAGACGGCCATCCACAAGCCAAGGAGAGAAGCCTCAGAAGAAATCAGTTCTGCTGTCGCCTTGATCTTGGACTTGTAGCTTCCAGAACTGTGCGAAAATACGTTTCTGTTGTTTAAGCTATCTAGTCTGTGGCAGCTCAAGAAAACTACTACTTCCTTTAAAGCCTATATCTAAGGTGAGACACGAAGACACCACCCACTAGCACTTGGGAAACACAACTGGGGCTGAACCTTGCTGGCACAGGGCTTGCTCCACAGCCTCTCTCATTTGAGCTGCTATTGCTGCTCCTCCAAGGGGCACAGGGAGGAGAGAGTCATATGTGGTCATATTTCTACCGTCTGGTCTTTCTGGAAGGATATCCTCTTCCCCTTTATACTCTTCCTTGTTCAAAGACTCCCCTTCTCTTAGCCTGAATTGCTGTGCCATTGGTCAGCCTGCCCCTCTTCCTAACACCTACTTCATCCACAGCTTTCAGTTAAACCTCTGAAAACCCAGGGCTTCCCAGGCCTGCCAATGCTGAAGACGCAGGTTCAGTCCCTGGGATAGGAAGATACTCTGGAGTAGGAAGTGGTAACCCACTCTAGTATTCTTGTCTGTTTCTGCGGACAGAGGAGCCTGGCAGGCTATAGTCCGTGGGGTCCCAAAGAGTTGGACAAGACTGAGCAACTGAGCGTACACAGATCACGTAGGTCATGTTCCTGCTCTAAAACCTTCTATGGCTCCCCATTTCTTGAAGGGAAAACCCTGTTCACCACACATCAGCAGTTAATGGGATCTTCTGCAGTATCCCTTTCCATACCCATCACTGGAATTCAAGGGGAACTACCTCTATTCCCTGCTGGTTCTTCCTGCTGCCCTGCTTCTTTGCTCACTCTGTCCCCTCTGCCCATAATGCCCTTCTCTCCCTTTGCATGTTCAAGTCCTCCTGATTTCCCAGGCACGGCTCAAATTCTATATCCTCCACAAAGCCTTTGCCTCTTACCAATCAGCCTCTCTCTCTTATCTTAAATCCCACCACACTGTCTCTCACGGCTCCTCAGTCCTTTGTGCCTTACGTGATGATTATTTATCCACATGTTCCTCCTAACCCCTTCTCACATCTGCAGACATCCATGGAACTTTCTGGAAAGGAGGCAGCATGGTGGCTTCAGAAGGGAAAGGCATGTGGAGCTGGTGAACCTGTGTATTTACACCTCTCCCAGCTACTTGGTAGCTGTAGTGGGGTAGGGAATCCTTATCTGTGCAGCCTGAATGGCCAGCTCATAGGAGTTCAGGAGATAATCAAGGAGCCAAGGGGCAAGTCATCTCATCTCTTTGAGCCTTAGTTTCCTCACCGATTAAATAGGGAGGAAAATGATAATAATAATACAAGCTTACAGGATAATACTTGTGAAGAGTAATGGGTAAAGAAGAAATTTCTTTTTTTTTTTAAGACTTTTTTGATGTGGACCATTTTTAAAGTCTAAATTGAATTAGTTACAATATTGCTTCTGTTTTTTGTTTGTTTTTTTTGGCCACAAGTCATGTGGAATCTTAGCTCCCAGACCAGGGATCGAACCTGCACCCCCTGCATTGGAAGGTGGTCTTAACCACTGGACCGCCAGGAAAGTCCCAAGAAGAAATTTCTTTATGAGTATTATTTGAGTATTCTACTATTAATAGGAAAAGGACATGTCTCTTGTCAAGAAAGTCATTCATTTCCTGTAAAGTCCTCATGCTCCGCTAGGTTTTCTATGTGGCCAATAATAAGCGTACGATGTGCTCCGTTACTCTGCTAAGTGCTGTCGCATGTTCCCCCGTTTAATCCTCCCAACAGCCTTTGGAGGGAGGAGGTGCAGACGTTGTCCCCATGTCACAGAAAACCAGGGCTCCTGACTTGCCTGCACTGGACCCGAGCCTTGGCCAGAACTGGACTGGAAGCAGGAGGAGTGGGAAGCTGAGGCACGAGGGGTTAACTGGACGGTGCCTCCAGCTGGAGAGTGAGATGGATTTCCAGGATTTGTTGGGACCGCCATTCCCCAGCTGGGCTGGACACAATCTCGGATCTCGGCCTTTGTGGGCCTGGCTGGTGACTGTGATGATCTGGAATTTCGGGGCCTGAGCTGGCAGGGGTCTCCCCAAGCCAGGAGTGGGGTAGCTCTGATGAGTAGATAATTAGGACGCTTCTTTCAGCTGAAGATAAAGTCCAGAGCTTCCCTCCAGCCATTATCCTGCCAACCCTAATAGAGCCAGATTGATGGATGTAGCGCGGAGGGAATTTGGAACATTCTTGTGCACACTATATCACACTCAATAACCGCCCGTGCACAATGTGGGACTTTTATAAGCCATTACAAAATCCATTTTGAAACATCTCTGGGTGCGACAGCCAGCTGCAAAGCATCTGAAGTATCCCTGACATTTGGGCTTTGGTGGAACTTGTGAGGAGCAAGAACTCCAGAGAAATCTCGCGCACGCTCAAGCCAAGAGAGCACGATCGTAAGGAAAACACGTGCTGGCGTTACAGCCCCCTGTACATCTTATACTGTATTTCGGCAAGCGCACTAATCCTTCTTGTTAGACAAGAACAGAAACCCCCCAAATGCTTTCCATATGTTCCATTGTCTTCCTGGCCCTTTAATTCTATCGCAAAAGCCCCCAACTTAGCAACCTTCATATTAATGCTAAACACATTACATCAGTTCTAACATTGATATGTTTAATACGAATACAATTAAAGTTGCTTCAACATAATCCTGGTAAGATAAACAGTGTTGCTATTATTATAAACATCCCTGCAAGGTCCCTTGTAAAATATTATCAATACTAATAGAAGCAACCCCCACCCCCACCCCAACCCTGATACCCGGACTAAACAATGCCACTGCCTCCCTACTAATAACAAATATGTCCAGTGATTTAAACATTGGTGCATCCAATGTAAACACCATTATAGCTAATGTAAAACAGTTACCCAGCCAAGCAAATCCACCAGCAAGTTACTGAAGAGAAAGAACAGTTTCCTCAGCAAGAATGCATTACAGCCTGCCGGTGACATTTGCAATAGATTACTTAAGCCCATAAAGAAATGAAAATTGCAGGCCCATGTTGAGCCAGAAATGATGAAATTGGAGAGCACGAGCTAAGTGCAGTATGGCACAGAGTGGCTTCTGCCCAGGGTCTGCAGGCCCGGTGTGGCTTGGAATCAATCGCCTTGAGTCTCTGCGTAGACGCGGCCTCAGGTACGTCGTGTCCTTTCTGTCTTGCTTCCAGTCCATGGTCTTCACACGCAGAGGCACGAAGCTGAGGACTGGCCTTTGCAGTGGGTAAGTGCTCACAAGGGCTGCAGCTGGCTGAAAGTGAGCACGTGGGTGCCTCTCTCCCCACCAGTGCTGGCATAGGAGGGTCAGCGCGATGGTTTCTGCCTCACACTGTGGAACTTTTCTTTCAGGTTATGCAGAGGGCCAGGGTTTTAGGGAGGAGACCTAGAGACTTTTTCAGAGTCAAAGTGGGATTATAAATGCATTCATCTGATTTTTATCTTACCTGGAGCCTCTAAAATAAACGGACCTCCAGACGACAAGATGTGGCTGTGTTCACAACAAGCTCTTGTTCATTCTTGCCTGCTTCCTCCTTTCAATCCAATTCCATGACTTATGGACTCCTGACATCTTTGCATTTCCTATTTCTGGAAAATTCTTGGGTGTAGTTCCAGTGATTCTGGATGTGTGCTCTCTCATTCTCTCTTGTTTTAATCTGTCAAGCCCACCCCTGCTAAATAACCCAACTCAGCAAGATTTGTCTACCAGGACTTCTGAGGGGTGATTCCAAAAAGAAGCAGCTCAAAACTCCAACTCTCACCCGAACATAGAGGGTGTTCTATGCTGCACTGTGAGCCGGGGCTCCTGACTTCCCACTCTGCTCAGGGGCTCCCTAGGAAAGTTTCAAATGTCCCCAAAACTGTAAAGATCCATTGTGATTCAGAGAAAGGAAAAGGAAATTGCCCAATTATCTCTTCCCCAAATATTTCAATCAAAATTAGCTACCATTCCCTAGTGGCTCAGATGGTAAGGCATCTGCCTGCAACGTAGGAGACCTGAGTTCAATCCCTGGGTTGGGAAGATCCTCTGGAGAAAGGAATGGCAACCCATCTCCAGTATTCTGGCCTCAAGAATTCCATGGACAGAGGAGCCTGGCGGGCTACAGTCTGTGGGGTTGCAAAGAATCAGACACGATGAGGGACACATTCCCTTAAATAATTTTCATGAAAAAATGTAGCTAAGCTTTTCTACTGATGACAGAACTTATCAGTTATCAAGGAATTCTCATCTCCTTGGTATGACTGTGGGAACAAGCATCTGTATCTGTCCTTCAAAAACACCACTAGCTTGAGTGTTCACCTGGCACTTAGAGTCAGCTCAGGATTTCTAATCTCAGGACTGTTGGGATTCAAGGTTGGATCACTCTTTTGCTGTGGGGGTGGTTGTGTGCTTTGTGGGATGTTTATCTGCATCCGTAACCTCTGCTTATTAGATGCCAGGGGCTTCCCTGGTGGTGCTGGTGCTCAAGAATTCACCTGCCAAAGCCGGAGATGCAGGAGGTGAGGTTTCAGTCCCTGGGTCAGGGAGATCCCCTGGAGGAGGATGTGGCAACCCACTCCAGTAGTCTTGCCTAGAAAATCCTATGGACAGAGGAGCCTGAGGGGGTTATAGTTGGTGGAGTCTTAAAGAGTTGGACACAACTGAGCAACAGCACACCCACCCACACACACACACACACACCCACACACACCCACACACACATTAGGTCCCAGTAGCACCTTCCGTCTGCCATAATTGTAACCACCAAAAATGTCTTGACATGGTCAAATGTCCCTGAGGAAGCAAAATCTCTCTCTCTCTCTTTCTTTCTCTCTCTCTCCACACACACATACACACACTCATTGAAGACCATCAAGTCAGCTGGGTGAATCAAAACATCTGATGAATGAAGGCCAACTCAGATGCAAATTCTTGTTCCCTTACTGACTGTGTGGTCCTCCTAGGCAAGGGACTTACTTCATCTGAGCCTCAGTGTCCCCAGTTTTGTATCATGGGATCAATGATATCCCAGAACCAGGGGTGTGGGAAACCACCTAGGCCTTATCTATGTAAATCCGTGACATCAAATACTTAGCGATTGTGTTCTCATTTATGTCTTAAACATCTCATTTGTGTCTCCTCCTTGAATGAGTCCACAGAGGCCCAGAGCATGGACAGGGTGTTCTTACTGCCCCAAAGTGTGGAGAGATGGAGAGCTGGAATTCCATTCCAGCTAAACATCATATTATTAACCCGGGCAACTCTTTCCTAGTAAAACCCCAACTCGTGTAAATACTAGTATAGTTTTCAATTTGTAGTCAGATTAGATGCCAGGAGTGTTTGGTTCTATTTTACTTTTTAAGTGAAACCTTTACAGTGAATTTGAAAGCAAGCTATTTTCTGCCTCTCTGGAGAAGTGTAAGTTTTGGAAAGCAAGCTCTCCTGGAATGTTTTAGCTGCAATCAGAATGGATATAGAAAAAACAAAAAAGCAGGTTACGTCACATGATAGAATTTCTGGACCCAGATTCATCAACTCATTTAGGAAGTGCTCTGTGGAACAAAATATGCATGGAAAGAAGGTTTTGTGTCATTCTAAAAGCTATTTTATGTCCTTGGAAAGGCAGGTGGGTGTTTATATTAGTACTCTTTTGAGTGTTCTGTTTTAAGCATCAAACACTTGCAAATGCTGTATCTCCAGTCACCCCAGGAAAAGAAATCTTCTGTTGGGGAGGGGAGCATAATTCTCAACTTCCCGCATCCTCATGTCTGTGATGTATGGAATCCATGCCATTACTGTGACTCTTGGCACCTCTAGCAAAGACCCCACAGCCACTGAGCACCTCCCAGTGGACCCTGGGCATCCAAGGAAGAGCAGGAAAATTTCTCACCCCAAGGGGCCCACAGCCCAGCAGGGACAAAACTAGTGGGAGGACAGAGCCTATTCTTCCTCTTTCCTGTGACAAGGAATTAGGTCTCAGGGGGCTACTTGGAATGGAGAAGTAGTTCTCATTCCTGAACCTCCTGGATAGCTGAGCTCTGAGCTCTACTGAGAGCTCCGTCACCAAGGCACAGAGGTTCCTATCACAGGGGAACCTGAGAACAGACCCCCTATGTGCTTGATATCATGTTTGTAAATGGTTGTTGTTCAGTTGCTCAGTCATATCCAACTCTTTGCAGCCCTATGGACTGCAGCACACCAGGCCTCCCTGTCCATCACCAACTCCCGGAGTTTACTCAAACTCATGTCCATTGAGTCAGTGATGCCATCCAACCATCTCATCCTCTGTCACCCTCTTCTCCTCCTGCCCATGATCAGGGCAATCTTTCCCGGCATCAGGGGCTTTTCCCATGAGTTGGCTCTTCTGCGCTTAGCCGCTAGCAGCCACTAGCCTCCTGGAAATCTCTGCCTGGAGGCCCAGCAGGCTTGCTGGCCTCCATCAGGAAGCCTCCTCTGACCCCCAATAGGGATGGAGGCTCTTCCACTTCCGGTGACACTGGGCTTCTGCTTCCTGCATCTGCCAGCTTGTCCTGTGGTTCATCTGTTTGCTCATGTCTCCTGGGTGGGAAGCGAGGTGGGGGGTGTTGGTGGTGCTGTGTCTGATTTATTTCTGCCTCTCTGAGGCTTGACCGAGGAGGTGTTCCGTGAACTCTTCTGAGGTAAAACATCAGCACTTATTAGGACCCCAAAAAGAACCGCCTCTGCACTTTCCTTGGAACCTGATACAAAACAAGTAGACCAAGGGGGTCAGCAGGCACTGGGGCCTTGGGGAGCTGTCATGCTTGCCAGTGTGTACATGCCCGTGTATGAGCTTAAGGCAGTTTGTGAAATTAGAGTTGTCACATGTGAATACCGACAACTTCCAGCTGCCTGTTTGTGACAAGGAGGCGCACAAAATATGGCTGGCATCTTTTCCTCCATCCCACTTCTTTCCAAATGCCTCTGGGGTATACAGGCCCACAGGAGATGACTTGCCAAGGAGGCAGAGGGCCCAGGGCAGGACAGGGCCACTCTGATTTCACATTCATTACTGCTTAACCACCTCCGCACTTTTCTTAGGACCTGATACAGAACAAGTAGATGAAGGGGCTCAGCAGGCCTCGGTGCTAATTAGGAGGACCATCACCTGGCCTTGACAGGTGGCTGAGAAAGGCTATTATAACAACAAGAAGGGGCATCATCAGGTGAAAACACACAGCTTTGAGCCAAGAAGAAGAGCCTGCCCTTGCCCCATGGCAGGAAAGAGAGTGTTGATGGATTTGCTAAGATTCCCAACAGAACTGGTTGGAATTTGACAGTAAATGAGAGGAATGAGCCTGCAGTTCCTGCCAGCTACACTGGACCCATAGTCAGAACCCACTGGGTGAGAGAAGAGGTCTTTCAAATCAGGCCTTGGCAGAACACCCAGAGAAATTATTTGGAGAGACTCAGTGATTCCACTGAAGAACTTAACGCCAACCAGGGAGTCAGGAGTCAGTCTTTGCAAAGCAAAATTCTGTAGGGAGACAGCTTTCGAGGGTTTGCTTGCCCTAAGCACCATGCCCCTGTCAGCAATTGCCAGGAGAGTGCCACCTATTTGTCACAATTCTTAGATGCAGGTATGGAGAAAGAGGGACTTCCCAGGTGGTGCTAGTGGTAAAGAACCCCCCTGAAAATACAGGAAATGTAAGAGACTCCAGTTCCATCCCTGGGTCAGGAAGATCCTCTGGAGGAGGGCAGGGCAACCCTCTCCAGTATTCTTGCCTGGAGAATCCCCAGGACAGAGGAGCCTGAGGGGCTACAGTCCATAGAGTCACAAAGTGCCAGACATGCTGAGCCACTCAACAACAACAATGAGCTTGTAAGGGGCCGAGGCAGGATGTGAACCAGGAAATCTGCCCCAGTATCCACGCAGGGAGGCACTGCACCATGCTTCCTCCTTTCCACAGTAGACGTGTATGCATCATGCATTATACATTTGGAAAATGAGGGGACTTCCCTGCTGGTCCAGCGTTTAAGAATCTGCCTGCCAGTGCAGGGGATGCAGATTCGATCCTTAGTCCAGGAAGATCCCACATGCCAAGGAGCAACTAAGCCTGTGTGCTACAGCTGCTGAGCCTGTAAGCTCAGAGCCTGTGCTCCACAACAAGCCAAGACACCACAATGATAAGCCCAGGCACCACAGCTAGGAAGTAGCCCCTGCTCACCGCAACTGGAAAAAGCCCTCCTGCAGCAGCAAAGACCCAGCACAGCCAAACATAAAATAAAAAACAGGGCATAGATATTTTCTTCTATATTCCTCCTCAATTAAGGATGAATGAAAAAGTCTTAGCCAGGTAGGCTCAGGTGTTTAGAGTTGACAGAGGTTGTGTGGGAGTTTTCCTTCTTTGTTGTACAGAGTTGGTTGACCCTTCTCTGTGGATGTCATCATTGTTACATCTGGAGTCTACACTCCTTCTGTGTTAGGGTCATTATTATCAAATTTTGAAAATTGGAAGTTTGCTAATCTGCTTACGGATCACTCTAAATATTAGGCCAGTTATCAATAGTATACCTAAGATTTGTTTTCTCCAATTATTTTGAAAAATATCCAGTACAAAGAAGTGATCTCATACAGCATTCATCTTTCTCTGTCTGATTTATTTCACTAAGCATAATATTCTCTAGGTCTATCCATGGTGCGGCAAATGGCGTAATTTCATTCTTTTTCATGACTGAGTAGTATTCCATATTTTATATATATGTGTATATATATATATATATCGGCACTTAGGTTGCTTCCATATCATGAATATTATAACACTGCTGCTATAAACGCTGTGGTGCATGTTAGCAATGCTGAGCATCTTTTCATGTGCCTGTTAGCCATCTGTATGCCTCCTATAAAAATACTGAATTATCATGTTGTACACTTGAAATACTATATTATAAATCAGATATACTTCAATAAAAGAGCAATATGCATAAAAAATCCACTACACGCTAATAAACAGTTCCTCTGTGTTTTCGAAACCTTTGGAATGTCACATTTTTCTCCAGTCATGGCACTTCCTGCCGGTCGCCCATGTGCTGTGGGTATGGTGTCGGTGATATGGCCGTGACCTGTGTACAACCACCACGTCTCTGGCTCTGCAGCCCAGTATCTGTGGTGAGCCTGCAGAGGAGCAGGTGGACATGGATCCGGGGGGCTTAGGAGGAGGGGGCCCACAGGGCTCCTCTGTGCCTGTCTGTCTGCACCCATCTGCTCACAATTCACTTCTGAAAGTGACAGCTGCTACTTCACCTTGGTCTCCCACATCCCACGCAAGTTCTTCCTTTGCACCGTTTCTCCTGGAAATGTATGCTGAAGGAGATTCTGGGAAACCTAGTTCCACTTGACCCGAGTTGGCACAGCAAAGTGAAGCACGTCATTGCACTCTGCTGAGAGTTTTCTGACAGCCATATTGGCGACTGCTGTTTTGGAAAGAGGTGACGTAGAAGTAAATAGTCAGAAATCTACTTGTTGAGCATGACATCTGAGCAAGGGTGGTGGATGGGTAAGTTTAAGATAGCTCCTTCAGTGAGGATGGTTTGATGTACCTCCCCACGCCTTCATTCCTGAGGGGGCTTACCCTGAGGGTGGGGCCGTCGCCCTTGGAATCTATTGGCTAGAATGCCCTTATCTCTGCAATGTGCTAGAATGAACGTCACCAATGCCTAGCGAAAGCAGGATTTTTAAGTCTCTGTGTTGGGTGAGCACCGAGTACCTCCAGATCTTAAATCCAGGTGCCATCCATGAGGGACATGTGATGAGGGCTCAAGGGAATGGAGGGGTCAATGCATGCCTCTAGACTGTGAGGCTGGTACTTGATTTTCTCTGGTGTAGAAAGGCTATGACAAGATCCCCTTGCCTGCTGTTAGAACAGCATGAGAAACCAACCGCAACCTCTCCCACTAAGTGTCCGCTCCGGAAGCAGGTCTCCTTGTTTTTCCTCTCCTGTTGCTCTCTACTCCTCGCCCCCATCACTGTCTCATCCATCCCTCCTCCTGTTGCTTTCTCACCCTCTCTTTCCACCCTGTGCCTCCCCCGCCCCTCCCACTCTAGCTTTCATGTGACTCTGAGCATCCATACAGAGGTTCTTTCCACACCAACACTTTCCCTCCACTCTCTTAGGCCATTTGGCAGTGTGTCCAGCCTGCCACCAGACCAGCTGCCAGCAGAGAGGCAGGAATGAAGCCAAGAAAGAGAGCCAGGTCTGCCAGGCGACTGGAGAGAGAGAGAAATGGTCTCAGGAATTGTCTGTATCCCTCTGTCATTTTAGCCAGAGCAAGACTTGCCAATTAGAGAATATAATTTTTATCTTAGAAGCTGAGTAAATTAGTTACACACACACAGTACTAATCTTACAAACCAAAACAAAAACAGAGCTTGAACATCTTTATCATATGGCTAGGAAAAACTGTCCTCCTATTTGGACTTATCTCCCTCCTTCTCTTTTTCTGCCTACTGGGTTTAGCTGACATTCTCCTGGAAGTGAGAATGGCCCTTTGTTGATCATGAGCCAGGAAGCAGGTCATTCTGGAGAGCTAGCAGCCAGGGTGATGGCTTCAGTCCCCAGTCCTCTTCATCTGGCACTTGCCATAGAACTGAGCATTGCAAATTTTGATTGGAATGCACTTGAATCTGTAGTAGACACGGGGCTAGTGAGGTCGGCCTTGCTACCTGGCTAGCAGGTGAGAATCAGTGGTTGGGAATGAAACGTGATGACATATAAGGAAGGCCAGGCACATTACTTGGCCCAGAGGAGGGCTTCAGAAATGCTAGTTTCCTTTCCCTTAAATTGTGGACATAATGAGGAATCACAACTCACGAAATCTTTGAGGTGGGAGGCGCTGGCAATGAAGGCGGAAACCCACCTCTAGTGGTGTGACCCTGGGAGCTGCAGGAGGAGGCACGGCTTGACCCTGCACTGATAGGGACTCAGTCCCTCACTCCCATTGCACATGGGACTAACTGTCATTGCTGGAAGGTATTTTTCTGTCTTCCCCAGCCCCGCCACCAAATCTTACTAGTTTTCTAGACCCACATGGAAGAATTTGGTTTCGTTTGTCCTCAAGGTAGCCCTGCTGAAATCTGAGGCCTCTTCATGTGATTTTTTTGTTGTCCCTGTTCCAGAGGCGACAGCCCCAGTATTCTGGGTTGTCTTAAATGACTTGATTTCTTGACCCCTCACTTTCTTGGTGTCTGAAAGGGAGTATCAGGCATAGACAGAGCTGTATGTCTGACTCTGACTAAGTCACGTCTCTGCCTCTGTTCCTCAGTTTTTCCATCTGTCCAATGGTCATATTCATGAGATAAGCCAAGGGCTGAGCCAAATGCTGGGTCCATAAGATGTTAGAAATCTTTGCTTTCCTGATCATGCTCTTCCAGACATGGATGATGTGCCACATCACTCTAAAAGTCTGACTCGGACGTGAAACTGGCTGATTCCAGGAAGCTGACATTAGATCCAGCATTGGACACCATTTGTCTTTGCCATTTTCAAGATGTTACTCCAATGACAAGCACTTGAGGCAGCATTGGTTTGTGGCATCATATGACACCCTCTTCCAGCCACCAGCTGGATGGGGAGCACACGTGATCTTTGAATTAGTTTGTGTAAATTAAAACTTCTTTTTCAGTTAGATTGAATTCTGCTCACCTCAGAACATAATATGCTAACACAGTTTGTACCTACTATTTGTACCTACTATTCCCTCCTTCCTTCCTGTAGCAGCTGGGGTGGGGTGGGGAGAACACTGGTATTTGTATGGCAACCAGGATTGCAGATAAGCTGCTAGGTCATGCTCTTCTCCTGGGAAGGTGAAGGGTAGTTAATTCTATCAACTCAAGGTAGCGTTATTCACTCAGATGTGTCTGACTCATTGCCACCCATGGACTGTGGCCCGCCAGCCTCCTCTGTCCATGGAATTTTGCAGGTAAGAATGCTAGGGTGAATTGCAATGCCCTTCTCCAGGGGATCTTCCTGACCCAGGGATCAAACCCATGTCTCCAGCCTCGCAGGCAGATTCTCTACCATCTGAACCACCAGGGAAGCCCCTATCAATTCAAACAGACAAGATCCAGACTTGAAAATACAGTCACCAGGCAGTAGAAAAAATCACCACCACAAATGAAGAAATAACTGCTAAAGGCAACTTGATTATCCTTTTCCAAGCTCTCTTTTCATATTCATTTGTGTCTTCATGCTTTTTTTGTTGTTGTTTGTTTTAGCACTCTGACTGTTTGCCAGGTGGTAGCAGGTACCAAGGGTTTAAGCAAGAAAAGATGACAGAAAAACTTAGCATTGAGGATGTTCTATCAGTAACTTCACTGTTTCTGTAGCTGGAGAAAAAATGTCAGAGATTCATCTGCAGCTCCTGAGTACTGTGGTCCCTTGGGGAATGCCAGGTTGCTGGAAAAAGTGAGGACCTTCTCGTCCAGGAGATACTTAATTGTCTGAGACACTGGGGAAGCCAGGGTCATTGTTGGGTGGTCATTATTCTGTTACTGCAAACAAGTTTCAACACTTAACCGTTATCTTTTGTTGGATATTGAGAGAGTTGGTAGGTGTTTTATTTACTCTTTTGTTTACTTTTGTAGATAACACTGCAATGAATACTCCTAACACTTGGTTTCTGCACCAATAGGGATAGTTGCTTAGGTAAACTCCTATGGTGGGATTAGTGGTCGAAATTATGGACAACTTTACCATTTCAATCTCAAAGAAAGGCAATACCAAAGAATGTTCGAACTACCGTACAATTTCACGCATCTCACATGTTAGAGAAGTAATGCTCAAAATTCTCCAACCCAGGCTTCAACAGTACGTGAACCATGAACATCCAGATGTTCAAGCTGGATTTAAAAGAGGCAGAGGAGCCAGAGATCAAGTTGCCAATATTTGTTGGATCATCGAAAAAGCGAGAGAGTTCCAGAAAAACATCTAGTTCCACTTTATTGATTACGCCAAAGCCTTTAACTGTGTGGATCACAACAAACTGTGGAAAATTCTTCAAGAGATCAGAACAGACCACCTTATCTGCCTCCTGAGAAATCTGTATGCAGTTAAGAAGCAACAGTTAGAACTGGACATGGAACAACAGACTGGTTCTAAATAGGGAAAGGAGTACATCAAGGCTCTACATTGTCACCCTGCTTATTTAACTTATATGTAGAGTACCTCATGTGAAATGCTAGCTGGATGAAGCACAAGCTGGAATCTAGATTGCCAGGAGAAATATCAATAACCTCAGATATGCAGATGACACCATCCTTATGGGGCTGAAAGCAAAGAAGAACTAAAGAGCCTCCTGATGAAAGTGACAGGAGAGTGAAAAAGTTCACTTAAAGCTCAACATTCAGGAAACTAAGATCATGGCATCCAGTCCCATCACTTTATGGTTAATCGTTGGGAAAATAATGGAAACAGTGGCAGACTTTATTTTGGGGGGCTCCAAAATCACTGCAGATGGTGACCTCAGCCATGAAATTAAAAGACGCTTGCTCCTTGGAAGAAAGCTATGACCAACCTAGACAGCATATTAAACAGCAGAGACATTACTTTGCCAACAAATGTCCATCTAGTCAAGGCTATGGTTTTTCCAGTAGTCATGTATGGATGTGAGAGTTGGACCATAAAGAAAGCTGAGCACCGAAGAACTGACGCTTTTGAACTGTGGTGTTGGAGAATACTCTTGAGAGTCCCTTGGACAGCAAGGAGATCAAACCAGTCCATCCTAAAGGAACTCAGTCCTGAATATTCATTGGAAGGACTAATGCTAAAGCTGAAACTCCAATACTTTGACCACCTGATGTGAAGAACCAACTAATTGGAGAAGACTCCGATGCTGGAAAAGTTTGAAGGCAGGAGGAGAAGGGGATGACAGAGGATGAGATGGTTGGATGGCATTACCAACTCGATGGACATGAGTTAGAGCAAGCTCCTGGAGTTGGTGGTGGACAGGGAAGCCTGATGTGCTGCAGTTCATCGGGTTGCAAAGAGTCAGACATGACTGAGCAACTGAACTGAACTGAACTGACAGCCTTATATTTATTACTCTATTGCTTCCTCGAAGGATTGTACCCAATTATAGATTATATCACTCCTGGCTTTAGATTTGATCTGTTCACCTCTCCCTTTTCCCTAGTTGACTTTTAGCACAAATTATTAAAAAAGGTTACCAAGTGTTCTATTAACTAGGCATGTTTGTCTTCCAAATAAACTGTAATCAACGAATAAGCAAATGTGAAAACAGGGCATGTCATCATCTCTTACCCCATAGTGCTTTGTGGAATGCTGAGGTCCTGGCTGTAGGTGATGGTGTGCTGATCTATCTGGTGCTAGCTTGTGACAGCTGGTTGTGTGCATCTCTTTCTAACTTTTCACTCAGTGATACAATTGCGTATAATTGGTGGCTTAAGTCAGCCATGCTAGAAATATTTACACCCTGGAAATTGGCAAACATTTCAATATATTTTTTTTTCTCTTGAGAGCTACTGATTGACGGTAACCGATATATCTTTTTGGTTTTGTAATTGTCCTTAGGGTTCTAGGAATTCATTTTTGATGTCGGATAGATTGTGAAGGGCACAACCTGAAAAGGAGTAAGAAAATTGTGAGGGGGAGGAAATGCTTTGTGAACACAAGCTGGTGCAGAGGAACAACTACAGACTTGGGAGTGAGACAGACCTTGTTTCAAATATTGGTTCCATAAAACTGCTAGTTTTGACCTTCGAGGCAAGTTGCCAAAATTCTCTAAATCTCAGTTTCTTTACCTGAAAATGGGGAAATTCATAACTACCTCAGAGGCTGTTTGGAGAAATTAAATAATATATTGATGTAAGTAATACAAAAAGTATACCAATGACAAATCTAAGCTGTTTCTTCTATATGTGCTTTCTAACCCTCAAAGTGACAATGTCTTCCACCAGGGATCCCTGCCACCCAGTTCAAGAGTCATCCTTCTCAAATGCTCACCTGGCAAAGTCATACTTCTGTACCAAAATCTTTCCACTACTCCAAAGATGAAGTGCAAGCCACTTAGCCTCCATAACTGAGTGCCTGTCTCCCCTTCTTGTCTCATCTCTTGGAACACTTCTACTCCACAATTTATGTTTGGATGCAGACAGGAAATCTCATATACATTCATGCCTATGAGCCTTTTTAGTGTAGTTTGAACTAAATTATAATTCCAAAAACCCAGTATTTGTGGGATTCAGTTAAACCAATACTTCAAAAAAATAATAATAGCTTTAAGTGTTTATATTAAAAAGAAGACCAACCATAAGTGTTATGAGTGGTCTGAGATTTCTTCCTACTTGCACGCTAACAAATTAGCTTTCATGGTCTCATGAGTACTTGCTGGTACAAGACACAACACTCCTGAGTCAGAGACAGAGGACTCTATAAACAGCTATAGCAGCAGCCAGAATATCAGTATTTGTGATGATCCCCTGAGCCCCAGTTCCCACAGGGTGATTTTAAAAAAAGGGCCAGATAACTCCTGAACATGCAGTGAGTTACATTATAGGAGAAGAAACCCAAGCTTAGGAAATTTGGATCTTTTATAATGGATAGTAGCCTATGCTACTATCAGAGACAGACATTATATTTATCATATTGAACAGTAAATACACCTGTCTTTTGCTTTGGCAGGAGACACTATATTCTCCACAACTGTTTACCATAAAAACATCCTCAAAAGGATGGTCCAGACCAGGACAGTTAGTGCTTCTGTTTGTAAAATATGTAGAAACATGAGATATCCATGGAGAATTGCCTTTTAATAAGATCTAAACTAATTATGTAAACTTCCATTTTTAAGAAATGGAAAAAAGAACATATTTAATCCAAATACGCTGAAAAAAGGAAATAATAAAAGTCAGAATAGAAGTAAATAAAATAGTATCAGACTAAAAATAGCAAAAACTAAATTAAAAGCTTGTTAAAAATTAAAAATAAATAAATAAATTAAAAAATAAATAAAAGCTTGTTCTTTGAAAAGATTAGTAGAATTAATAAACTTCAGGCTCAAATGAAGAGCGAAATGATCAGATTGTCAATAAAGAGAGCCTCTCTGTACAGATTTTATGAATATTCAAGTGCTGAAAAGTTATGTTATAAACAATTTTATGGAAATAAATTTGATACCTCAGACAAAGTGGACAAATGAATAGTACACTCTATCGCCTTTTTGCCTTTCCATGCTGTGCATAGGGTTCTTGATGCAAGAATACTGTAATGCTTTGCCATTCCCTCCTCCAGTGGATCACATTTTGTCAGAACTCTTGGCTGTGACCCGTCATCTTTGGTGGACCTGTACAGCATGGCTCTTTGCTTCACTGAGTTAGACAAGACCCTTTCCCATGACCAGGCTGTGATCCATGGGGAGTATGTACAGAGGATGAGATGGTTGGATGGCATCACTAACTTAATGGACATGAGTTTGGGCAAACTCCAGGAGATAGTAAAGAAGAGGGAAGCTGGGCAATCTGCAGTCCATAGGGTTGCAGAGAAACGGACATGACTGGGTGACTGAACAACAGCAACATCACTTTTTTAGTGTTGCTGTGACAAATTGCTAAAATGTAATGGCTTAAAATGCACAGGTTTATTATCTCAGAGTTTTGGAGGTAAGAAGACTGAAATGAGGCCCACTAGGCTAAGTTCAAGGTAGAGATAAGAAAGCCTTCCTCAGTGATCAATGCAAAGAAATAGAGGAAAACAACAGAATGGGAAAGACTAGAGATCTCTTCAAGAAAATTAGAGATACCAAGGGAATATTTCATGCAAAGATGGGCTCAATAAAGGACAGAAATGGTATGGACTTAACAGAAGCAGAAGATATTAAGAAGAGGTGGCAAGAAAACACAGAACTGTACAAAAAAGATCTTCACGACCCAGATAGTCACGATGGTGTGATCACTCACCTAGAGCCAGACATCCTGGAATGTGAAGTCAAGTGGGCCTTAGGAAGCATCACTACGAACAAAGCTAGTGGAGGGGATGGAATTCCAGTTGAACTATTTCAAATCCTGAAAGATGATGCTGTGAAAGTGCTGCACTCAATATGCCAGCAAATTTGGAAAACTCAGCAGTGGCCACAGGACTGGAAAAGGTCAGTTTTCATTCCAATCCCAAAGAAAGGCAATGCCAAAGAATGTTCAAACTACCGCACAATTGTACTCATCTCACATGCTAGCAAAGTAATGCTCAAAATTTTCCAAGCCAGGCTTCAGCAATACGTGAACTTCCAGATGTTCAAGGTGGTTTTAGACAAGGCAGAAGAACCAGAGATCAAACTGCCAACATCTGATGGATCATGGAAAAAGCTAGAGAGTTCCAGAGAAACATCTATTTCTGCTTTATTGACCATGCCAAAGCCTTTGACTGTGTGGATCACAATTAACTGCGGAAAATTCTGAAGGAGATGGGAATGCCAGACCACCTGACCTGCCTCTTGAGAAACCTGTATGCAGGTCAGGAAGCAACAGTTAGAAGTGGACATGGAACAACAGACTGGTTCCAAATAGGAAAAGGAGTACATCAAGGCTGGATATTGTCACCCTGCTTGTTTAACTTATATGCAGAGTACATCATGAGAAATGCCGGGCTGGATGAAGCACAAGCTGGAATCAAGATTGCTGGAAGAAGTATCAATAACCTCAGATATGCAGATGACACTACCCTTATGGCAGAAAGTGAAAAGGAACTAAAGAGCCTCTTAATGAAAGTGAAAGAAGAGAGTGAAAAAGTTGGCTTAAAGCTCAACATTCAGAAAACGAAGATCATGGCATCCGCTTCCATCACTTCATGGCTAATAGTTGGGGAAACAATGGAAACAGTGACAGACTTTATTTTGGGGGGCTCCAAAATCACTGCAGATGGTGACCCCAGCCATGAAATTAAAACACGCTTGCTCCTTGGAAGAAAAGTTATGACCAACCTAGACAGCATATTGAAAAGCAGAGACATTACTTTGCTGACAAAATCCATCTAGTCAAAGCTATGGTTTTTCCAGTAGTCACGTGTGGATGTGAGAGTTGGACTATAAAGAAAGCTGAATGCTAAAGAATTGATGCTTTTGAACTGTGGTGTTGGAGAAGACTCTTGAGAGTGCCCTGGAATGCAAGGAGATCAAACCAGTCAATCATAAAGGAAATCAGTCCTGAATATTCATTGGAAGGACTGATGCTGAAATGGAAACTTCAATACTTTGGCCACCTGATGTGAACTACTGACTCACTGGAAAAGACCCTGATACTGGGAAAGACTGAAGGCAGGAGAAGAAGGGGACGAGAGAGGATGAGATGTTTGGTTGACATCACCAACTTGATGGACATGAGTTTGTGTAAGCTCTGGGAGTTGGTGATGGACAGGAAAGCCTGGCAGGCTGTAGTCCATGGGGTTGCAAAAGAGTTGGACATGAGTGAGTGACTGAACTGAACTGAAGCAGAGAAAAGCATTGAGTCTTAGGTTGAGCACGAATGGCTTGGCCTTTCCTGAATAGAACAGAGAGAAAATAAATACTGAACAGGAGTGACTACATTATTGGGATAGCTTCTACTCTCAAAGGAGTAAATGTTCAATGTCCAAGTGGTTTTGTTTTGCTTTTTTTTTTTTTTTTGAGGAAGTTTTCTATACTTGGAGTTTTATGTAGGGCTGAAAGAATCTATTTAAAGAATTACCTTCCCCCATCAAGGTAGATACTTCCAACCTTCATGTTCAGTTCAGTTCAGTTCAGTCGCTCATTTGTGTCCGACTCTTTGCGACCCCATGAATCGCAGCACACCAGGCCTCCCTGACCATCACCAACTCCCGGAGTTCACTGAGACTCACGTCCATTGAGTCCGTCATGCCATCCAGCCATCTCAACCACAGTCGTCCCCTTCTCCTCCTGCCCGCAATCCCTCCCAGCATCAGAGTCTTTTCCAGTGAGTCAACTCTTTGCATGAGGTGGCCAAAGTACTGGAGTTTCAGCTTTAGCATCATTCCTTCCTAAGAAATCCCAGGGCTGATCTCCTTCAGAATGGACTGGTTGGATCTCTTACCCTTCTTATATTTAAAGAGGTTGGAAAGCCAATTAAAATAGGCTTTGAAAGAAAGGAGTGAAGCAGGGGTCATTTCTTTGGCTTTCTGGCTGTTTCTACCTGGCTGTTTCTACGGTTAGGAAAGTTTTATTTTCTTGCAGTGGGTTGCAGTGTCTCTTCTCCAGGGTTTGCGTGTTGACAGATAGTGGTGGTGGTACTGGCTTCTGGGTCTGGCTTCTGGTGCCAGCCTGCAGCTTGGGCAGCTGTTCTCCTGTTCCCCTGGAATGGTGGTGGCTCCCACCCAAGATCTGCCCAGCACCAGTGGCACCCTCAGGAGTACCAGCTCCTCTGGTGATCAGTTTTATATTACCTAGCCTAGAGCCTGCTCCTTCAGCCATTACAACTAGTTGGTAAGCACACAATCTGCCATGTGCTCAGTCACGTCTGACTCTTTGCCACCCCATGGACTGGAGCCC
This sequence comes from Oryx dammah, assembly GCF_014754425.2. Taxonomy (NCBI): domain Eukaryota; kingdom Metazoa; phylum Chordata; class Mammalia; order Artiodactyla; family Bovidae; genus Oryx; species Oryx dammah. The sequence continues at coordinate 95,776,261 of NW_024070185.1, forward strand.
ACCAAGCTCCTCTGTCCCTGGGATTCTCCAGGGAAGAAGACTGGAGTGGCTTGACATGTCCTCCTCCAGGGGCTCTTCCCAACCCAGGGATCGAACCCGGGTCTCCCACATCTCCCGAGTTGACAGGCAGATTCTTTACCACTGAGCCACCTGGGAAGCCCCTAAGCACACAGTTGTTCATATTAAATCCTATTCTGCTTAAACTACCTACAGTGATTTCTGATTCTAAACCAGTTGCTCTCTATTTCATCAATTGAAATCCACCATTTTAAAGACTTCTCTTTGGAACTCAAAGCCATTAACTTGTCAATGTCTCCTACATAAACATAAACAGAATTCTAGGAAGTCCAGAGCTTCGGGTGATCCCAGACTAACTTATTTCCCTGGGACCAAACTAACTTATTTCCCTGGGACCTTCCTTTATGACTTGTGAAATGGTGGTTTAGTCACTAAGTTGTGTCCGACTCTTGTGAGTTCATGGACCATAGCCTGCCAGGCCCCTCTGTCCCTGGGATCCTCCAGGCAAGAGTACTGGAGTGGGTTGCCATTTCCTTCTCCAGTGCATGAAATTGAAAAGTGAAAGTGAAGTCACTCAGTTGTGTCCAACTCTTCGCGACCCCATGGACTGTAGCCTACCAGGCTCCTCCGTCCCTGGGATTTCCCAGGCAAGAGCACTGGAGTGGGGTGCCATTGCCTTCTCCTACTCCCCCCTGTACAATGTCACAAACCTCCATCCATAGTTCTTCAGGCACTCTGTCTATCAAATCTAATTCTTTGAATCTGTTTGTGACTTCCACTGTATCATCGTAAAGAATATGATTTAGGTCATACATGAATGGTCTAGTGGTTTTCCCTACTTTCTTCAATTTAAGTATGCCTTTGGCAATGAGGAGTTCATGATCTGAACCAAAGTCAGCTCCTGGTCTAAGTTTTGCTAATTGTATAGAGCTTCTCCATCTTTGGCAGCAGAGAATATAATCAATCTGATTTAAGTATTGAACATCTGGTGATGTCCATGTGTAGAGTCTTCTCTTGTGTTGTTGGAAGAGGGTGTTCGTTCAAGTGTATGATTTGTTTTAAATTTTGCTTTTCAAATACGTATCAGGACTGGGGGTGGGGGGATGGTTTGGCATGATTCAAGCATATTACATTTATTGTGCACTTGATTAGATCAGGTCAGGAAGCAACAGATCATGGCATCTGGTCCCACGACTTCATAGCAAACAGTTGGAGAAACAATGGAAACAGTGACAGACTTTATTTTGGGGGGCTCCAAAATCACTGCAGATGGTGACTGCAGCCATGAAATTAAAAGATGCTGACTCCTTGGAAGGAAAGTTATGATCAACCTGAAAAGAAAGTGAAAGTGAAGTTGGTCAGTCATGTCCAACTCTTTGCGACCCCATGGACTGTAGCCTACCAGGCTTCTCCGTCCATGGGATTTTCCAGGCAAGAGTACTGGAGTGGGTTGCCATTTCCTTCTCCAGAGGATCTTCCTGACCCAGGGATCGAACCTGGGTCTCCCGCATTGTAGGCAGACACTTTACCCTCTGAGCCACTAGGGAAGCTACCAACCTAGAATTGAATTGAATTGAATTGAAGTCACTCAGTTGTGTCCGACTCTTGGCGACCCCATGGGCTGTAGCCTATCAGGCTCCTCCGTCCATGGGATTCTCCAGGCAAGAGTACTGGAGTGGGTTGCCATTTCCTTCTCCAGGGGACCTTCCCTACCCAGGGATCGAACCAAGTTCTCCCATATTCCAGGCAGACGCTTTAACCTCTGAGCCACCAGGGACACCATATTAAAAAGCAGAAACATTACTTTGCCAACAAAGGTCTGCCTAGTCAAGGCTATGGTTTTTCCAGGAGTCATGCATGGATGTGAGAGTTGAACTATAAAGAAAGCTGAGCACAGAAGAATTGATGCTTTTGAACTGTGGTGTTGGAGAAGACTCTTGAGAGTCCCTTGAACTGCAAGGAGATCCAACCAGTCCATCCTAAGGGAGATCAGTCCTGGGTGTTCTTTGGAAGGACTTTTGTTGAAGCCAAAACTCCAATACTTTGGGCACCTGATGAGAAGAACTGACTCCTTTGAAAAGACCCTGATGCTGGAAAGGATTGAGGGCAGGAGGAGAAGGGGATGACAGAGAATGAGATGGTTGGATGGCATCACCGACTCAATGGACATGAGTTTGGGTAAACTCTGGGAGTTGGTGATGGACAGGGAGGCCTGGCGTGTTGTGGTTCATGGGGTTTGCAAAGAGTCGGACATGACTGAGCTACTGAACTGAACTGAAGACTGGTTTAATAATCAAAAACCAACAAATGGCATTTAACATAAAAATAATATCTATATTCTCAATAGATGCAGAAAAAATTTGATAACAAATTCAACACTCATTTATGACTGTAAAACCTCTCAGCAAATTAGGACTAAAAGATAAGTTTTTCAGTCTGACAATGACCATCTATAGAAACCTATCACATCACAATGAATTGTGAAAGATTAGATGCTTTCCCTCTTAAGGCTGGGAACAACGTAAGGATGTCATCATTATTTTCAAACTTATACTGATAATCTTTTATAAATATGTAATGTAACTATAACAATAAATACAGCAGTAAATGTAACAAAATACGTGGATGACTTCTACATTGAAATCTATCAAGAACTGCTGATAGAAATGAAAGAAGATTAAAAAAAAAAATCAAGAGATATATCATGCTCCTTGGTTGGAAGAATCAATATAGTATTTCAGTTCTCTCAAAACTGATCTATTGATTCAACCTAATCAATAATAATGTCACATTTAAACTCTATTCAACTCTTAGATTTATTTAAAAATGCAAAAATCTAGACCAGTCAGGACAATTTTGAAAAAGAACATATTGATATATGATTGACTGATTTTTCAACAAGGAAATTCAGTGGGGAGAGGATAATATTCTCAATAAACGGCATTGGAATAATTAGATAGGCACATTTAAAAAATAAACTTTGATTCTTACCTCACACAACAATTAAAAATTAATCTGAGAACTCTTCTAGGAAAAACACATTAGAGAAAACATTTTAAATCTTGATATAGATAAAAATTTCTTAGGATAGAAAAAAATGTTAAACATTAAAGAAAACATGGAAACTTGTATTTCATAAAAATCTTTTTGTTAAAAGGCACCATTAATCCAATCCCAAAGAAAGGCAATGCCAAAGAATGCTCAAGCTACCGCACAATTGCACTCATCTCACATGCTAGTAAAGTAATGCTCAAAATTCTCCAAGCCAGGCTTCAGCAATATGTGAACCATGAACTCCTTGATGTTCAAGCTGGTTTTAGAAAAGGCAGAGGAACCAGAGATCAAATTGCCGACATCCGATGGATCATGGAAAAAGCAAGAGAGTTTCAGAAACACATCTATTTCTGCTTTATTGACTATGCCAAAGCCTTTGACTGTGTGGATCACAATTAACTGCGGAAAATTCTGAAAGAGATGGGAATACCAGACCACCTAACCTGCCTCTTGAGAAACCTGTATGCAGGTCAGGAAGCAACAGTTAGAAGTGGACATGGAACAACAGACTGGTTCCAAATAGGAAAAGGAGTACGTCAAGGCTGTATATTGTCACCCTGCTTATTTAACTTATATGCAGAGTACATCATGAGAAACGCTGGACTGGAAGAAACACAAGCTGGAATCAAGATTGCCGGGAGAATTCTCAATACCCTCAGATATGCAGATGACACCACCCTCAGGGCAGAAAGTGAAGAGGAACTAAAAAGCCTCTTGATGAAAGTGAAAGAAGAGAGTGAAAAAGTTGGCTTAAAGCTCAACATTCAGAAAACAAAGATCATGGCATCCGGTCCCATCACTTCATGGAAAATAGATGGGGAAACAGTGGAAACAGTGTCAGACTTTATTTTTTTTGGCTCCAAAATCACTGCAGATGGTGACTGCAGCCATGAAATTAAAAGACGCTTACTCCTTGGAAGAAAAGTTAGGACCAACCTAGATAGCATATTCAAAAGCAGAGACATTACTTTGCCAACTAAGGTCCGTCTAGTCAAGGCTATGGTTTTTCCTGTGGTCATGTATGGATGTGAGAGTTGGACTGTGAAGAAGGCTGAGCACCAAAGAATTGATGCTTTTGAACTGTGGTTTTGGAGAAGACTCTTGAGAGTCCCTTGGACTGCAAGGAGATCCAACCAATCCATTCTGAAGGAGATCAACCCTGGGATTTCTTTGGAAGGAATGATGGACTCGATGGACATGAGTCTGAGTGAACTCCGGGAGATGGTGGTGAACAGGGAGGCCTGGCGTGCTGCGATTCATGGGGTCACAAAGAGTCGGACATGACTGAGCGACTGAACTGAATAAAACGAAAATCAAACCACACATTGGAGAAAACATTTCTTGTACAAAGTACATCTGACAAAGGACTTATAGCTAGGATATCTATCTATCTATCTTCCTACCTATCTATCTATCTACTGGCTTCCCTGGTGACTCAGACAGTAAAGAATCTGCCTGTAATACAGGAGACCCAGGTTTGATCCCTGAGTTGAGAAGATCCTCTGCAGAAGCTACAGTTCACAGGATAGCAGAGTTGGACATGACTTAGTGACTAACACATACATACATACCATCTATCGATTTATCTATCTCACAACTTAGTAACAAGTTTTAAAAATTTTAAATGAATTTAAATCCAAATTTTAAAAATGAAAAAGCTTTTAACAGATTTCACAAAATTAGATACGAGGATGACCAATAAGCATAAAAGATTAACATCAACCATCAGAAATATGCGAATCAAAGCTTCCATAAGAGACCTCTACAAATCTATTAAAGTTAAAAAGACCAACAGTAGTAAGCGTTGGTGAGGTTTGGAGCAAATGGAAATTCTTTCATGGTGCATGGAAATGTAAAATGATTAAATGACATTGGAAAACTCTGTGGTAGCTTTTTACAAAGTTAAACATACATTTGCTATACAACTCAGCAATTCCACTCTCAAAAGAAATGAAAGTGTTATTTTTACTTCAGGCTTATAAATGAATGTTCATAGCAATTTTAGCCATAAGACCTCAAAATTGGAAACTATAGAGATGTTAATTGGTGAATGAATAAACAGATCTTCATATAGTTGTATAATGGAACTCTACTTTGTAATAAAAAGAAACAAACCACTGATGGAAGCAACATCATGCATGAACCTCAGAAACATTATGCCGGGTAAAAGAAGCCTTATACAACAGAATATAAATTATATGATTCCATTCACCTTAAACTCTAGGGCTGGTAAAAATAATGTATACCAATGGGAAACAGATCAGTAGCTGCCTGGGGCCAGCAGCAGAACTAGAAACTGCTGCCAATGGGGCACAAGAGGACTACATGGGTTGATGGAAATGCATCTTGTCTTAGAGTTATGACTACACGAGTATGTGCATTTTGTCAAAACTCATTAAACCGCACAGTTAAAATGGATGCTTCAGGAAAGAGAGAATAGGCGCCGAAGACTGGTACAAATTGAGTAGTCTGAGGCTGGAGAGAAGAGGGTTCTGAACACAGCTTGGCTACTGCCACTGAGACCGCCTCTGGGGCAGCCTAGGCAGATGGGGCTGAAGTACAATTGGGTGAAAATGTACAAGGCTGGTCTTTGTGATTCCTGTGGAAAGATGAGCCCCAGGGCATTGGTATTTATGGCTTTCTCTGCTTGGGGAGGTGGAAGGAGCACATTAGGAATGGTCCAGAGTAAGGTAGACATGGCAGCTTAAGAGAAGAACAGCATGGTAATCTGTAGAGAGGAGGGAAGAGTAACCATCATGCTGTCACATGTATGATAATGGGAGAAGCTGTGCATATGTCTGAGCCCAGACCTCAGAGAAGGCAAAGAAGTGAGCCGCAGACCCCAGGGCACTGGACAGACTCAACAGATGACCTCCCGGATGCTCAGTGGGAATTTGAAGGGGACTGAGAGGTTAGGAGCAGAGCCAGAGAAATACTGATAGTAATGTTTACACTTTACAATGTATTTATTATACAGAATTATAACTCCTCAATGGCTGTGCTTTCACCAACTCAGGAGGGGGCAATAAAAGATTCCCTAAGAAAATCCCATAGACAGGGGAGCCCGGTGGGCTACAGTCCACGGGGCTGCAAAGTCAGACATGACTGAGCATGTAAACTCATTACTCATTACGAACAGGAAAACAAGACTGAAAGGGGGATTGTTGGCCTTTGTCTGAAAACCACAACTTTTAAGGAGTTCACAAACACTAGATGATAATTTAAATAATTGGTGTGCTAACTGATTTTTAGATCAACACAACAGTTACTTAAGATTTATTGAGTCTCCCAGAGTGTGGGTCATACACTCTTACAGTCCAGTCCTTAGTGAGCCAAGTTCAGACTTTGAGAGTATGTATTAGAAACAGTGGTATAAATTGTCAGTGGACTTGTATTTTAGAGCTGTTTTGTTTTGTTTTCCCATTTTCCAGTAGCCAATTTTGATATAAAATTACAAAAAGAATCTAACTGAGAAAACTTGGCAATTAAAAGAAAAACTGGACCTTTATCACATACGTATCCATAGTTTGAGAAGCATTGTCACAGAACGGAGGTTGAGAAAACACGGCCCGAACAAGTCAAATCCACTCCATGTTTTCTACAGTCTATGAGCTAAGAATGGTTTTTACATTTTAAAATGGTTTTAAAAAATAAAAAAAGAATATTCCATGACATGGGAACATTATATGCAAATTATATTTTGGTGTCCATAAATAAAATTTTACTGGGACACAGCCATGCTTACTTATTTACTTATGGTGGATTCTTGCGTTCACACTATAGTAGCAGGGCGAGTAGTTCCAACAAAGACCATCGGCACACAAAGCCTAAAATATTTACTATTGGCCCTTCACAGAGGAAGTTTGCTCGCCCCTGTCTAGAAATGGTTGCAACTCACAAGCCTCCATCCTGGTAATCCAGCTCTTTAGAAATCATCGAAACTAGAATCTTTCTACTAAAATTCCCCTTGTAGGATCTGGGCTAATTCTGATGGATCTGCCCTCAGGAGGGCCCTCTTACTGGGGTCTGCCACTGCCCTGCTCATTTTCTCCCCAGAACTAAACTGCCAGCATGTGGCTTGGCTCACCCTCATCTCCCGAGGGAAACCGCCTGCTGCCTTTGTTGTTCTGGGCATTCCCATTCACGTTTTCACCAGGCCTGACCCTGCCCGGCTTGTAAAATCTGATGGGATTCCTGCCCAAGGAGGGATGGCTGAGGGCGTGTGGAAGTGCCACTCAAAAGAGGTGGTAACATCTGAGCGAAGGGCAGGCGCGCTGAGATGGGCGGTACCTCCTGCCTGCACTGTGATCGCTGAGCTCCCGGGTTTCCTGAACATTGAGCTCATACACAGCTTAAAACAACTCATTAGCGAGCCCTGGAGGGGTTGAGCAGTTCAGGCTTCTCCAGAGTCCAGTGTTTCTCCAGGAAGGAATCTGCAGAGAAGGGGTGGGATTGGGGGTTAGCGACTCCTCTGTGTGAGCAGGAACATTGCACTGGGCACCTTGGCAGGAGCTGAGCTAGATAAACAGTATCATTATGCCTAAGCCACATGAGGAGGAGTAAGTAGATGTCAGAGCTGGGCTTTGGATTTTGGGCATTCGCCCAACCCCTGGATCAGCAGGGAGGCGGCTGAGAGGCAGTGGAAAAAACACCACACTTGATGCCAGGAGGATACGGCACTTACTAGCTGCGTCATTTGGGGTAATTCGCGTTGCCTCTTGGATCTTTGTGAAGTATGTCATTCATGGGACAATTGAGAGGATCACAGTAAATAGAGCAAGTGAAGAGTTTCATCAGCTGCAAACCCCAATGCAAACGTGAAGGGTTATTACAAGGCAGCTTGTGAGAATCGCACCTTTTCGTGCCCTGTATTGACCAGGGAGCAGGGAGTTATGTTTACGTGTGTGTGTGTTTCTGCTCAGTCACTTAGTTGTGCCCGACTCTTTTTGACTCCGTGGACTATGGCTTGCCAGGTTCCTCTGTCTCTGGGATTTTTCAGGCAAGCATACTGGAGTGGGTTGTCATTTCCTCTTCCAGGGCATCTTCTTGATCCAGATACTGAACCCGCATCTCCTGCATTGGCAGATGGATTCTTTACCACTGAGCCACCTGGGAACCCAAAATTATGGGTTAAGATTGGGCCAAAAACTTTTGGACTTTTATGAAAATCATCTTAGGTCTTTCGTCAAGTTAGATAGTCAGATTGAAGGGGATCTTAAAGTCCTTTGGATGTCCCATTCTACCCTTTCCCCAATTTCCTTTGATAGTCGGCTTCTTCTCTGCAACATTCTTGCTAGACGGTTCTCCTGACTCTGCTACACCCACTGGAGAGCTCTCTTTGGAACAGCAGTATTCCTTGTAGGAGTCCCTCGGATCTACTCTGTTCTCTCATATTTGGCAATTCTTGTCTGCCTTGCTTTTAGAGTAAGCTCACTGGATAATCCATAGGGCAGGTAGTTGGCGCCCTTCAGTTCAGTTCAGTTCAGTTCAGTTCAGTGGCTAAGTCGTGTCCGACTCTTTGCGACCCCATGAATCGCAGCACGCCAGGCCTCCCTGTCCATCACCAACTCCTGGAGTTCACTCAAACTCATGTCCATTGTGTCAGTGATGCCATCAGCCATCTCATCCTCGGTCGTCCCCTTCTCCTCCTGCCCGCAATCCCTCCCAGCATCAGAGTCTTTTCCAATGAGTCAACTCTTCACATGAGGTGGCCAAAGTACTTAGCTTCTCCCAATATTTATGTTCCTCCTTGGAATAATTTACTATTTATTGTCATCTGAAGTAAGTTTCAGGGAATCTTCCCCCTCTTCTGAGCTACTTTCTCTTGCGACATCTCCCCTCCCACGTTTAAAAATGTGTCTCCTTTTAAAGTGTAAAGCTGACGTCTCTTCTCGGACTCTCATGAAGGCGAACTTGGTGGTACCGAAGGATGCTACCTGACGTCACTGACCTGCTGCCCTGTTATCCAGAAGGAGGTGTGGTGACCGTCAGTTCCCCGCGAGCTTCTGCTCTTTAACCAGGCAAGAAATTAGAGTTTCTGACTTTGCCAAAACAAACATCTAGAAAGCCAAAAGCTTTCTCAGCCCTGAAGTATTTTTCCTTCTGATACGGGTTCTGCCCTTTTAGCAGTTGCTTTGGTAAGTTGCATAATGGTTTTTAGATATTTCAAATCATATTGTGACTCTGCTCTTTCACCAAAATGTCTCTGAGAAAATTACCAAGGAAAGACAAAAAAGAAAACTAAAGGGCTTCTGTGGTGGTCCAGCAGTTAAGAATCTGCTTTGCAATGCAAGGGACACGAGTTTGATTCTCTGGTTCGGGAAGATCCCACATGCTGCAGAGCAGCTAAACCTGTGAGCCAGAACTACTGAAGCCTAGTACTCTAGAGTCCATGCTCCACAGCAAGACAGGCCACTGTAGTGAGAAACCCGCGCACCATAACTAGAGAGTAGCCCCCACTTGCTGCAACTAGAGAAAGCCTGAGCACAGTAACAAAGACCCAGCACAGCCTAAATAAATACATAAATATAAATTTAAAAAAAAGAAAACTAGAATTTAAATCAACATCTGTTTTACGTTGGGACCTGTTCTTAGCGTTCAGCTTGCATCATCTGATTTAATTTTCATAACAACTGTTATATAGATGGGAAAACAAAGACTATACACACACACACATACACACACACGCATACACACACCCACACACATAGGGCTTTTAGGAATACACATTGTGTTTGTTCAGCCACTCAGTCATGTCCGACTCCTTGTGACCCCATGGACTGTAGTATGCCAGGTTTCCCTGTTCTTCACTATTTGCTGAAATCCATGTCCATCGAGTTGGTGATGCTAACCATCTCATCCTCTGCTGCTCACTTCTCCTTTTGCCTTCAGTGTTTCCCAGCATTCAGGGTCTTTTCTAATTAGTTGGTTCTTTACATCAGGTGGCCAAAGTATTGGAGTTTCAGCTTCAGCATCAGTCCTTCCAGTGAGAATTCAGGGTTGATTTCCTTTAGGGTTGACTGGTTGGATCTCCCTGTAGTCCAAGGGACTCTCAGGAGTCTTCTCCAGCATCACAGTTCAGAAGCATCTATTCTTCGGCGCTCAGTCTTCTTTGTGGTCCAACTCTCACATCTGTACATGACCACTGGGAAGACGATAGCTTTGTTGGCAAAGTGATGTCTCTGTTTTTTAATATGCTGTCTAGTCTTGTCATAGCTTTCCTTCCAAGGAGTGAGTGTCTTTTAATTTCATGACTGCAGTCACTGTCCATAGTGACTTTAGGGATCACAAAAATAAAATCTGTCACTGCTTCTACTTTTTCCTCTTCTGTTTGCCATGAACTGATGGGACCAGATGCCGTGATCTTAGTTTTTTGAATGTTGAGTTTTAAGCCCGCTTTTTCACTTTACTCTTTAACCCTCATCAAGAGCCTGTTTACTTCCTCTTTACTTTCTGCCATTAGAATGATACCACCTGCATATCTGAGGTTGTTGATATTTCTCTTGGCAATCTTGATTCCAGCTTGTGCTTCCTCCAGCCCAGCATTTCACATGAGGTACTCTGCATATAAGTTAAATAAGCAGGGTGACAATATTCAGCCCTGATGTACTCCTTTCCTAATTTTGAAACAGTCTGTTGCTCCATGTAAGGTACTAACGGTTGTTTCTTGACCTGCATAAAGGTTTTTCAGGAAAACAGGTAAGGTGATCTGATATTCCCATCTCTTGAAGAATTTTCCACATTTTGTTGTTATCCACACAGTCATAGGCTTTCATGTAGTCAAGCATAGTTAGTGAAGGAGCAGAAGTATGTGCTTTTCCAGAATTCCCTTGTGTCCTCTGTAATCCAGTGACTGTTAGCAATTTGATCTCTGGTTCCTCTGCCTTTTCTAAACCCAGTTTGTACATCTGGAATTTATCGGTTCACATACTGCTGAAGCCTGGCTTGAAGGATTTTGAGTGTAACCATACTAGCGTGTGATATGAGTGCAATTGTCCAGTAGTTTGCACATTCTTTGGCACTGCCCTTCTTTGGGATTGAAATGGAAACTAACCTTTTCCAGTCCTATGGCCTCTTTTCCAAATTTGCTGACATATTGAGTGCAGTAGCTCAGTTGGTAGAGAATCTGTTTGCAATGCAGGAGACCCAGGTTCAATTCCTGGGTTGGGAAGATGCCCTGGAGAAGGAAATGGCAACCCACTCCCGTTTTCTTGCCTGGAGAATCCCATGGACAGAGGAGCCTGGCAAGCTATGGTCTGTGAGGTCACAAAAATCGGACACAACTTAGTGACTAAGCCACCACTGAGTGAAGCACTGTAACAGCATCATCTTTTAGGATTTTAAATAGCTCAGCTGGAATTCCATCACCTCCACTAGCTCTGTTTGTAGTAATGCTTCCTAAGACCCACTTGACTTCACACTCCAGGATGTCTGGCTCTAGGTGAGTGACCACACTATCACGGTTAACCCAGTCATTGAGACCTTTTTATATGGTTCTTTAGTATATTCTTGCCACCACTTCCTAATCTCTTCTGTCTCTGTTAGGTCCTTACCATTTCTGTCCTTTATCATGCCCATCTTTGCATGAAACATTTCTTTGATATCTCCATTTTTTTGAAGAGATCTCTAGTCTTTCCCATTCTATTGTTTTCCTCTAGCTCTTTGCATTGTTCATTGAAGAGGGCTTTCTTGTCTCTCCTTCCTATTCATGGATATAATAAAGCAGTATGTTAAGGAAAGCAAAGCAACAAAGAATACAGGATTTAGGGTGATGGTTATTATGTATGAGGGAAGGAAGGGAAAGGAGTTGGTCAAAGGACTTCGTAGCTAGATGAATGTTATTGTCAAGGTCCTAGTTCAAGTTCTGAGAAATGGTTTCATGAATACATGCATTATTTAAAATAGCTAATTATATAGTGAATGAAATAAAAGTGGGTCATGCAAAGATCAGTGATCAAAATGTGTCATGAACCATTAGGATTAATTCAGTTTCTATTTACCTGTGGTCGCCTAAGAACAAAACAAGTCTCCACAAGGCACTTTGCCTGGCTTTCCATCTTTGGGCTTACTTCTCCTATGCATAAAATCACATGTAGGTTTAGAGGCTCTCCTCCATCCTGTAGTCACACCAACTGGACTATGTGACCTCCCAGGTAAGTAGGGGCAGAGAAGGATAAAAGAAATACACTGGCTTTTAACTATCTCAGCCTGCAAATAACACATGTCACATTTGCTCATGGTTCATTGGTCAAAATCAGTCACATGACCCCAGAGTAATTGCTGGAAAGACTGTGAATGTAGAGGAAGAAATGAATATTTAGAGAGTATGATCTGTCTCTGCCACATTTCAATTTTTTTCTCCTTGTTAGAATGAAGATGAACAATTCTGGATAAGATTATATTTTTATCTGTCCTTCCTGTGAGCTTTCATAGACAAGATAGCCTCCCTGAAATGGTTTAAAGTCAGATATGTCTGTGTTTGGGTCTTCAGTTCAGTCACTCAGTTGTGTCTGACTCTTTGTGACCCCATGAATCACAGCACACCAGGCCTCCCTGTCCATCACCAACTCCCAGAGTTCACTCAGACTCATGTCCATCCAGTCAGTGATGCCATCCAGCCATCTCATCCTCTGTTGTCCCCTCCTCCTGCCCCCAATCCCTCCCAGCATCAGAGTCTTTTTCCAATGAGTCAACTCTTCGCATGAGGTGGCCAAAGTATTGGAGTTTCCGCTTCAGCATCAGTCCTTCCAATGAACACCCAGGACTGATCTCCTTCAGAATGGACTGGTTGGACCTCCTTGCAGTCCAAGGGACTCTCGAGTCTTCTCCAACACCACAGTTCAAAAACATCAATTCTTTGGTGCTCAGCTTTCTTCACAGTTCAACTCTCATATCCATACATGACCACTGGAAAAACCATAGCCTTGTCTTAGCTCTCTTCTAACTGAATTTGGTGAACTTGGGCAAGTTATGTTCCTTCTCTGAGCCTGCTTTCTTATCTGTAAATTGGGGATAAAATCTAAATGTTGTAGGATTAGTGTAAGGGTGAAATTGGCCAAGGCTGTAAAGAGTCCATTAACACATTGGAATCTGAGTAATTTACTAAATGGTAGTAATTATTACTATGAAAACCTGCTATGAGGTCATTGTTTAAGTTATCTAATTCTCAGTGTAGTTTTAGGGGTTGTCAACAAAATTTATCATTCCATCAAAATAAGGCCACAAAGCCCTCTCTGTGTTGCTATCTTGAACAAATTCTGTCTGGAATGAGAATGGCATCTATGAGTACCAGAGGCCTGGTACAAATGAAATCGCTCTCTCTTTCTCTGACCTTAAGAATGCTTAGGATTGGGAGCCTCAGAAAAGCAAGTAAATGTATTAGGTCAAGTTGTGTCTTCAGAACTCATGGTATGTTTTCTTCAATGCTTTGTATTAGTCAGGATAAACTAGGTTATGCTGCCATAACAAACATTTATCAAATCTCAATAGCTTGACACCAGAGATGATTCTTGTTTATGAAAAGTACACATAAGACCCGGCAAATTTTCAGAGCCACTTCCACGCCACATAGCAATTCACTAATCCATATGTAAGCAGCCTCCACTATGTGGTAGCTATACTATTAGGAAAATAAAACCTTTTCTGTTGACATGGCAGGGACAGAGGTGCTGGATCTTACTGAACTGGCAATTTCTCTGGCCAGGAATTGACACTTACCATTTCTATACACAATGCATTGGCCAGAACTAATCAGATAGCCCTTCCTAACTACAAGGGTGGTGGGAAAGTAGAATCCTCCCATGTATCTAGGAGAAAAAGAAAGCTTGTTCTCTACCCAAAATCCACTATAAAATGACCGTCTTTCATGCACAAGGGCACAACAATGTCGTGTGTATACAGGGTATACCGCATAGTCCACATACATCAAATTACTTACTTTTTTTTTTTAATTTTTTGTTTTGTATTGGGGTATAACCAATGAACAGTGTTCTGACAGTCTCAGGTGAACAGTGAAGGGACTCAGGTATACATTCAAACTCCTTACTCTTTAAAATCCTTTGAGTGTTTTGCTTCCATGGGTTTGTGCATGTTTTTCCACTAGCCCCAGAATACGCTTCCCTTTCATTTCTATATTTTCAAATTCTACCTATCTTTCAAGCTTCTTAATTGCCACCTCTTTATTCCTCACCTCAAAATTTCACTTTTTCAGCTCTTCTACAGCATATTATGCTTCTCTTGAGATTCTCCGATCCATTTGCTTTCACTCTAAGTTTTTGTTCAAACATTCAGATGAGCCAAAAACAGAGTACCGAAAAGGAACACATGGAACTTGGAATTACAATCAAAACCTTAAGTCTGGGGATCAGGAAATAGAATTGTGTCCTTTATATGGGTAAAATTCTGCCTGCCTTTTAGAGTCACAATTTGACTGGAAACCGAAAAGAGAAATGAGCAGAAAAGCAAGGATAGCTCCAAGAAGAAGCTCTTCCCTGGACTTAATCATTGTATCACTTAGGTCAGTCAACTCATCTGGCTGATGTCTGCTCCATACCTAGGGCAGATGACACTTGGCAGCCAGCTGCTACTTGCCAGATGAGCCGAATAGTGAGACCCAACTCAGGACCAAGATAGCAGTTTCTGGCAATTATGAAATTTCCTTTGGAAAGTGCCACTGCTTTGCCATCCAAATGAAACTTGGTTATTAATTGTAGCAAGAGCAGGTACCCGAGTAGTTTGCTAAAATTGGCAGTGTTCTTGGATTTCTTACACTTTTGGGGTCAGATTCAGAATACCTACTAGTGATCTCTCAACACTTTCCCTAGGGACAGACACTATTCCCCAGCAGCAGTTCTGACAAAGTTTTCCCTGTAGATTTACACATGGAAAGCAGAGCCCTTCTTGTTCCATGCCCCAGTGGGATTCTCCCATGCGAAAAGCAGTGGCACAATGTATGCAAACCAAACCAAATTTTCAAGATTAACACATGAAGGAATAAACACCCCTTGAACTTCCCTGATGTTCTGGGCACTGTGCCAGTGTGTTCACACGTTTTCTCTTACTTAATCCTTACAACAGCCCTGTAAGGTAAGGAGGCAACTATCAGTTCTATTTTAGAAAAGAGACCGAGGTTCATAGAGCTGTCTCACATAGCTAGAAGGCACAGCAGCTGGACAGAGGTGTGAACTTGCTTTCACGGTTCTTGCGATCACAGCGGACCATCGCAGTCCTGACCTCAAGTTGTTCTGTATTAGGCAAGTGGATATGGTCAGGCTGCTGGTGCTAAGTCACTTCAGTCGTGTTCGACTCTGTGCGACCCCACAGTCGGCAGCCCACCAGGCTCCCCCGTCCCTGGGATTCTCCAGGCAAGAACACTGGAGTGGGTTGCCATTTTCTTCTCCAGTGCATGAAAGTGAAAAGTGAAAGTGAAGTTGCTCAGTCGTGTCCGACTCTGTGCGACCCCATGGATTGCAGCCCACCAGGCTCCTCTGTCTATGGGATTTTCCAGGCAAGAGTACTGGAGTGGGGTGCCATTGCCTTCTCCAATGGTCAGGCTGGACTTCAGTAACTAGGTCACACTCTGAGCAGTCTCTTTAATTCTTCACTGAATATTAGCAGGATGCCTGCCTCTTTCAGAAGATGACTTAGTATCTGAGTGAAAGACTTACAATGTTCCCTGTGACTTTAGTAACAACTTTCCCAGGGGTTAGATGCCCTGGGCTGTAGGAGAATACACATGTATTGTCTTGGTTAATCTGCACAAACACAGAGGCAGAAGTCAAACGGAGGAAACTGTGGCTCAGAGCAGGTTAAGGTCAAGGTCCAAGGGCACACCCCTGTTTGGGGTGGTGCTGGGATTAGGACCATGCTCCTACCATCCAGGGGTCCTTCTCTGAGTGGCCACAGTCATAATGATAACAGCCAGAGCGATGCTATAGACCAACAGTGTGATGCTTGGATGAGCCTGTGCAGAGAGAGTCAGTTTCTCACTTCCCTCCTGGCTGTGAAATGGGAATAATTCTAACATGTCAGGCTGACTGTGAATAGGAACCAGAGATAATGTCAATGAGAAAGCCTCTGGCCCAGCTCCTGGCACAGAGGAGATACCTGAATTAACTTGGGCTGAATATTAGCCGATCTTCCCCGATGATTTCTAGAAGGCTGGAAAGAGACTGCTCCGGGCTCTTCTATAAAGCCTAACTCATCATCATATGGGATTCTGGGTTAGGGTTCAGTTCAGTTCAGTCGCTCAGTCGTGTCCGACTCTTTGCGACCCCATGAATCGCAGCACGGGGGAGGAGGATGGACAGGGAGTAGATAAACCACTCAGGGATGACCCTTGCTTCTCACTTACTCCTTCTGGCTCTGCTGATTTGCAGGGCAACCAGGAAGGGAGAAGAGAATTCTTCATTAATGACCTTGTAAGAATTTTGTCCTGTCCTGAGAGGGGCAGGCTGTGCCAGAGCCCTGGGAAGCAGAGCTGCGGGCTCTCTGGATAATGGCTGTATTTAAGCATTATCTGGCTTTTCACAGCCAGCTGACTGATAAAAAGGATCTTGACAGCGAACCCACCCCAGCAGCGGGTAGTTAATGGCACTTTCGGCTGAGCTCATTTCTGGCTCGAGATGCAGAGAATCATAAACCAGAACTCTAACCTCAAGATGGATTCGATTTTCCAGATAGGGATGATGGTTTCTAAGCCTTGAGCAATGTCGAAGCGTCCTATTTCCAGGAGAAGTTGTGCCCTGATTGGTGCTTCCCTCTTTGCAGGGCAGGCTACTTCACATAAACACTTCGATCCTCCTGGCAGCTCGGCAAGATAGATAAACTCCCCAGAGGTTATCGCTCTCTTTCCTCCAGAAGGAAACTGAGGCTCTGAGAGGGTAAAGGGCGTGCCTGACTTTGCACCACTGGTCCTGACCCTTGACTTTAAGACCCCCTGACTAGAATTCCTTTCCCTTATGATTTTGTTTTCAGTGTAGGATTCCAGGAGGTTTTCTCGCCTTTAATCAGTACGTTGAGGAAATTGAGGCTTTAGAAGAGATTAGGTTCCCTGCCCCAAATCACACAGCTAGTAAATGGCAAAGCTAGGATTAAAATCTGACTTCTGACTTCTGAATTGCCTTGCTAGTGTTTCTCCAAAAAAAGGATTGATTTGTGGTTCATTCTTAGAGAGCCCATGGTTTCATAGTTTTACACATGTTCATTTTTGTTTTAATGATGTTCTTTAAAATAATTTTACACATTA
The DNA here is from genome assembly GCF_014754425.2 of Oryx dammah. Taxonomy (NCBI): domain Eukaryota; kingdom Metazoa; phylum Chordata; class Mammalia; order Artiodactyla; family Bovidae; genus Oryx; species Oryx dammah. Next base: position 95,793,578 of record NW_024070185.1, read on the forward strand.
TACATTAAAAAGTACTTTAAACAATACTAATGATTCATTTGAAATGCAAGGATTTTTTTTTTTTAGTACATAAAATGAGCCATTCATTGCTTCAGTTTGAGAATCTTAGAGACCATATCCCATGCCTGCAGCTATTTTCTTAGGTTTCTATGAGGAGATTTTTTTCCCACCATCTGAAGGAGTTTATACATATTACACAAGCTTCAGGAGCTCAGAACTGAGTCCCAGCATCCTTGTCGAGTTGTAGAAACATTTCCGCATTCTCTCCTTGAAGTATGTGAGCGATTATCACAATCATTTTGAAGATGAGAAATCAGAAGAGAGGTTTATATTTATACCCGAGGTCACACCCCCCAGGAACTAGCAAATTCTAGCTCCAATCTCTGACACCAGATCCATCCACAATACCTCTTTATGAAAAATCCAGTTTTCTAGCCAGAGAATGACTAAAAGTCTCCAATTTCTCCCTAAAAGGCACAGATTCAAAGAGGGAGGGACTGCAAATGAAGAAAGTTAAAACCTTCCTGTTGTCAGGTAGAGTCCTTATAGTAGAATGAAGGGCTGTTGATCTCACTGGCTTTGGCCATTCACTTGTCCCAAAGCAGAATCATCTCCGTCTCTAGGCTTTGACAAGGTAATGATTCCCCAAATCCACTGTGGTGTTTACAATGCTGCAGCCAAGCACTCATCTTACTTCAGATTTGAGCAAAGACTTGCAAATGTCTGCGTCCACTCTCTTATCTGGACCGGCTCTCCACGTCTGCTCCATGTGGTTTTCATGTGGCTTTCATGAACGCCCGAAGTCTGTTCCAGCTTGTTCTAATGTTGCAGTGTTTTAACTGCCATAACTCACTGGTATCAACAGATAAATCAACTAGATACGCTGAAAAACTGGTGGGCAACCATCCTGTTCTCTTCATCCTGCCTAATTCATCCACGAGAAGAATCTGCCTGGGGAGTTGCAGGAAGAAGAGATATGTGGAGTACAGACCAGAGAAATAAGCCAGTCCAACGATTCTGTTATTCCTAAACTTCTGGACTGTTTTCACTTAAATCAATAGCAATTTTCTCCAGAGTTGCCCGTTGTCTGAACCACGTGATTCCTCCGAGCTGCTTCTCATATTCGGCTGTCTCTTCTTTCTCCCTCAGTGGTTTCATTTGCTTAATGGGACTTTCTGCTGTGAATCATACTACAGGTTGCCGACTCATAATATTTTTGTATCACTAAGGATGTGCAGACCTTAGATTCAGTCCTCTCACTTCAAGATTTCTGAGCAATTGTTAAGAGCACACAGTGCAGGGGGCTTCTTTCCCTGCCCTCCACAGTCCAGCATCCAAGGCTTTCCTCTCTGCCTCACTCTCAGCATCTTATGTAGAGTGGGATGTGGAGATTTGGGAAACATTAGCTGTTGGGAAGTAGGCTGCGTAATCCTTGGTCCCTGAAGTGATTTTTCAATAGGAAATCTGAATTCCTGCTCTATGTAAAATGGGTCTCAGATGCTGAGAAATGAGTATTTGAGAATAATTTATGATTTGCTTTCCATAAATCAGTGCTATTTTGCCTACAAATCATTTTGAGAACTGGATATGGCTTTATAAAAATATGAGTCTGGGCAGAGAAGACTGACTGGGAGTTGAGGGCTGTATGTTGAGCCTTGGTCCTGTCACCAATTAGTTATGTGACTTTGGCAAGTTGCCCCAAGTTTCTGACTTTCACAGAGGGTTGTAAAATTATTAAATTACATCCTTCAGCAATTAATTCATTAGTTCAACAAACATTTATTGCCCGCCAACTCCCTGCCAGTAACCATGCTGGCCCTTTCCAACTCTTGCATGTTATGAGAACCTGATCCTGTCATTGGTTACATTCTTATAGGATGGGCTTTAGAGAGAGGAACTGCCATTATTTAACATTTACTAGCAATCAGAAAGATAATTTTATCTACCTTTTGCACTAACTCTGCAAAGTGCGGGCTCCACTCTACAGACAAAAGTCTGAGGTCCAGAGAAGTTGAATGGTATTTGCAAGATTACGAATCTTCTAAGTGTTGAACCTGGCTTAGAACTCACTTCCACTGGTCCTTTCTCCAAGACTTGTGCGTGTGTGCTCAGTCGTGTCTGACTCTTTGTGACCCTATGGACTGTACCCCCCAGGCTCCTCTGTCCACGGGATTTCCCAGGCAAGAACACTGGACCAGGTTGTCATTTCCTCCTCCAGGGGATCTTCCCGACCCAGGGATGAAACCCAAGTCTCCTGTGTCTCCTACATTGCAGGCAGATTCTATACCACTTAAGCCATCGAACTCATTGACTCCCTAAGACAGCTAACTTTTATGTCCATTCTTAGTATTTTCAAGTGTCTTAAGAAACTTGGGACACAACTTTTTCTTCAGGGAAAATGGAGATTGAGTTGCTCTAGCTGATTGATTTTTCTGCTTTCTTATACAGGGCAATTCCTTCCCATACCTGAAAACGGAGCTAGCTGCACACAGTCCATTGTATGGGCAAAGGGAGAAGTTGGCCCATCTAGGGCATGGGCTCAGGCTCTCCAAGGATGTTTTGACATCCAAGGGAGAGGAGGTGCCTGAAGTTTGGAGTCCATCACAATGCCCTCTCTGCCTGGTGAAAATCATTTCACAAGTCATAAAGGAAGGTCCCAAAGAATGGTCAAACTACTGCACAATTGTATTCTTCTCACATGCTAGTAAAGTAATGCTCAAAATTCTCCAAGCCAGGCTTTAGCAATACGTGAACCGTGAACTTCCAGATGTTCAAGCTGGTTTTAGAAAAGGCAGAAGAACTAGAGATCAAATTGCCAACATCTGCTGGATCATCAAAAAGCAAGAGAGTTCCAGAAAAACATCTGTTTCTGCTTTATTGACTATGCCAAAGCCTTTGACTGTGTGGATCACAATAAACTGTGGAAAATTCTGAAGGAGATGGGAATACCAGACCATCTGACCTGCCTCTTGAGAAACCTATATGCAAGTCAGGAAGCAATAGTTAGAACTGGACATGGAACAATAGACTGGTTCCAAATAGGAAAAAGAGTAGGTCAAGGCTGAATATTGTTACCCTGCTTATTTAACTTCTATGCAGAGTACATCATGAGAAACGCTGGGCTGGAGGAAGCACAAGCTGGAATCAAGATTGCCGGGAGAAATATCAATAACCTCAGATATGCAGATGATACCACCCTTATGGCAGAAAGTGAAGAAGAACTAAAGAGCCTCTTGATGAAAGTGAAGGAGGAGAGTGAAAACTAAGATCATGGCATCTGGTCCCATCACTTCATGGCAAGTAGATTGAGGAACAGTGAAAACAGTGGCTGACTTTATTTTGGGGGGGCTCCAAAATCACTGCAGATGATGATTGCAGCCATGAAATTAAAAGACGCTTACTCCTTAGAGGGAAAGTTGGTCTGTCTGACCAACCTAGACAGAATGTTAAAAAGCAGAGACATTACTTTGTCAACAAGGGTCTGTTTAATCAAGGCTATGGTTTTTCCAGTAGTCATGTATGGATGTGAGAGTTGAACTAAAAAGACAGCTAAGCACTGAAGAGTTGATGCTTTTGAACTATGATGTTGGAGAAGAATCTTGAGAGTCCTTTGGACTGCAAGGAGATCCAACCAGTCCATCTTAAGGCTGATCAGTCCTGACTGTTCATTGGAAGGACTGATGTTGAAGCTGAAACTCCAATCCTTTGGCCACCTAATGTGAAGAGCTGACTCATTTGAAAAGCCCCTGATGCTGGGAAAGATTGAAGGCAGGAGGAGATGGGGACAACAGAAGATGAGATGGTTGGATGGCATCACCGACTCAAGGGACGTGGGTTTGGGTGGACTCCAGCAGTTTGTGATGGACAGGGAGGCCTGGTGTTCATAGGGTCACAAAGAGTCAGACACAACTGAGCGACTGAACTGAACTGAAAGAAATAAGTTAGTTTGGGGTCTGGGCTATCACCCGAAGCTCTGGACTTCCTAGAATTCTTTCTGTTTATGTTTACGTAGGAGACATTGACAAGTTAATGGCTTTGAGTTCCAAAGAGAAGTCTTTAAAATGGTGGATTTCAATTGATGAAATAGAGAGCAACTGGTTTGGAATCAGAAATCACTGTAGGTAGTTTAAGCAGAATAGGATTTAATATGAACAACTGTGTGCTTAGGGGCTTCCCAGGTGGCTCAGTGGTAAAGAATCCGCCTGCCAACGCGGAAGATGCTGGAGACCCGGGTTCGATCCCTGGGTCGGGAAGAGCCCCTGGAGGAGGGAATGTCAAGCCACTCCAGTCTTCTTCCCTGGAGAACCCCATGGACAGAGGAGCTTGGTGGGCTCCAGTCCATGGGGTGGCAAAGAGTCAGACGTGACTGAGCACATGGCAGATTGTGTGCTTACCAACTAGTTGTAATGGCTGAAGGAGCAGGCTCTAGGCTAGGTAATGTAAAACTGATCACCAGAGGAGCTGGTACTCCTGAGGGTGCCACTGGTGCTGGGCAGATCTTCGGTGGGAGCCACCACCATTCCAGGGGACAGGAGAACAGCTGCCCAAGCTGCAGGCTGGCACCAGAAGCCAGACCCAGAAGCCCATACCACCACCACTATCTGTCAACACGCAAACCCTGGAGAAGAGACACTGCAACCCACTGCAAGAAAATAAAACTTTCCTAACCATAGAAACAGCCAGGTAGAAACAGCTAGAAGCCGAAGAAATGACCCCTGCTTCACTCCTTTCTTTCAAAGCCTATGAATGATTCTAATTGGCTTTTCAATCTCTTTAAATATAAGAAGGGTAACATGAAGTTTTGCCTGGAAAATCCCATGGACAGAGGAGCCTGGTAGGCTGCAGTCCATGGGGTCGCAGAGAGTCGGACATGACTGAGCAACTTTACTTTCACTTTTCACTTTCATGCATTGGACAAGGAAATGGCAACCCACTCCAATGTTCTTGCCTGGAGAATCCCAGGGATGGGGGAGCCTGGTGGGCTGCCATCTATGGGGTCGCACAGAGTCGGACACGACTGAAGTGACTTAGCAGTAGCAGCAACATGAAGTTTGAAAGTATCTACCTTGATGGGGGAAGGTAATTCTTCAAATAGATTCTTTTTCAGCCCTACATAAAACTCCAAGTATAGAAAACTTCCTCAAAAAAAAAAAAAAGGCAAAACAAAACCACTGAGACATTGAACACTTACTCCTTTGAGAGTAGAAGCTATCCCAATAATGCAGTCATTCCTGTTCAGTATTTATGTTCTCTCTGTTCTATTGAGGAAAGGCCAAGCCATTCGTGCTCAACCTAAGACTCAATGCTTTTTTCTGCTTCAGTTCAGTTCAGTTCAGTCACTCGGTCTTATTCAACTCTTTTGTGACCCCATTGCCTGCAGCATGCCAGGCTTTCCTGTCCATCACCAACTCCCGGTGCTTACTCAAACTCATATCCATCAAGTCAGTGATGCCATCCAAACATCTCATCCTCTGCTGTCCCCTTCTCCTCCTGCCTTCAGTCTTCCCCAGTATCAGGGTCTTTTCCAGTGAGTCAGTTCTTCACATCAGGTGGCCAAAGTATTGGAGTTTCAGTTTCAGCATCAGTCTTTCCAATGAATATTCAGGACTGATTTCCTTTATGATTGACTGGTTTGATCTCCTTGCAGTCCAGGGCACTCTCAAGAGTCTTCTCCAACACCACAGTTCAAAAGCATCAATTCTTTAGCATTCAGCTTTCTTTATAGTCCAACTCTCACATCCACATGTGACCACTGGAAAAACCATAGCTTTGACTAGATGGATCTTTGTTGGCAAAGTAATGTCTCTGTTTTTCAATATGCTGTCTAGGTTGGTCATAACTTTTCTTCCAAGGAGCAAGCGTGTTTTAATTTCGTGGCTGAGGTCACCATCTGCAGTGATTTTGGAGCCCCCTAAAATAAAGTCTGTCACTGTTTCCATTGTTTCCCTAACTATTAGCCATGAAGTGATGGAACCGGATGCCATGATCTTCGTTTTCTGAATGTTGAGTTTTAAGCCAACTTTTTCACTCTCCTCTTTCACTTTCATCAAGAGGCTCTTTAGTTCTTCTTTGCTTTCTGCCATAAGGGTAGTGTCATTTGCATATCTGAGGTTACTGATAATTCTCCTGGCAATCTTGATTCCAGCTTGTGCTTCAACCAGTCCAGCATTTCTCGTGATGTACTCTGCATAGAAGTTAAATAAGCAGGGTGACAACATACAGCCTTGATGTACTCCTTTCCCAGTTTGGAACCAGTCTGTTGTCCTATGTCCAGTTCTAACTGATCCTTCTTGGAATGCATACACATTTCTCAGGAGGTAGGTCAGGTGATCTGTTCCTTCCACCTCTTAAAGAATTTTCCACAGTTTGTTGTGATCGACACAGTCAAACGCTTTGGTATAGTCAGTAAAGCAGAAGTAGATGTAGATGTTAAGCCCCCTCTATTCTCATCTAATACCACTTCAACCCAGTAGGAAATTTTCTTATCAAAGAAAGCCTAGTCCAATGGGGAAAGCGCAAGCACAACAGATGGCAAGTGTAGGTTCAGTTTCATTTAGAATAGTCTTGGAGCACCAGCTCTGTCCCAGGCCCAAGACACTGTCAAGTAGGAGAGATAAAGTGTAACATTAATGATGTGACTGCTACAATAGCTGTAAGTCAGAGAGAGTGATCATACAGAGCTAACACGGAAGGAGCCAGAACTCACAGCTCGTCTTTGTGCAGTCAGTCTGCTGACCACAGTCCATATCTTGAGACAGGAGTAAATTTTTCCTAGTGGCAATGATTCTGAAGCTCAAGATGCCCTGATAACTCCTTGTGGCGGGCAGCTTCTGCAGTGGCTCACCACGAACCTCACCTCCAGGTATTCATGCCTGTCTAAAACCCTCCCCTAAATTTAGGGACTTGCTTCTAACAAATAGAACTTGGTAAACCTGATGGGAGCTTCCCAGGTGGCTCAGTGGTAAAGAATCTGCTGCCAATGCAGGAAATGGGGGTTTGATCCCTTGGGTAGCGAAGATCCCCTGGAAAAGGAAATGGCAACCCACTCCAGTACTCTTGCCTGGAGAATCCCATGGACAGAGGAGCCTGGTGGGCTACAGCCCATGGGGTCGCAAAGAGTTGTACACAACTTACTCACTAAACAGCAACAACAAACCTGATGGGATGCCGCTGCTGAGATTAGATTACAGTCCAAAATGAGAAACACATTGACATTGAGAAACCCTGGGCTAGAATGTGATCTTTCTTCCCTGACTCCGATCTTGGTTTTCCTGGTTGACTAGATTCCAGACTCTCCCTCTGACTTGTCTACCTCCAGGCCCTTCTGGGAAAGCATCCGTCCCTGCCAGCACATGATACCCCAATGCCAACTCCAAACATGACCCCCATTCAACGTGGGTCCAGGTGAACATCCTGTCCTACCAGTATTCTCTAACAGCGCCCATTACTGATGGAAGCACATCCAGTCTCTTCTCTCTGCTTCTCCCAACCGTCACCTCCCTGGAGACCTGAGGAACCCAAGGTGGTGGAGGCCAAGTCCTGGCCCCATGAGTCAGTCCTCTAGAAGCCAGTCCCTGTAGCTGTTTTCAGTTAGCTCCCCCACTCCCACACACAGCACCCTCAGTTCAGGTCCATTGAGCCCTGAGATGACAGTTTCGGGCAAGGACAGATGTATTTTCCAGGAGAACACAAGGTAGCCAGGTTTTCTGGGGAAACCAGAAAGACAAACATTAAAATTCACACACACAAAAAGGAAACATACCAAAACATTCAAAACAATCTTTTCTGTTTCTTAAAAGCAGAACACTCATTGTTAACTTTGTCATTCCCTTTTATTTCTTCTCAAAGCGCCAACTCGGAGAAGAATGGCTTCTGCCGACACCCTTACCAGCTGGCGGACTGAGACAACGGGTCTGCGGTGAGTAACCTGAGGGCAGGAAGGGAGTTAATGAAACCAAATGGAAGCTGCTGAAAGAAGGCTCTCCTTATTGTCACTGGAATCTCTGTTTTATTACGAGATGTCTTCCCAAAGCTTTTTAATGAGCTTAATTAAATTTTTTTGAGCTTTTAAATTAAATGTTTAATGTAATGAGCTTTTTAATGAGCTGCATGTATGGAGGAAAGGTCTGCTCTACACATGGTGGTCATCTCATATTTTCTTCCACTTCTGAAGTCTGTTCCTTACCACTGGCAACTTATCTGTTAAGTTCAGGACGCAAGAAGTGGACCGCAGAGAATGTTCCACTCAAGGGCATGCTTTTGTAGAAACTCAGTCCTACTCATTTCCCCACCCTGGGAAGGCAGAGAAGAGACTGGAAGGTTCTCGTCACCTTTGTTTGGTTCATTCATTCTTTCATGTATAAACATGGAAAGTCTAACATGTTGCAGACTCCATTGCTAGCTGGTAGAGGTTCACAGTTGGCTCAAACACGTTTCCTAACCTCAGAAAGTTTCTGGTCTTTGGGATGCAGTGGGGGTATGGACAAGGAAGAGTAGACCAGGAGCACTGACAACAAAGGGGATGGAGAAGGGAGATCAAGGATGGCCTCCTGGAGAAGGTGACACATGAACGGGGTCGCTAGATTTATTTCTCCTCTTTGCCTGTTCTTCTTGAGCACTCGAGAAAGTTACAGCATGCTTGTATTCTGACAATTTTTCTATTTAAAGTACATATACATACTAAAATATGCTCTTTTCTTAAAGACGATTTTTTAAAAAGCAGTTTTAGATTTTCAACAAATTTGAGATGGTACAGAGATTCTCAAATATACTCTGAAACCAAGTCATCTCCATTCTGGGAATTCATAGCATAGAGAAAACACTAAAACATAATGGCAAGAATATGCAGATTTTTTTTTTTTTTTTTTGCCACAATGCTTATACTGGCAAAATAACTGGAAAATAAAAGAATTACTGAGCAATTAATCATACTTTAATCTCATGGGATATTTTGCAGCTATTTAAAAGAAGAATAAAGAATGAATGAAGTTCCAGAAGATGAATTGGAGGGTTGGTCTATGAGCTATTATTGAATGAAAAAAAGCAAAATAAGCAAAACTGGGACAATATGCTGCCTTTTTCTGAAAAAAAAAGGGGGGGGAGGATAAAAATCTCATGTATGATATATATGAATATATAGGTATTTAGAGAATTAAATGGGGCTTCCCTGGTGGCTCAGTGGTAAAGATTCTACCTGCCAATGGAGGAGACACAAGAGAAGAGGGTTTGATCCCTGGGTCAGGAAGATACCTTGGGGAAGGGAATGGCAACCCACTGCAGTATTCTTGCCTGAGAAATCCCATAGACAGAGGAGTCTGGTGGGCTACAGTCCATGGGGTTGCAAAGAATCAAACAGGACTTAGAGACTAAAACAACAACAAAGAGAATTAAATGTCTGCAGAGAAATCTTTGGAAGAATGTGTATTAGGTTATGCTGGGTTTTTCTGTTTGTCTCCCACATCCATCCCCTACCCTCCCCAACGAGCTCTGTGCCCTCGACCCTGACCTTGATGAACTGTGCTATAGACTAGTATACCCTTCAGCTTCCAATTGGTTTAATATGGGAAGTACCAGCACAGGACAAGAAAGATGGAGGAATGTGAGGTCAAAGGATATTCCCCTGGCTTCATTCCAGCCAGTGGTGGTGGCTGCAGGTAGGTGCCACTCCTTTGAAAACCCCAGTGCCTGGTGGGGGACCTCTTGATGACTCTTTTGTTTGTTTTATAATCTGTATTTTTGGCCCTTCAAGCTTAGAAGCCTGGCTGCTCTTGCTTCATCATCTTTTGCTAGTTTTTCCTGACCCAACTCACACTTTTAAAACTGTCTCTTTAATAAAATCTCCTTGGATAGTCTGTATGAACGTACCATCTGTTCCCTGTAAGGGCCCTGACTCATCTTGTTTAGAGGGGGTCCCTGGGGGAAGGGATCTCTTGCAGAGGCAAGAGATAGTGCTGGCAGGGGGAGGAGAGAGAGGTGAGGAAGCCAAGCCAGAAAGAAAAAGAGGGGAAAACACACACACATATGGAGTTGAATCAGTTTATGTAAATTGTGGGTATTTATAGAGTGAAGCTAACTAGAATAACAAAAAAGGATTTAAAACCCACTCCTGCTGTCCTACCTCTACTTTCCAGTGGTGGCGCTATAAGCAGCCTTGCTCCTTTCCGTCCCTGGTGGCTCAGAGGTTAAAGCGTCTGCCTGGAACGCGGGACACCCGGGTTTGATCCCTGGGTTGGGAAGATCCCCTGGAGAAGGAAAATGGCAACCCACTCCAGTACTCTTGCCTGGAGAATCCCATGGAGGGAGGAGCCTGGTAGGCTACAGTCCATGGCGTCGCAGAGAGTCGGACACGACTGAGCGACTTCACTCACTCACTCACCCCCCAGCTTGGTGGCGCAGTGGTCAAGAATACACCTGCCAGTGCAAGAGACGCAGTCAATCCCTGGTTCGGGAAGATCCCCTGGAGGAGGAAATGGCAACCCACTCCAGTATTCTTGCCTGGAGGACCATGGACAGAGAAGCCTGGTGGGCTATAGTTCAGGGGTTTGCAAAGAGTCTGACGCAACTGAGCACAGCACACACAGCAACTTTCCGCAAGCCCAGTACCGAAAGCTCCGCTGGCTCCACTTCAGTGCTCCAGCTGAGTGTCATGAGAAGGGGAAGGCCATGGTGACCCAGATCTGGGAAGGAAGACATGGCCCTTGGCATGGGGACCCTTCTCGGGTGCTCCAGCTGCAGTGGGATTTTCTTCCTTATTTTACACACTCAGTGCTTTTCTCCCCATTGGCTTTATTCCTGCTGGTCCTTCTGCCTGATCCTTCAAAGTCCAGTTCATTATCTTTCCTCCCCACCAAAGTTTCTCCAGACCTCCCTGTCCCTACTTTTCAGATGTTAATCACTCCCTCCACCACCCCGTCCCATTGACTTCCTGCAATCTCTTTCCTTTGCCCGCTATCTTCTATCCATTTTCTCAATTGTAAGCCAGTTTTTGGTCTGTTGCAGGCACTAAAATGGGAGTTTTTTGAAGGCAGGCACTGGGAGCAGCACTCTTGCATGACCCTAGCCCTGAGCCCAGGGCCAGGCACTCAAGTAGTGTTCACTGATTGTGCATTGAATGAAATTGATTTGTAAAGATTTCTCAATGGACTAGATCTCTAAGCTGGACCAGTCCACTTTACTATGTCAGGTACAATGACTGAACATGGAGAGGAATGGTAACACACTTGCGGATGCAGGGCCAGCAGTAACAGAGCTGGTCTGGAGCCCTAGTCTGTTGCCTGTTTTGGGGACACAGATGGCCTCATGGTCTGAATCCTCTCACTGCTTCCCTGAACATGCTCTCAGTCTCAGGGGTTCTGGCTGGAGAGGTGTGTGTCTTGAACTGGCTCTTTCTCTTGCCACACTGAACGCTTCTCATTTAGTTCAGACTCGCTCCTCTGCTCCTGACAATCTCCATGCCAGGGGGGCTTCTGGTCACCAATCCCACAGGGAGAGGCCGCTGGGGGTGCCTAACTCCTGAGCCCTGACGTATTATCCTTTCCAGAAATCTAGAGTGAAGCATGGGAAGTTGAGAGTCCTGTTTTATTTCAAGAGGGAGAAGGGGCTACTCACTTTGCACGAATAACCAGAAAAGCAATGCTTTTTCATCTTTTCAGGCTTCCAGAAAATTTATATTCCTTCCAACCCAAGGCTGGTTACAAATATCTCCCTAAAGAAATGATGGGCCTGGTGATTCATGGCCCAAAGCTGACTGCCATCCAAAAGGATTATTAGACACTCTGGGCCGAAAAATGTAAGTTTGTGTCACATACACAGACACACATTCTTTCTCTCTCTCTCCTTCTCCCTCTCTCTTTCTGTCTTTTTCCAGTAAAACCTAGACACCAGCTCCATTACTAGGCTGAAGACTTGCCAGGGTCCACAATACCTCTGTGGCATTAAATTCATCTCATTGTCACTTAGAAAGACTATTGTTACAGGTGTTTGGGTCCCTTGAAAAAGACATCCTGGGCTATACTTTGAAAACCATAAAGAAATGTACAAATATGAGCTATTAAAGTTAAGATGATTGTCTAAGTAATTCAGAAGGGAAATTCTGTTTTCACAATCGAATAATTTAGGGAAAAACATTTTGACTTGAATCCCCCAGATGATTGCTTCAGGTCTCCAACACCCATGGTCTGTATTGACACAGCTTTTGAAATTTGGCAAGGAATTCTGCCTTGAACATAAAGTTGGAAATTGCTTTCTCCTGGGTGTGTTTGCAGTATCTTTGAGTAATCCTTCAGACTCTTCAGACTGACTTTCTTATGACTAGAGTTCTCAGGTTGGCTAGAGGCAAACCCACCTCTTGTTAAACAACCCTGCTCCTCTCTACCTGAAGAAGTGAGAGTAGGAATGCAATACCTTTAAACACATAAGGTGATGCCCACCTTTATTTACTGGCTAGAAAAGAGAGTTATCTGCAGGGCAATGTGACAAAATCGCATTGTGATTTCTGGTTCTCCAAAGAGGAAGAGGGAACACAATTCCTCCTCAAGAATTCTTTGGTTTGGCAGTTGGGATTGTTTGAGTTGTGATAAAGGCTAATATTTATCCAACCTGCTTCCCAAATCTGACCTGCTACTTGGAATCTGCTCAGTAATGACCAATTGGTTATCTCAGAGCCCTGTTTGTTATCATAGCCAAGAACCTAGGCTGGTATCAAATACCAGTATATCATCCGTCTGGGACTGGCTTGTTGAGTCATGTGGCAAGGCATGAAGGGAAGTTTCTTTCCAGTTTAATTCATTCAGAGTTTGTAGAAAGATAATGCACAAAATAATGAAATTTAGGAGTTGACTGTGGGTTTAAAAACAAACTGATGGTCCCCAAAATATAACAGATGGAGAATAAGACGCCCAGAGAGGATTAATAACTTATATGGGTCACGCAACTGGCTAGTTGCAAAATCATAGCTAGAGTTGTCTTGGCTAGTGTTACTGTTTATTAACAACTATGTGGCGGGCCTTGGGCACTTTGCATTGTAAGTAATAGAAGATCTTTTATAATAGAAGTAATAGAAGATCTTCACTTCAAGTGGCTTAGTGTATAGAGGAAACACACTGCTTACAAAATTGCATACAGTCCTAGTAAGGTGGGCTTCAAGATTTGATTCATCAGCTCAGATGAGTAATTAGAGAGGACCTGGCTTCTCTTTTTTTCTCAGTCCTTCTTCCTTAGCATTGGCTCTCTTCCAAGAAGACTTTTTGCAAGATCACTGACAGCAACTTGTGCGCTACCAACTCCAAGGTTCAAATTCAACAGCTAATAGAAAGTGTGCTTTGCATATAGCTCCCTGGTAAGTCTCCATTGGTCCCCACTGACCTGATTTGGTTTTTGAGCCCGTTGCTGAACCAGTCACTGGGATCGGGGGATGGAATTTGTTGATTTATTTAAGTCAATCAGGGTACACTTCTGTGAATGGATCCAGAGCCAAATCCATCCATATCCACATGCTTACTGTCCATGTTAACTTGACTTTATTATTTGACTGTCTTTACTAATATGACTAATATGAGTATTTACAATGTAGTTTCACCTTAATGGGGAACTTTTGCCCAGAAAGAGAAAAGTTTCAGGTGATTTTATTGTTCATTTCAGGAAATTCCTACCTAGTCTTTATAAACAAACAAGCAAAGAGACACAATTTAAATGGACATCAAACTTTGAATTTTAAATATAGCATCAAATGACTGTCTGTTCTCTAAGACTCTTTGAAACTCTGCCTCAAAACACTTGATTGTCTACCAATCTCAAGCTCTTATACCATGATCCTGTTCTAATCCTAATTAAGCCTCCCCATTTAAAGCTTATCTTAAACCAGACTCCAGAATCTTATAAACATCTCAACTCTGCCCCTGTGATGTTAGTATGACTCTCTCATGGTAGATTCTCCCTTACCTTGATAAAAATATACTCAGCTTTGTCTTATCCCCTTTATTTTGATGGCATTTCCAGGGAGTCAGCATTTAGGATTAATTCCACTCAAAACACTTTATTGGGGAATTCAGGGCAGAGTAAGGAAGGGGTGAAAAAAAGGATGGATGATGAGGATAACCAACAAATGTCTACACAAGCTCCATGAGTGGGGCTTCAGCTTCTGTATCTTACCTAGGTAAATGACTAAGGAAGTGGAACAGAGAGATCAAGCATTTGATATTTCTCATGTGGCGTGTATTGTAGAGAAGGAAATGAATGAGAAGCCAGATGAGCAACAGGGTGAGAGATGACAACATAGACTCAGCTGGGATGATATGAGTGCATGGTGTTTCCCTCACTGCCCCTCAAGAAGTTAAGGGCTTTAAGATAAAAAGTCTGAAGCATTAGGGAGAGTCTGGGTTTATTTCTAGGCAGCAGGAAGTACACTGAGCTTGAAGTCAGAGACCCTGGGTTCCAGCTCTCGTCTCCCTTAGCAGTTGTGCGATCCTGGGCAATCACTTCACACTCCTTCTCTGACTCTAAGTGCCCTTATTTGCAGAGTGAGAATGGTAAAACACATCCTGTTTTATTTTGGAGATGCAAAGTAGATAATAAACAAGAAAGGGAAATTAAAAATGCAGAAATGTCATACAGATGTTCTTATTCATTATTAATGTTGTTAGCCATCCACAAATTCTTACTCGGTTATGATTGTAACCAATTTGGCTAAACTCTCCCGGGATTTAGTTTAGGCCACTTGGACAGAGAAAAGTTGATTGCCCTGAACCAAATCCACAACCTTGTTGCTTCAGTTTTCCGACTTGCAAGGGACAGAATTTCTCTCCTGCTTTGATTCCCGGGTTGGTCAGTGGAAAGAACACAGTACTTAAGAGTCAGAGAAACAGGGTCTAAGATTTGATATGACATTTACTGGATGTCTAGTTTGGGACAAGTTGCTTAGCCTGTTGAAGCCTTAAGTTCAGTTCAGTTCAGTTCAGTTCAGTTCAGTCGTTCAGTTGTGTCCGACTCTTTGCGACCCCATGAATCGCAGCACACCAGGCCTCCCTGTCCATCACCAACTCCCAGAGTTCACCAAGACTCACGTCCATTGAGTCAGTGATGCCATCCAGCCATCTCATCCTCTGTCGTCCCCTTCTCCTCCTGCCCCCAATTCCTCCCAGCATCAGAGTCTTTTCCAATGAGTCAACTCTTCACATGAGATGGCCAAAGTACTGGAGTTTCAGCTTCAGCATCACTCCTTCCAAAGAAATCCCAGGGCTGATCTCCTTCAGAATGGACTGATTGGATCTCCTTGCAGTCCGAGGGACTCTCAAGAGTCTTCTCCAACAGCACAGTTCAAAAGCATCAATTCTTCAGCACTCAGCCTTCTTCACAGTCCAACTCTCACATCCATACATGACCACAGGAAAAACCATAGCCTTGACTAGACGGACCTTAGTTGGCAAAGTAATGTCTCTGCTTTTGAATATACTATCTAGCTTATATGTAAAATGGCTATGCAGCAGCCAATTCATATGCTGTTGCAAGAACTGTTTGAGTACTCTCAGTATAGGTAGTCCAATTTGAATCTGACAGTCAGGTCACTTTGTGTGATGTTTGTGTGGCAAAATCACACTTTTGTGTTCGGATGTCTTAGTGTATCAGTGACTCCAGAGAAAGGAAGCATATGAGGGGGTGCTTCTGTGTCACTGTGAAGCTAATTGATTACAGCAATGAGAACTTTTGTAATCCTGGGGATGAAACATCCGGTGAGTACTGCAGAGATAATTACTATGCCTTATAGTTGCTGGTATTCCTGGACAGGACATTTCCTGGTACACAGAGTGGCAGAGGTTGGGATAATTACTTTGCATGAGATGGTCTTACATAGCAAAGCATTTCACAATGACATATGTTTCGCCCTCCCACACCAAGAACCCTAGTGTAAATGTCCCTTCCCTTCATGGTTGTAGACCTTATTCTCCCTCAACAGACTACTCAAGGAGGCATACGAATTTGTCTTAAATGTTGGCAGCAGCGTGGTTCTATCTGTACAGTTAGCAGAGAGTGTGGTTCTGCCTGTATAGCGAATGGTATGTGTGGCTTATTTAACTGATATGATAGCTTAGGTTTTTGTGGTAGAATAGAATGGAAATTGTATTCAGTATAAAAATTGAAGAATCAGGGACTTCCCTGGTGTTCCAGTGGTTAAGACTCCACTTTCCAATGTAGGGGGTATGAGTTCGATCCCTGGTCAGGCAGCTAAGACTCCACATATCTCATGGCCAAAAAAAAAAAAAAAAATCCAAAACATAAAACGTAAGTAATATAATGACAAATTCAATAAAAACTTTAAAAATTATCCACATTAAAAAAGAAAACCATATTGCACTAACATACATGAAATAGATAGAGACTGGGGATTTGCTATATGACTCGGAACACAAACCTGGGCTGTGTGACAAACTGGAGGATTGGGATGGGGTGGGAGATGGGAGAGAAGCTTAAGAGGGAGGGGACAAATGTATACCTATGATTGATCCATGCTGATGTATGGCAGAAACCAACACAATACTGTAATTATCTTTCAATTAAAAATAAATAAATAAAAAGAAATGACTCCCACCTATTAAAAAAACAATTTAAGAATCATAGAGAAGAAATTCACTTTACTAAGGGCTCTGTGTCCTTCCCTTTAAGTGGAAGGAAGGAGGACCAGGAACATGGAGCCTTGGGATTCTCTAGTTATCCTGCATCAGCTCAGCGTATCTTGTGTATGGTGAGAGAAATCTGATGCTCACTGCCAGTCAAACGTCAGGATGGGAGAGCCCAGTGGTCAGTGTAATGATGAAGGGGTAAAACCAGCATGGCATTGAAATACACAGATTAGGAATGAAGGGAAAAGACTGAGAGATGGAGAAAAGGAAAACATATCTCAAGAAAGCTTGCTTTTTGGTTGTTGTATTCTTTCAAATATTTGCCTTGATTCCTTTGAGAAAACCTATAGTGCAGATTGGCATTAATTCTTAGGGCTTTTGGAGTTTAAAGCTGTTATTGAAGACAATTCCATGTAGGAATTAGCCTGTGTAAGGATATAACACATGGGAAGATTGTGATTATGAATTCTTAAGAGAGTTTTTACCACTTTACTTTCTACCAGAATGTGTGATGTGCAGTTATCTTTGTGGTCCCCTTTGAGGCAGTAGAAACCAAGTTGATATTGAGCTCACCATTACAGTGAGGGTGTAGACATCTGGAAATCCAACTTCATGGATTCTTATTAGACTCCTTAGAACCCTAGGCTTATTCTTTCATTCACCACAAGGAAGCAAAATAATGTTCACATCCATCAGCCTTTGCGCTGAAACTTGGTTCCAGGGCTCTACCAGTCTTTCTGAGTTTTCAGCTTTATTCAGTCCCTCATATGCATATTCCTTTATTTCGTGATAGCTCATGTATTGGATGTCCCAACCAGAGAAATTAGACCAAAAAAAAAAAAAAAGGCATAAAAAGCATCTACATTGAAAAGGAAGAAGCAAAATCATCTCTATTCTAAACAATAGAAGAAAAATAGACTGGAAAAAAAATTGAACAGAATCTCTGGGAGATGACAAAGACTTAACATTCATGTCATTAGCATCCTGGAAGGAGATGAATCCTACACAGAATCCTACACTTTGCAAAAATATTATCAATCAGCGTGATGCAATTGACACTTGAGGTGTATATTATAGCCTCGGATATACTCTGCATTTGTTCTGTGAACCCTTGAAATGAATGTGTTTTATAGAACAATATACACTCCTTTCAAGGGCTCACAGAACATATGCAAAATATATCCTAGGCCATAATCAGTTCAGTTCAGTTCAGTCGCTCAGTTGTGTCTGACTCTTTGCAACCCCATGAATCGCAGCACGCCAGGCCTCCCTGTCCATCACCAACTCCCGGAGTTCACTCAGACTTGCATCCATAGAGTCAGTGATGCCATCCAGCCATCTCATCCTCGGTCGTCCCCTTCTCCTCCTGCCCCCAATCCCTCCCAGCATCAAAGCCTTTTCCAATGAGTCAACTCTTCACATGAGGTGGCCAAAGTACTGGAGTTTCAGCTTCAGCATCATTCCCTCCAAAGAAATCCCAGGGCTGATCTCCTTTAGAATGGACTGGTTGGGTCTCCTTGCAGTCCAAGGGACTCTCAATAGTCTTCTCCAACACCACAGTTCAAAAGCATCAATTCTTCAGGGCTCAGCTTTCTTCACAGTCCAACTCTCACATCCATACATGACCACTGGAAAAACCTTAGCCTTGACTAGACAGGGCTTTGTTGGCAAAGTAATATCTCTGCTTTTGAATATGCTATCTAGCTTGGTCATAACTTTTCTTCCAAGGAGTAAGTGTCTTTTAATTTCATGGCTGCAGTCACCATCTGCAGTGATTTTGGAGTCAAAAAAAAAAATAAAGCCTGACACTGTTTCCACTGTTTCCCCATCTATTTCCCATGAAGTGATGGGACCAGATGCCACGATCTTCATTTTCTGAATGTTGAGCTTTAAGCCAACTTTTTCACTCTCCCTTTCACTTTCATCAAGAGGCTTTTTAGTTCCTCTTCACTTTCTGCCATAAGGGTGATGTCATCTGATTGATATTGATATTTCTCCGGCAATCTTGATTCCAGCTTGTGCTTCTTCCAGCCCAGTGTTTCTCATGATGTACTCTGCATATAAGTTAAATAAGCAGGGTGACAATATTCAGCCTTGACGTACTCCTTTTCCTATTTGGAACCAGTCTGTTGTTCCATGTCCAGTTCTAACTGTTGCTTCCTGACCTGCATACAGGTTTCTCAACAGGCAGGTCAGGTGGTCTGGCATTCCCATCTCCTTCAGAATTTTCCACAGTTTATTGTGATCCACACAGTCAAAGGCTTTGGCATAGTCAATAGAGCAGAAGTAGATGTTTTTCTGGAACTCTCTTGCTTTTTCCATGATCCAGCGGATGTTGGCAATTTGATCTCTGGTTCCTCTGCCTTTTCTAAAACCCGCTTGAACATCTGGAAGTTCACGGTTCACGTATTGCTGAAGCCTGGCTTGGAGAATTTTGAGCATTACTTTACTAGCGTGTGAGATGAGTTCAAATGTGTGGTAGTTTGAGCATTCTTTGGCATTGCCTTTCTTTGGGATTGGAATGAAAACTGACCTTTTCCAGTCCTGTGGCCACTGCTGAGTTTTCCAAATTTGCTGGCATATTGAGTGAAGCACTTTCACAGCATCATCTTTTAGGATTTGAAATAGCTCAACTGGAATTTCATCACCTCCACTAGCTTTGTTCATAGTGATGCTAAGGCCCACTTGACTTCACATTCCAGGATGTCTGGCTTTAGGTGAGTGATCACACCATCGTGATTATCTTGTTCATGAAGATCTTTTTTGTACAGTTCTTCTGTGTATTCTTGCCATCTCTTCTTAATATCTTCTGCCTCTGTTAGGTCCATACCATTTCTGTCCTTTATTGAGCCCATCTTTGCATGAAATGTTCCCTTGGTGTCTCTAATTTTCTTGAAGAGATCCCTAGTCTTTCCCATTCTGTTGTTTTCCTCTATTTCTTTGCATTGATCTCTGAGGAGGGCTTTCTTATCTCTTCTTGCTATTCTTTGGAACTCTGCATTCAGATGCTTGTATCTTTCCTTTTCTTAGGCCATAACACAAACCTCAAAAAACTTAAAACAACAGAAATCCCATAGAATGTATGCCCTTACCACAATGGACTCAAAGTAGAAGTCAATGACAGAAAGATTAGAGAAAAATCTCCAAATACTTTGAAACTAAGCTATATACTTCTAAATAATCCAGGGGTCAAAGAAGAACTCTCAAGAGAAATTTTTAAAAATACATTGAACTGAGTGCAAATGGAAATGCAACATATCAAAATTTGTGGGACACAGCTATAACAGTACTGAAATGAAAACTTATAACACTGATGTATAAATATGGATAGATTAGAAAAGGGGAAAAGGCTCAAATCAATAATCTAAAGAAAAGTAAGCAAAGTAAGTCCAAAGCAAGTAGAAGGAGGTAGATAACAAAGACAATCACAGAAGCCAAAGAAATTGAAACCGAAACAAATGATAGAGAAAATCCATGAAATAAAGAGCTAATTCTTTGGAAAGATGAATAAAATTGAGAAAAATTTTAGCAAAACTGGCAGAGAGGCAGGGGAAAGGAGAAGATTCAAATAATCAGTACCAGGAATGAAACAGTATAACATTACAGACCATGAAAATAAGGTGAAAAGACAGAGCACCACAACTCACTCTGTATGAAACAGACAATTTTTTTTTTAAATTTTATTTATTTATTTGGCTGCTCTGGGTCTTAGTTGTAGCATGTGGGATCTAGCTCCCTGACCAGGGATCAAACCTGGGCCCCCTGCACTGGGAGCTCAGAGTCTTAGCCACTGGACCACCAGGGAAGTCCTGAAACAGACAATTTTAGTAGCCTTACAGCTATTAAGGAAATTGAATTTTTAAGTTAGAAACTAAAGAAAAAAAAAATCTCCAGGATTAAATAGTTTCACTGGAGAATTTTACCAAACATTTAAAGAATTAACCTGAGTTATATACAACATCCTTCAGAAAATAGAAGAGGAGGAAATGCTTCTCAAATCATTTTATAAAACATTTATAGTGCTGGAGTTCTAGCCAGCACAAGAAAGCAAAATAAAGGGGGAGGTGAGTAAAAGGGATATACAAAGAGGGAAATAAAAGGCATACACATATGTGAAGATATTCAGTTCAGTTCAGGTCAGTCACTCAGTCATGTCCGACTCTTTGCAACCCCATGAATCGCAGCACGCCAGGCCTCCCTGTCCATCACCAACTCCCGGAGACCACACAAACCCATGTCCATCGAGTTGGTGATGCCATCCAGCCATCTCATCCTCTGTTGTCCCCTTCTCCTCCTGCCCCCAGTCCCTCCCAGCATCAGGGTCTTTTCTAATGAGTCAACTCTTCACATGAGGTGGCCAAAGTACTGGAGTTTCAGCTTTAGCATCAGTCCTTCCAAAGAACACCCAGGGCTGATCTCCTTTAGGATGGACTGGTTGGACCTCCTTTCAGTCCAAGGGACTCTCAGGAGTCTTCTCCAACACCACAGTTCAAAAGCATCAATTCTTCAGCACTCAGCTTTCTTCACAGTCCAACTCTCACATCCATACATGACTGCTGGAAAAACCATAGCCTAGACTAGATGGACCTTTGTTGACAAAGTAATGTCTCTGCTTTTTAATATGCTATCTAGGTTGGTCATAACTTTTCTTCCAAGGAGTAAGTGTCTTTTAATTTCATGGCTGCAGTCACCATCTGCAGTGATTTTGGAGTCAAAAAAATAAAGTCTGACCCTGTTTCCACTGTTTCTCCATCTATTTCCCATGAGGTGATGGGATGTGAAGATATTAGTCACTCATATTTTGCTGGTGAGAATGTAAAACAGTACAGACACACTGACAAACAGTTCGGCAATTTTTAAAAAAATTCTAATATGTCAAGACCATATGTTTCAGCACTCCTGGGTACTTTTCTCAGGGAAATGAAGACCTATGTTTACCCAAAAACCTGTAGACAAATGTTCATAGCAACTTTATTCGCAATAGTGCCAAACTGGAAACAATCCAATTATCCTTCAACAGGTGAGTGGTTAAACAAGCTGTGGTACAGCCACACCATGGACCACTACCCAAAAGGAACAAACTCCTTACATAGGCAACATCGTGGATGAATCCTCTGGAGTATCATAGTGAGTGAAAAAGCCAATTCTAAAGGTCATATACACTGTTTGATTCCATTTATCTAACATTCTTGAAATGAAAAAATTGTAGAACTGGAGAACAGATCAATGCTTAGTAGGGATTCTAAAAGGGGTGGTGACAAGAAGGAAGTGAGTATGCTATAAAAGAGCCACGTGAGGGATCCTTGTAGTGATGGAAACGCTTTGTATCCTGATCCTATCAAAGTCGATATCCTAGTGGTGATACCGCACCATAGCTTTTCAAGAGGTTACCGTTCAGGGAAACAGGGTCAAAGGTGCATTACAAATCTCCCTGTATTATTTATTACAACTGCCTATGAATCTACATTCACTACAAAAGAAAAAAGTTTTCTTTTTTAATTAGATCAATTACAATCAATCCTAATTGATCAATCGCCTTCATGTGATAAAAGGATTTGCCAGCTGCTGCTTGACAACAAGTACACAGACTGCCCTGGCAGTGCCAACAGATGTCATTTGTGCGGCCTGTTTGGTAATTATACCTCATGGTTTCCATCATAATTACAGTGGGGCTCACACTATATTTCCTATGCAGGAAATCACCGTATTCCTTTAGGAGTTACTCAGGGTCAGACACCTTTGGCTGTGAAGAGTTTGCAGTGGATGGCTGACAATCTGTCACGAAATCAAGAACTCAGCTTAATTTGGAGGGTACTGCTAAGTTGCTTCAGTCGTGTCCGACTCTGTGCGACCCCATGGATGGCAGCCCACCAGGCTCCCCCATCCCTGGGATTCTCCAGGCAAGAACACTGGAGTGGGTTGCCATTTCCTTTCCAATGCAGGAAAGTGAAAAGTGAAAGTGAAGTTGCTCAGTGGTGTCTGACTCTTTGCAACCCCATGGACTGCAGCCTACCAGGCTCCCCCATCCCTGGGATTTTCCAGGCAAGAGTCCTGGAGTGGGTTGTCATTGCCTTCTCCGAATTTGGAGGCAAGATTGGGCAATGATCCACACTCCTAATATGTCTGCTGTGACTTGGGGAAGTGTGAAGAGTGTTCTAATCATAAGTGTGTAGTTTGTTTTCAAGAATGATAGATCACAGATAGTGCTTAATTTTTCTCTTTACAGCAAAAAAAAAAAAAAAAGCATAGCTCGAGGAGGAGATGATGACAACTTACGTACGTGTGGTCATTGTCCATCCTCATTTGTCTCCCAAAGCGGAACTTTGGCCAAGAAGCCTCCAGGAGAGAGGTAATGCTTGGTTGACTGCCTGCTAGGTTCGAGGTATGTCGTGGACTTCATTCCACTGAAGCCTCACAATACTACCATGGCATCCTTTTTCTGAAGGAAAACTTAAGTCCCCAGGAAAGTAACGGGATTTCTCTGAGGTTACAAGTGGAGTCAATGAGAGTTGAAACTGGAGCCTAAGTCACCCTCACCACAAAATTCTATTCGTCATTGTTTTGCCCCATGGTAGCAGATGCTGTTCCAACTTCCCCAAGACACTGGTCCTACAGCTGAGAATAAGAGCAATGTCAGCATTAAACAGAAGCCAGAAGCGCCTTGTATTCTGGAAAGAGTACTGGATTTTGAAACCTAAATCCTGGATTCTTGTACTGCCTTCAGCTCCAAGGCTTTTACATAAAGCCTTTCACTTCTGTGAGCCTGGGTTTCCTTGTTTGTGAAATAGTTATTGCAACAATTAAATTAGATAACAAATGAAAAGTATAGTATAGGCCTTGGCTCCTAGTTCAATTCATGATGGATATTGCAGTTGCTGTTAGGAATTCCTTGAGCTTAGGACAGGGCAGGACACTCTGGGCCTAGCTAATCATTAACCCCTAGTTTGCAACAAGTACCTCTAGGCCACCTGCTTCTCAGGGATTTGTTCCAAGTACACGCAGTGTAGGAGTCGCCCTGTTTCCTTTTTGGAGGTTGCAGGCTCAGAGCCTAATTTAGCATTCTTAAGTCCTGCCAATCCATGTGCTCCAAAGGGAACCTCATTGACTTAAGTGTTATCTTCTCTAGAAGCCTTCCAGAACTGAGAGTCATCAGCTGTTTGCTCCTCTCTCTCTCAAACCACATGGCATTTATTGTGTGTCTGTCCCCCTGTAAGAATGTCAGTGCCCTGGAAGCAGTTGTTGGCTTCAATAATGTGGCCTCAGGACCAAGCACAGGGCCTCGGAAAGGGAAGGCAGGTGATGCATGTATAAAAAGAAGTAGACGAATGACAAGCACAGGTATGATCTCCTGGAGGCTGTGCTGGCTTTTTGCCTTTTAGTGATCACTGTCAGTCCTCACTGCCCTGGAGTGTTTAATGTCAGAGGGAGAATGGGGATGTGTGTTGGCCTTAACTGCAGCACTTTGTGTTGGGCAAACAGGAACTTCTCCAGCAGAGCCGATGTTATCACACCTGTCAATTTTCATATTTACCATTAAGTATATATAAAGAGGGTGTCCCAGGTGCAGTGGTAAAGAATCTGCCTGTCAATGCAGGAGACCTAGGAAATGTGAGTTTGATCTCTGGGTCAGGAAGATCCCCTGGAGGAGGAAATGGCAACCCATTCCAGTATTCTTGCCTGGAAAATTCCCCGGACAGAAGAGCCTGGTGGACTACAGTCCATGGGGTCACAAAAGAGTCGGACATGACTGAGCTACTGAGCATGCACACACGTAAAAAGAAGCTTCATGGAGAGATTCAAAGCACTCTGACCCCTGGGTTCACCTCTGTAACAGTCGCATGTGTTCTTAGCATCTATTTTTTAATTTCTTTCCTAGAAGCAGAATCACAGCCTGCTTCTCAGCTTGAGCTCCTAGATGAGTGGCAGGACCAATAGCGATGGCAGAGGAGGTCTTCTCCCAGTTACTCCCACACTTTTCTGATGTCCTGGCAGCTGGTCGTGGCTGCTGGTGGGGAGTGTGGTCTGAGAGAGTCCAGTACAGGCGATTGTACAAGAGTACCCCCTCTTCTTTACTCTCTCCCCTGGTGTTTTCGAATCCCAGCTCTGTTGCTTTCCAGTTGTTGACTTTGTGCGTGAAAGACTGATGGTGAGTTTCTGCACAGAATAGTAACAGTCATCCTTACGGGGTTGGGGAGAGAGTTTACCTATCAGTTCCACAGTGTCAACCGACTGCTACGTGGCAGGCATTGCTGTAAGTGATGGGAATACTTCAGGGAACACATTGAACAAACATGTCTGCCTGATGGTTCTTACATTCTAGAAGAGGGTAACAGGCAGGGGAGAGCACAGCAAGCAAATGTTATAGAAGGTGATTAGTGATGTTGGAGAAAATTCTGGAAGCAGGAATATGGGTGCTGGGAAGAGGGAGTTCAGTTCAGTTGCTCAGTCATGTCCGACTCTTTGCGACCTCATGGACTGCAGCACGCCAGGCCTCTCTGTCCATCACCAACTCCTGGAGTTTACACAAACTCATGTTCATTGTGTTGGTGATGCCATCCAACCATCTCATCCTCTGTTGTCCCCTTCTCCTCCTGCCCTCAATCTTTCCCAGCATCAGGGTCTTTTCAAATGAGACAGTTCTTCGTATCAGGTGGCCAAAGTATTGGAGTTTCAGCTTCAACATCAGTCCTTCCAATGAACACCCAGGACTGATCTCCTTTAGGATGGACTGTTTAGATCTCCTTGCAGGCCAAGGGACTCTCAAGAGTCTTCTCCAACACCACAGTTCAAAAGTATCAATTCTTTGGCACTCAGCTTTCTTTATAGTCCAGCTCATATCCATACATGACTACTGGAAAAACCATAGCCTTGGCTAGACAGACCTTTGTTGGCAAAGTAATGTCTTTGCTTTTTAACATCCTGTCTAGTTTGGGCATAACTTTCCTTCCAAGGAGTAAGCGTCTTTTAATTTCATGGCTGCAGTCATAGTCTGCAGTAATTTTGGAGCCTCCCAAAATAAAGTCTGCCACTGTTTCCACTGTTTCCCCATCTATTTGCCATGAAGTGATGGGACCAGATGCCATGATCTTAGTTTTCTGAATGCTGAGCTTTAAGCCAACTTTTTCGCTCTCCTCTTTCATTTTCATCAGGAGTCTCCCTAGTTCTTCACTTTCTGCCATAAGGGTGGTGTCATCTGCATGTCTGAGAAGAGGGAGTATGCATTATTAAATAAAGCAGTCAGTGGGGCAGGGGGCTCATTGAGAAGATGACATTGGAGCAAAGACCTGAAGTTGGTAAGAAGGGCAGAGACTTGGATACCTGGTGGAAAGTGTTCCAGGCAGGGGAGGAAGCAAGTGCAGAGGCCTTGGCCCTGGGATGTCCCTGAGTGTTTGTGGAATGGCAAGGAGGCTTAAAACTGTGCCGTGCATGTGTGCTCAGTTGTTCAGTTGTGTCTGATTCTTTTTCGACCCTGTGGACCATAGCCCTCTAGGGTCCTCTGTGCATGGAATTTTCCAGGCAAGAGTACTTGAATGGGTTGCCATTTCCTTCTCCAGGCGATGTTCCTGACCCAGGGATCGAACTTGAGACTTTTATGTCTCCTGCTTTGGCAAGCATATTCTTTACCACTAACACCACAATTTTCTAACCAAATTTTTTAAAAAAATATTTTAAAAATGTAATTTAAAAAATCAGATCAGTTAGGATACCAAGTTCACACAATGAAAGGGCAAGAGGCAAGATAGTAAAGGGAGAGAAGTGAGACATGAAGTCAAAGGAGATGGGGAGAATGTGTAAGACCTACAAGCCATTTGAGCATTTTGATCAGAAGAGAGAACTGATCTGATTTGAGTTTTAAAAAGACTCTTCTGATGACTGTACTGAAGGAGGCTGTAGGCTGACAAGTGAAGAAGCAAGGAGGACACGCTGTCCGTGAGGGCTGGAAATGATCTGTGTAAAGAATATAGAACCGTGTCGAGAACGGAGCCTGGCAGGTGAGCAGTATCAGTAAACGTTAATGTTATTATTCTAGTGTTAACAAGGGACCACTCGCTGACACACACGGCCCAGGTGATGGGGACATTTAACCACTGTTTCACCTTGGCCTTGGAAACCTGATGAGCTCTTTAGAGGAACAGTCTCCTTTGCCAGTGGGGCAAAGAAGTGAAAGAAATCCATGATGTCTATAGTTAAGGCATGTTTATACTAGAATCCTGGCACTAAAGCTTTCTCTATGACCTTGGGAACATTCCTTCACATCTTCTTGAGCTACGGTCTCCTCTCTGGCAAACTTAATAATAACAGTCCGCTCCATCTAGGGTTATTGTGAGCACTTATTATAATGACGCATGTAAAGTGCCTGGCAATAGCGTGCACTCAAAATGCTAGTTTTAGTCGCCATTCATCATGCTCATTCATGCTGGACTTATTTATAGTCTATATTTCTCTAAGTGGTGCTTATTTCTTTTAAGTATTTTCTGATTCAGAGTCCTTCTGAAATAAAAAGCCTTTAATGTTTCCTAAACTTTCATGTTTAATAAAATAGTCTCTTTAATTTTAAAAGGACAAATGGTGTAGGCACGTACTAATCACTCCTGGCCAGATGCCCGTGGGAAGCTTGTTTTTTCAGATTACAAGGCTGAGCCAGCACCCAACTGAGTACTGAGCACGTATTAGGTGCTCAGTAAATGTTTGTTGAATGAATGTGTCAGGCTATAATCAAGGACCCACTAGTCACATAACTGATGGCATCGTACCCTAATGATAGGCAAAAGGGAAGCTAAGGGCTAATTAAAATAATGATGCTTCGTACCTATAGAAGCTGTCAATATATTCATTAGGTTGGTTCTTACAGTTTTTTAAAAATTGGTCTTTTAAAATGTTTTTCTGTGTTACACAATTTTAGACCCTCAACACGAGAGCACTGAACTGCTATTTAGTCTTCTCTCTTAACTCCCCTGGTGGCTCAGATGGTAAAAAATCTTCCTGCAATGCGGCTTTGATCTCTGGATCAGGAAGATCCCCTGGAAAGGGGAATGGCAACCCACTCCAGAATTCTTGCCTGGAGAATTCCATGGACAGAGGAGCCTGGTGGGCTACGGTCCACGGGGTCACAGAGAGTCAGACACAGTTGAGCAATTAACACTTCACTTTCACTTGATGCCTTCTGCCTGGCCCTAATATGTGACCTATAGTGTCTGGAAAAATCATGATTAAAATATAAATGATCCTACATAACAGTGAAGCTGAGCATATCCCAGAAACAAATGACCTGTGAAAGTCCTTTATGGATCCAAGCCCAGGTGTAGTGCATGGGAGGGGGGCCGTGGAAGCGTAAACCACTCTTTTCTTCTTCACAGTTTAACACTGAGGTGAAGCTGTGTGGGCCACATGTAACTGTGGGTAATATTTATTGCTTATAAATAATTTTCTTCACTTGATGGTTTCATATTATGAAAGCAACACATGCTTATCACAAGACCAAGGCCTCAAAGCTCTTTTTGCTCACACTAATCTCTCCCTTCCTTTCAAGATAGCTGAGGACAACAAACCAATGTCAATCCTTCCATCATTTTCCCTTTTCTCACTCAGACACAATCAAATATAAAGACACATGCACAGGGCTCTCTCTTTTTTTTTTTTCCCCTGAAATGGAACCATACTATGCTGGTTAGTGTATATATGAATATATAATGCACATATACAGATAAGAGGTTTAGTTCATCGGTAAACAAATGTGGGATCATATTATACACACCTACCTATATCTGGCTTTTCTCACTCAACGTGGCCTCTAGAAAAATCCCTTCCTAACTTTCATGCATTGGAGAAGGAAGTGGCAACCCACTCCCAGTGTTCTTGCCTGGAGAATCCCACTGACAGGGGAGCCTTGTGGGCTGCTGTCTATGGGGTCGCATAGAGTCGGACACAACTGAAGCAACTTAGCAGCAGCAGCAGCAACTCAACTGCTATAGTTTGAATTTATTCTTTACAATGACTGTTAGTTCATGGCTAAGAGAAATCATGATTTACTCAACCATTTCCCTATTGATGAGCATTCTTTCAGTTTCTAGTCTCAAGGCAAGTTACTTCATTTCTTCATGTCAATTTTTTTAACCTAATCAAGCTTAAAATGTTTGAAACAGCAAAAGAAACCATCAATCAAATGAAAAGACAGCCTATGGAATGGTGGAAAAAAATATCTGCAAATGATACAACCAGTAGCAGGTTAATATCCAAAACAGACACACAACTCATACAACTCAATGCTGAAAAAGCAAACAACCTAATCAAAAATGGGTAGAAGACCAACAGGCACATGAAAAGATGCTCAACATCGCTAAGTATTAGAGATAAGCAAATCAAATACACAATGAGATATTACTTCACACTGTCAGAATGGCTATCATCAAAAAGCCTACAAATAATAAATATTATCTGTCGGCTGTAGAAAAAAGAGAACCTTCATATGCTCTTGGTGGGAATGTAAATTGGTACAGCCACTGTGGAGAACAGTATGGAAGTTCCTTAAAAAAGTAACAATTTGAAATACCGTGTGTGTGTGTGTGTGTGTGTGTGTGTGTTAGTCACTCAGCCATGTTCGACTCTTTGCGACCTCATGGACTATAGATCACCAGGCTCCTCTGTCCATGTGAATTCTCTGGGCAAGAATACTGAAGTGGGTAGCCATTCCTTTTTCCAGGGAATCATTCTGATCCAGGGATCAAACTTGGGTCTCCTGCACTGCAGTCCGATTTTTTTCCATCTGAGCCACCAGGGAAACCCATGATCTACCAATTCCAATCCAGTGTATATCTGCAGAAAACAAAACTCTAATTCAAAAGGATGCATGTATTGTTCATAGCAGCAGTATTTACAATAGACAAGACATGGAAGCAACCCAAGTGCTTTTTTTTTTTTTTTACATTCAAAGACCTTGACATTTTGGCTCTTTTAGAGTTCTCATACCCAATTACAGTATTCCCTTTTCTTATGCTTTCCCTATCCTTTTAATGGAATACCACCGACGTCTTTCTCTGTGGTTATTTTAATCGACCCCTTTTCCTGTTATCTTGGCTTCTCCCTGGGGCATGGCGTATCTTCAGCTCACACATTTCTATTTGTCCTTATTGAGTAAAGTTTGTCGGGGAAGAAAAGGCTGCCTGGGCAAGGCAGGGGTCAGAAGGGCAGCCCACCTTCCCAGTTGGAAGGAACATCTAAGGGCAGAATCTCCAGTCCAGAGGGACATACTAGTCCAGGAGGGAAGTTCAAGTCAGCATGCGGGGAAAGAAGGCCAGGCATGCCAGGTGAGACGCTCCATTCAGCACAGGTCACAAGCCCTTGGAATAGGCAATTACAATATCAGCTGAAAGGTTCTTAATCACCAACATGTGGCAAACAGGACCACTTCACCAGTGGGGCTCCCCGGAACAAGTCTTTACCACTGGCATGAGCCAGGTAAAGTAGAAAAATCCAGACACATAGATTCCATGGAAACAGTGAAATAGCATGCTTGTCAGAGGGACTGAGATAGAAACCCACTCGTGTGGGCCAGACTAATGCACAAGGGAGAGGGTACAGGGCTGGTAGGCAGTGGACTGGTATGTGGCCTTCCCTAGGATTCCCTGAGGCTGGAACCAAGGCCCTTGGTGTTCTGGGCTGGGCTCAGAGACAGAGGGCAGAGGTCACTGTAGTTGGGTGGGTCTGGAGAAAGAGGAAATAGTGCCATTGTCTTAACCAAACAATCCACAAGGCTGTCTGTCGCCAGGCTGCACCTTCCAGACAGGTAAACAAATAATGATACCTAGTGTGACTCTTGCTGTAACAGATGTAAGTATAGGGATCGTGGGAGCACAGTGCAGAGTTTACTGTACAAGGCCCTCCGCAAATGTTTGTGAACTGACTATTGAATGAAGCCTCTGTGTTTTTGAAAGAAACAGGAGAGAGCCTTCGCCTTTCCCTAAAGAAAGCAGGAAGTCTTCCAGAAGAGTTAGGGTTAAGTGGGTCTTAGGGTAAAGAAGAAGGAAAGAGAATTTTGTGCAGAGGGAGCTGTGCACCTGAGTAAGGCGATAAGACTGAGATAAGACTGAGTACATATGTTAGGAAAAAGCCAGAGGTTTGATGGGGCTGAATCACCGCATGGAAGTGACTGAGAGGAAGTAAGAGATAGAGTTAAAGAAGCAGGTAAGGCCCTGCTGTAAAAGGCCTTAACTGAAAAACCAAGGAATGTGAATTTAATAGCAAAGGAAATCACTGTCACCAAGAAGACAGTGAGAGAGTCAGTGATGTGGTCAAATACATCAAGAATGTATTTCTGAGAGGCTAAGTATGAATCAGATGGAGACACATCAAATTATTTTTGTGCTCTGTTGTGGTACAAAGTTTTTTATCTTTACGGATATTTGAATGACTCCTAACACTTGAGCATTTCATGTCATGTCATCCTCAAATACTGCCAAAATAGTAAGGTGGTCATGACTTGGTGTAAGAAGCCCTACCAATGAGGCCATCAGAAACTAAGAAAGTTCTGAGCATCAGAAAGATTCAGAACACAAAATCAGGAGAGATGGAATACCACTACTGGGAGCCCCTGAAATATTTAGCATTTCTATTGGTTATTTGACAGGATGCCTGGAGAATGCTAAGGATACTAGCTAGGGAATCAACAAGTTGACTTATCCTACTCCCCTGGTAGCTCAGACGGTAAAGAATCTGCCTGCAATGTGGAAGAGCTGGGTTGGATCCCGGGGTCAGGAAGATCCCCTGGAGAAGGGAATGGCTACCCACTCCAGTATTCTTGCCCAGAGAATTCCATGGACAGAAGAGCCTGGTGGGCTACAGTCCATGGAGTCACAAAGAGTCGACACGACTGAGCGACTAACACCTTCACTTTCATCTTGCTTTAAATAACCCCAGAGCCACATGGAACTTGGGCCTCATGCATTGAGAGACAAATCCTGCAAAGTGAATTGAATCTGGAAGTTTCTGGAAAATATGTGAAGTTCCCCCCTTATCTTTCTGTCACCAGAGCTGGGCCCTGGAATGCCATAACAGGGTGACTAGGTCATGAGGAACCCAGTGCCACTCCTGGAGCTGGTGGCTCATGAGATGATATTTTGGCTATTAATTAGAGCTCACTTCTGCAGGCTTCCGTAGTGGTTCAGCCGCTAAAGAATCCACCTGCAATTCGAGAGACCTGAGTTCGATCCCTGGGTTGGTAATTTCCCTTGAAGAAGGGAAAGGCTACCCATTCCAGTATTCTGGCTTGGACAAGTCCATGGACGGTATAGTTCAGGGGGTAGCAAAGACTCAGACATGACTGAGTGACTTTCACTTTCAAGCATAAAATATAGTAATAGTTTAGCTTTTAAAAATTATGAAAACATAAGAATCAGGATAACAGTTGAGTGTAATCTAATAAAAATTGACAGAAATAATTACATTTGTTTTCTCTTTTGGGGGGCCTTCCCTGGTAGCTCAGCTGGTAAAGAATCTGCCTGCAATGCGGGAGACCTGGGTTTGATCCCTGGGTTGGGACGATTGCCTGGAGAAGGGAAAGGCCGCTCACTTCAGTATTCTGGCCTGGAGCATTCCATGGACTGTATAGTCCGTGGGGTCACAAAGAGTCGGACATGACTGAGTGACTTTCACTTCACCTCTTCATTTCGCTGGCAGAAGCTAAGATTTATTTAGCATTAATTGCCTTAGTTGTAGAAATAAAACCTTGGGAAGTAGGGGTTGCTGTTATCACTTTTCAGGTGAGGCTCAGTGAAATTAAGTGACTTACAGAGATCAGACAGCTGATAAGGGGCAGGCCTGAATTCAAACCCAGACTCCAAAGCCTGTGCGTCTCCCCTTGCCACTCCTGCCACTCTCTATACATAACGTGGCTGTTTTTCACTTCTAGAGTTTTAAAAAAATACTCTTAGGGGAGCCCTTAAAATTATCAAGTTCCATTAAGTGTTATTCTGAAACTCTATAATATATTTTAAGGTTAATGTTATTCCCCCAGTTGTGTCCGACTCTGTGACCCCACACGTGGCCAGGCTCCTCTGTCCATGGGATTTCCCAGGCAAGAATACTGGAGTGGGTTGCCATTCCCTTCTCCAGGGGATCTTCCCGACCCAGGGATCAAATCCAGGTCTCCTGCATTGCAGGCAGATTCTTTACTGTCTGAGCCACCAGGGAAGCCCAGTATATTTTAATAGTGGATGCTATATTTGTGGCTGTTCAAAACAGTGGTTTTGAACACTGTTCCTGGAAGCAAGGTCACACGTTCGTTTCTTGAGATTTTCTAAGAATTTTGATATCCTTTTAAAGGTCTTTTAATAAATCTGTTTTCTGCTTAAATTAGCCAGAGTGCATTCTGTCAGCTTTTTTTAAAAATAGGCTTTATTTTTTTAGAGCAGTTTCAGATTCACAGTAAAATTGAGCAAAAGGCACAGAGATTTCCCATGACCTTCCCATGACCTCCTGCCCTCAACAAGCATAAACTCCCCCATTATCGACTTCCCCTATCAGAGCGGCACACTTGTTACAGATGGTGGACCTGCACTGACACATAGTTATCATACAAAGTTCAGGATCTACATTAATGTTCAGTCTCAGTGCTGTACTTTTAGGGTTTTGACAAATGTATAAAGATACGTAACCATCATTATACAGAGTAATTTCACTGCCCTAGAAATATTCTGTGCTCTGCCTATTCATCTCTCCCTCCACACCATCTCTCAACTAATCTTTCTCTGGGACATTCTCCTGATTCCCAATGTAAGGATCAGAAATCCAGTTTTCAGAGAACTGGCAGTTAGATCACAGTGTATTCTTGGCTTCATCGTTGGATACATCCAAACAGGACTTCAGATTGGAAGTGAGCATCCTGAAGCAATGGGGTCTTCCTAGGCATTGCATGTACTCATGTGAAAGGTGATAGAGGTCCAGAGTTTTCAGGGGAGGCAGGGCTTGCTTGCCTGAGTCCCTGAGGCAGGGCTGGCACCAGGAATGCTGAGAGTGGTGTGCTAAAGCTAAGTTATTGGCATCTTATATTTGGCATTGATAGTGATGACAGTAATAATCCTCTTCTCATCAGCCTTTCTATGGAGTGCGTATGTGTATGTGACAATTTTTTGAGATATATTCACATATCATAAAATTCACTCATTTAAAGTTTTAGAGCATTTTTATCAGCCCTCCAAGAAACTTCATATCTCTTAGCTGTCACTTTCCAACTTCCCACCCTCCCCCCTACCCCAGCCCTAAACAACTATGAATCAACTTTCTGTTTGCCTATTCTGGACATTTCATATAAATGGAATCATACAACATGTGGTCCTTTGTGACTGGCTTCTCTTACTTGGCATGAAGTTTCCAAGGTTCGTTGATGTCGTAGCCAGGATCTATACTTCATTTCTTTCTTCTGCCAAACAATAATCCATTGTATTGTGGTTTTGAACACTGTTCCTGGAGGCACAGCCACAAATCTGTTTCTTGAGATTTTCTAAGAATTTTGATATCCTTTTGAATGTCTTTTAATAAATCTGTTTTCTGCTTAAATTAGCCAGAGTGGATTCTGTTGTTTGCAACTAAGAAGCCTCACTGACACATTTGGGGTCAATTAAGACTGTGATTTTAAAAATTTACGTAAACCAAATCAACCATAAGCTAGGTAGTCTCAAAGGGCCATTCACTCTCTGGTGTTCTATCAGTCTATAAACTTGAGACCACGTGAAATGATCGCTGGCCTCTGACAGTAGGCTTTCTTATGACTGAATTTGGTTGGGGACGAGAACATCTCCTCCTTTTGGACCAACTCCTTGCTGCCCACCTGCTTCCCTAGGGGATCCCAGTCTCCACTCATCTCCACACTGAGCTCCTCCACCTTTAGCTGGGGCTCTCTTACAAGGCCCAGCCTCACATCTCCAGTCCTTCAGTTTCTGTTGCCTTACTTTAAATCCCATTAATCAAGGCAGAACTCTTCACCTTTCCCTCCATCAGGTCTCCTTTCTGACCAAGCATTCTCTTGGCCAAGGATTGAAATCTGACCACCACCTTTGCCTCTTCCTTCTTCTCTAGTAACTTGCTCTTTATGTCTCCAGATGACCAAGTCCTGCCTTTTCTTCCTGTATGATAGGTTCCTGATATTCTTTCCTTTTGGTTTTTCTGTAAGCCACTATTATATCCAGGCTTCTACTAGCTCACCCTGAATGTCATAAAGAACTTTCAAATGGAATTCTGCATTTGGTTCTTCCCTTCTAATGCAGTGAGTAGGCTCCAAACGTCAGATCACGTGCCCCTATCAGTAAAAATTTTGCTTTTTATGTTAATTTTTATGCCAAACAATAATCCATTGTATTGTGGTTTTGAACACTATTCCTGGAAGCACAGCCACAAATTTGTTTCTTGAGATTTTCTAAGAATTTTGATACGGTTTTGAATGTCTTTTAATAAATCTGTTTTCTGCTTAAATTAGCTAGAGTGGATTCTGTTGTTTGCAACTAAGAATCCTCACTGACACATTTGGGGTCAATTAAGATTGTGATTTTAAAAATTTACCTAGACGAAGTCAACCATAAACTAGGTAGTCTCAAAGGGCCATTCACTGTCTGGTGTGAATATCACATTTTAAAAATATCATATTTTTAAAATATGCTGCTACTGCTACTGCTGCTGCTAAGTGGCTTCAGTCGTGTCCGACTCTGTGCGACCCCATAGTCGGCAGCCCACCAGGCTCCCCCATCCCTGGGATTCTCCAGGCAAGAACACTGGAGTGGGTTGCCATTTCCTTCTCCAGTGCATGAAGGTGAAAAGTGAAAGTGAAGTCACTCAGTCGTGTCCGACTCCTAGCGACCCCATGGACTGCAGCCTACCAGGCTCCTCCGTCCATGAGATTTTCCAGGCAAGAGTACTGGAGTGGGGTGCCATCACCTTCTCCAATATTTGCCTTTAAAACATATACATAAAAGTCATGTCTAAAAGTAATTTTTCAAAGGATAAGAATTGGAGAATAGCAAAGAGATGTTATAAAAATTTTCTTCGCGTGCCACAGTGGATCATCTTGCCCATCAGTTGCCGATACCATTGCTGTCTTTGGTTCTCTGTGCTGGTATCACAGTTAATCTTCACACGGCAGATCTGTCTAGGGTGGTTCCTTGCTCAAACCTTCCGAGGCTCCTAGGTGAAATGAACTTCTAATCATCTACCATCCTCCTTCCCATGTATCCCCTTCTTTGGTTTTATCTCAAGACAACTCTACTCCAGCTGGTTGGCTGGTTTTTCTGCTCAAGCCCAAGACAGTGCAGTCTCCAGGACCTCCTTCTTGCTCCTGCTCACCCGCCTCAGAGAACACTCATCAGAACACACAGCCCATATACTGTTGAGCCACATGTATAGTGAGCTTTAACAAAAATATCTTAGATCTGTTGACTGAAACTTCAATAATCAAATGACTTTAACACGCATTTTATATTTACCAGCTTTCCTCGTGGCTCAGTTGTAAAGAAGCTGCCTGCCAAGGAAGGAGCCGCGGGAGATATGGGTTTGATCCCTGGGTCAGGAAGATCCCCTGGATAAGGAAATGGCAACCCACTCCAGTATTCTTGCCGGGGAAATCTCATGGACAGAGGAGTCTGGTGGGCTACGGTCCATATAGTCACAAAAGGGTCAGACACAACTTAGTACAACAACAACATTGCATTTATAATTCTTATCGTCAGCCCCCCTTTCCCAAGGGAAAACTCAGTTTCACAAAAGTTGAAGGACTTGTCCAAATTCACAAAGCTGGAGAAGCCTAGTTTCAGCTGGTACCCACATTTGGCTTGTGCTTCTCTCACCATCCACGGTTCTTCTGGTGGAATGAGAAACAAACATGAGCATTAAATTTAGTCCAACCCCTGGGGCCTCTCTTCAACCAGGCACTAGTCATCAGCCAGAACCCCCTTTCCCCTCAAATTCAAGAATCCCAAGTGGGGGTAAGACATTCACACTAGCCACTTCACAAGGCTGCTGGTGGTATTAATGAGCTAATGTTTGCAAAATACTTTGAGCTTCAAGAAAAGCCAGGCGCCAAAGAACTACAAAGGACTATTAAGACGGTAGACTTTAAATCCCCTTAACAAGCTCCCTCCCCTCAGAGCTAATCTGGTGTGGATCCTCCTTTTCTTCCTAAAGCCCTGGATCATTGCTCACCTCTATACCTTAAGGGTGAGAGTGATGTCTTTTCTGCTTCCTCCATTTCCAGGACTTTCATCGCTTATAAATTGTTGAGCCACAGGTATTTTAATATGGCATGTGGAATCCTTCCAATGTTCAGAATCTTATCATGATGAGGGTCCTTCAAGAGGATGAAGCCCATGCTTAGATTAGGACAAAAGACTCAAGGAGAAATAGGTGCACGATCAAAGATCATGGCAAGATCAGTGGCACACAGGCCATGAGCCTCAAGTTTACACGTCATTGACACGCTAAGGAGCGAGACTTGAGAGCCTTACACCAGTTATCTCTCACTCCTCCCCCAAGGCCAAGTCCATCGGGGGCCGCTGGGGGTGGGTTTAGGCTGGCAGGGTCCCTGAGACGTTTAGCCAGCCCCAGCCCATGGCTAGATGTCCAGATGGGGAAGAGCAGTGTGGTGGAGGGAAAGAACACAGACTGGATCTTGCACACCCCTGAAATTCTTCTCCAGCTCCCTCTTCACTGTGGGATTTTGGGCTGGAATTGGTCAGTGGGCCCTAGTTTTCTGACGTCTGTTCTGGAGCACAAGTCTGAACGTGTCACCCCCAAGCTCACTGTCTTTAATCTGTCCTGTGGGGATCAGAGCTTGGGCAATATAGATGCTCTCTGACTCAGCTTTTCCCTTTGGCATTTCTGCCAGCCCCTGATGATTCCTTGAACACCCCTATTTGCATTGTCTTCCTCATCCCTGCATTTTGTCACACACACAGTTCCTTCTTTTCTCCAGAGCAAACTTCCTCATCTTATTGGCTTGGAGAACCTCTGCTCAACCCAAAGGTTGAAAGTTCCCTTCTTCGTTGATCTTTCTTGAGACTCACCTACCAGTTAGTTCTACTACTTGTCTTTTGTGCCTACCAGCACCAAGAATCCAATCAGAATCCAGGAAAGCTGGGATGGGTGGGATCCGCTGCCCTCCCAAAGCAGATGGGTAACTGGGTGACTGTAAGAGTGCTGTGACAGAGTGCCGGGAACAAGGAGGGGCTGGGCAGAAGATAGATGCATGTCAAGGAAAGAGGTGGAAGCTAAGCTGCCATCTGAAAGGCGCACATGATTTAGCCAACAGGAGAATGGAGGATGAGAAGCAGAGAGATTCACACAAAGCCAGCAGCACCTGCGGAGATGAGGGATTCTCTAGAGGGATTTAAGTCTGCATGGCTCGCCCACTAGGACAGCTGCTGCTGCTAAGTTGCTTCAGTCGTGTCCAACTCTGTGCGACCCCAGAGATGGCAGCCCACCAGGCTCCCGCGTCCCTGGGATTCTCCAGGCAAGAACACTGGAGTGGGTTGCCATTGCTTTCTTCAATGCATGAAAGTGAAAAGTCAAAGTGAAGTTGCTCAGTCGTGTCCAACTCCTAGCAACCCCATGGACTGCAGCCCACCAGGCTCCTCCACCCATGGTATTTGCCAGGCAAGAGTACTGGAGTGGGGTGCCATTGCCTTCTCCACACTAGGATAGCAATTCATCCTTATTCACTAATGGAGAGACAGCACAACTTAGACCAGGTATCAACAAACTACATACAGCCCAAGACCTTATTTGCATGATTTGTGAGGTAGAGATGGTTTTACATTTTTTAAATGATTGAAAAGAAATCAATGAAATATTTCTTAATTCATAAACGTTCTATAAAATTCAAATTTCAGTGTTGACAAAGACAGCGTTTTTGGAACACAGCCATGAACTGTCTATGGCTGCTTTTTGCTATGACAGCAGAGCTGAGAAATTGCAACAGAGACCAGATGGCCCACAGAGGGAAAATATTTACTATCTAGCCCTTCACAGAAAAAGTGTGTGGACTCCTGGCTTAGGCTGTGAAATCAGACTGCCAAGGAGCTAGGCCTGATCCCTCTTCCTACTGCTTATGTGACACTGGGAAAAATCCCTAACCTCTTTGTGCCTCTGTTTCCTCATCTGAGGATTAAAACTATGGCTGTTTTTTTTTTTAATTGAGTTAACATGTTAATAAACAAAATATTTCGAAGAATGCCTGGCATGTAGTAAACACTCGATAAATGTTCATTATCATCACCACTGTGGCTCCAGAACCCAGCAGTGGACTTGGCACACTCTGTTATTCCTTAAAGGATATCTGTTGAAAGGGAGAATGAGCGAGGAAGTGGATGGAGGTGTATCGTGCCTCACCTGATCCCATGCAGCCTTTTAGAAAGGCACGGGAGGAAACCCTGGCCTCCAAATGCCTTATTCCACTTGCCTTTTCTCTTGCCAACCCCGCCCCACCCCCCCCCCCAGCATCTGCTAGCAATCTGGGTCTTGCGGCACTTTCCTCCTTGTGCTGTTAATTTTTAAATGGATTTTCAGGCTATGGATGATGGAGGGAAAAGCAGAGGGCGTGGGGAGGGAACCCCTCCACTGTGGACAGTGGAAAGCCATAATTGTGGGGTGTGGGCCTAAGAGATCATGTTTCCAGAGGTAGGGGGGCCCCTAACATAAACAATCCCTACAAGAAAAAGAAAAGAAACAACTATTTCTCGGAGTCCCCTGTGAGTCCCATTGGGAACTGTTCTTCCTCAGCATTTGGAACTTGCAGCAGCCTCCTGGGGAAATCAGCCCCAGGACCATAGAAGAGAAGGGCAAAGTCGCTCAATTGGAGGCTGAATGCTTGTCGCCGCAAGGCTCTCCTGTGGTTTGGAATAAGGCTCCTGTCCTTGGTGTGGCATCTGTCCTTTAAAAACTAGCTCAGGACGCTCTGAACACCTCCAGTGGAGCTCTGAACTCATCCTTCAGGGAATATTTGATCTTTCAACTGATTGGAGTGCCAGTGACTCTGAGCCAAGCCTTCTGGGTCATGACAGACCCCGCTTTTACTATTTTCCACATTCATCCTAAGAGTATTTTGGGAACCCCGCAAAGGACAGAGTGAGTGGATTCATGTGTGCCTTATCTATCTATTCACAAAAGTTACCAGCATGGACCAGAAGAGCTAAGTGCCACCAAGTGTGTGTTAAAGAATCCATTTCAATGCAGTGAATTCCACACAGGCTGAGTCCTGCCAAAGGAGAAACACCACAGCCTATGGGCCGACGGCTGATCACACTCTGTTTACTTCCACTTCCCTTGTTTTCAGCCACACAGCCCATCCTGAGATGGGAAAGGATGCAGCGTGTGACTCTTACTCACTCACCTCCTGGTACATCGAGAACTGGAATCTCGCTTCAACAGTAATTACTATGATTACAGGTCCCTGTGGAACTCGTAGGGTGAGCTCCAAACACAATTCCTCAAGCTTGTCAAATCACTGCGTCGATTTGCTTATGAAAGGTAGTTCTAATCAAAAGGAGTAATTACAATATTAAGTGCCAAGCCTTGGTGTGCAAACTCTTGAGTCATAAGATATTAAGCTTAATTTAACTCCACTGAAGGAGGCATGTAGCATCATGTACTCAGCCTTCTGAATGGAGGTGAGCCCAAAACTTCACTCCAGGAAAGTGGACAAACTACTTGGTCTATTAGCCACTCAACTATCGCATACTGTACAAGCCGGAGCACCTGTCTTAGGGAGCTATTTACTCTTGGAAGTCCTTATGATTTAATGGGTTACTGAGTAAGACCCCTCATGCACTGACTTACAAAGCTCTTAGTATTTCAGGGCTGTAACTACACTTTGGCCTGGCCCTGTACCCTAAACCATCTATTTACTCACTCATTCATTCATTCAATATATGTTGAGATACTAGGCCCTATGTTGAGCACGGTGGATGCTGAGATAAATAAAACATGCTCTGAGTCTTCAAGAAACTGACTGCTCATTTGAGAAGATAGGCTCATAAACAGGTGATTAACCTATAGTGCGAAAATGCTATAATTAAAAAAATAATGTGTTCAGGAAGAATAGGAAAAGGGGTGCCTCCACCAAACTTGATGAAGTCCAATAAGGCTCTGAGAGGAGGTTCCATCCCAGCTGAT
The DNA here is from genome assembly GCF_014754425.2 of Oryx dammah. Lineage (NCBI taxonomy): Eukaryota > Metazoa > Chordata > Mammalia > Artiodactyla > Bovidae > Oryx > Oryx dammah. The sequence goes on from NW_024070185.1 coordinate 95,834,338, forward strand.
TCTATAAGGATGTGAGTGGCTGTGAGAGACTGTCCAGAGTCCCAAGAAGCGGGACCAGCACAGCTGAGGAGTGCCAGTGAATAACGTGACGTATTTCAGGAAGCTATAAACAGTTTACTATGATTTTTAAGCATAGTGTGTACGCATACACGTGCATGTCCACAAACCGTGGACGGAGGTTGTGAAGAGGTCCAGGAGAGGGAAGCAGGAGCTAGTAATTGGATTCCTGTCCCATGAGGACCATCCAAGTTCTTCTCCCCAGAAAGGGGGTCAGGATCTAAGTGCTGTTACTATTTTGAGGAATCTACTCAAAAATATGGTGGCAGTCAAAAAGATTCCACAAACCAAACCCTGACACATGTCACACATGTAGACACAATCGCCTGGCCCCACAGAAGACACAGGCGCTCTTGCTGTGTGGGGGTAGCACGGTCTTACACACACAATGACCCGGGTACCCTCAAGGGTTTGTCTTGTCTGAAATTATCGTTTTTCTTATTGTCTTCTCTCATCTCAGAACCAAGTCTTACTGGGGTTCTTTAGCAGCAAGGAAGTCTTCCCATAAAATAAGTGGAGTGATCAGACATTCTGATCATTCTGATAGATTGCCTAGTGGATGAATGGGCCATGCTGCTTATAATGACCTGTTTTCATTAACGATGGAATCATCCTTCAGTTTGGCTAAGGCACTAGAAACAAGGACAGCACACATTTGAATCCATTTAGTTCAGGACTTCTGGTTTTTTTTTTTTTTTTAAAGAATATGAAACCAAAGACTTCAGGAGAAGGAGAAAAAAAGAGACACTACATGCTCTGGATATCCCCTGTTTTTCATATTTTTAAAGCTAATTTTAGAGTATCACTTAGGGTGGAGAAACTATTTACCATTGCATTAGATATGAAGACATGAAGGCTCAGAGAGTAAAGTATTAGCCAAGATCACCCAGAGAGTGGATCAAGGACTGGAACTCAAGTCTGATCATTAAAGCTGGACTCTTGCAATAACATGCTGCTCTCTCTTCTGATGAGAATGAAGGAAGATAATTATATTACTTATGCATTTTTTTCCTTTAGATATTTATGTGAAACAAACGAGTCTCTTAAAAATTGGAAATAGTGGCTACCATATTAACTGTTCACTGAATATTTTGGCTGCTCAAGCGAGAAAGTACACAATGTTGGAAATGACACGTCTTGTTTTGTCTTGTCTGAAATTATCGTTTTTCTTATTGTCTTCTTTCATTCACACATTTCCCTAATAAACACTGAAAATTTTCTCTCTGTTTCCGGGCCTGTGCTGTGCACAGTCATTCAGTCATGTCCCACATTTTTTGTGCCTGTAGTCTGCCAGGCTCCTCTGTCCATGGAATTTTCCAGGCAAGAATATGGGTGCAGGTTGCCATTTCCAGCTCCAGAGGATCGTCCCTACCCAGGGATCGAACACACTTCTCTTGCATCTCCTGCACTGGCAGGCGGATTCTCTACCACTGCACCACCTGGGAAGCCCTCTCTGTTCCCTGCTAGGGGGCAGATCTCTTTTCCTGAAGATCTCTCTTTCATGAAGTCATGGCAGTCAAAGCACATTATATAAGAATCTCAGCGGTGTGTAAACAAAGACTTGCAAGTTCCAGCACTTCAGGCAACAGCGTGGAATCATAGAATTCTCAAGGTGAGAGATACCCAACAGGTTGTTTGTAGTGACACAGTAGGGTTTGAATACAGCTAAAACCAGAACATCTGGTTAGAGTTGCTTAAGACCATTAAAAATATAATTACATTTAAAAAAATCAAATAAATCATTTAAGTAAATTGTTCAGTATCTCACCAAATTAATGTTATTTATTTTTTACCGAATTAATCAGCCACAGGTCTAATGTTGAGACATGGCCCATAAGAATTGCAGAGCAGTAGGTGTGTGTCATCGCCTTTCTCCCACTAGCGCCCAAAGGAGACATGTTTGAACCAGCCGACACATTTACCACTGGTCCTGTGCCACCCTACTAAACATCTTAACTGCTCCACAGCAGTGTTTAGAAATGAGACCTGCTGTGGATCCTTGGCTGAGGAGGCTCTGGGGGTAAGAAGGCCAAATTCACGAGCCTGATCTTCTCATTATCCAGTTAGCCTCATCATACTGTTCCTTTGCTAGACTGCAAGAGAGAGGCTGGAGAGAAAGTGTACTGTTGGGCACAAAGCCATCCATTTACAGGAATGATCATCCTGCCTGGGGTCAATGACCAGGATGTTAGGCCCCAGCACAGGCCTAATAATTTGAGACAGAAATATGGACTATCTGTGTTCAAGGCTTGAGACTTCCAAAGTAAAACTTGCTAATCTTTTCTTTCATGTTAGGAACAATTGGAGACGTTTTTGGTTGGATGAGATTGGAAGGATAAGAGTTCATTTTTTTAAGCTCTTTGAATGAATAATAACTGCCCAGAAATCCTTCTGTTTTTCCACTTGAGACTTTCCTTTTGTTACCAAATGAACAAAGGCAATAATTACTGGTGCTTCCATTACTTCCTAATGTCATAAGCAATGCTGACATCTGTCCTTATTTAGAACCACTTCTATTCCTAGGAAATGTTAAAAAAAAAAACTATGAACTTTCATTGGACTTTTCTTCATTTCAATTCAAAGTTAGTTGGAATACAAGGAGAATACATTCTTGCTCCTTCTGACTCCAGTTTAAAAGCCTGACTAATATAATTCCATCCTAGGACTGTTCCAGTACTGTTGAGTTTTCTCTTGGGAAGTTATAAGAGAGGCTTAGAGATCTGGTAACAAGGTTATACTGGGTCATGTTGTTCAAGACTTTCTGATAGCAGATTTCATGAGGGGTTGAGATCTTGGATTGACCTGTCCTTTCCAGGCTTTAATATATAGTATGGAAAGAGAAGTAGGAGGTTAGTTAAGTGACAGAGTTTCTAGATTCAGGCCTCGTCCACTCACTAGTGACCCTGGATAATTCAGGTCCACTCTCTGGACTTAAGTCTCCCTCTCTGTAGAGTAAGGGCGCTCTGCCTGATGGCCTGAGAGAAAACTATTATGTTTGTGACATCATAAATTTAACAAGATGGCAAATATTTAACTGAGCATCTACAATGTTTGGGACACTGGACTAAATGCCACAAATAAAAAGATGAGTCATAAATGGTCTTGTCTCTGAATTTTCTGGATCTAGAGGGAGAGGTACATATAGTTAGTGTTGACATAATATGGATTAGAAACATACAGTCCATTATTCTATGAAATGTTCTGGTTTACAAGGGCAAAATGGCTTTTGCATCAGTGGAATAAGAGGAGATTACATTGCAGAGGTGTTCAGGAGGAGAGCTGGAGTGAAAGATTGTGGAGAGATTGATTTATTGGGGGGAACTCATTGGATTTTCAATGTTGTTATTTTTAATCTTCATGCAACAGTGTCTCCTGTGTAAAGGCAATGGCAAGCTCTGGAGATGGAAGCTCCATAAACAAGCCTGCTATTAATCATTATCTTAATGACCTGAGCCAACCTGCTAAGCCTTTTGATGTTTGCTCAACTCCAAGGATTAAGATGCAAATCTGGGTGTGATCTCTATCACCACTGCATGAGGATCTGTGGTCCATTAATCTCAGGCTACAAATGAGCAGAGCTAACCTCAAACAGACACAGTGCATTTCACCTTCCACCCAGGGGAGGGGGCTCTATGTACCACTCCCCCCTCCTTACCCTGGCCCTCACAAAACCTGGGGAGGGCTTTTTTGGGTGGAATCCAGTCTGAATGGGGTCCTTTTCCTCTATTCCAGTCATAAAAAATATTTTCCTAGTGCTTCCCTTCAAGTTGAATCCCCAGTGGCCATGGGAACCTGCCAAACCAGATACTTTCCAAGAGGAATATCTTCATAACCAAATCTGCAAAAAGATGAAAGAAAAGGAGGAAGGCACTCAAACATCAAAACACCAGGCATAAACCCAAGATCTAAACATATGGCAAAAGGATGTCAGGTGACAGCTTTAGGAAATGAGACCTGGTTCAGATCTCAGCCTTGCTCCTGCTTCATGTATGCCCAGATGGTGGGGCAGTTAGGACCATAGCGTTGAGAAACAGGTCAATATCCAGGCTCTGTTACTTGCTCCGAAGCCTGACTCACATAACTTGACTTCCCTGGGCCACTTCTATCAAACAAGAATTTTAATATGTATACACCCCTATAGGGTGAGATAATAGTATTTCTGGAGCCATTGAATGTAGATTGTAAAGAAGGGATCTCACAAATGGGAGATGTTTGTGAACTCAGAGCAAAAATAATCCCACTTATAAGCCTCTCAGTTCTTGCCCACTCATCAGGCTTCCAGGCAGTAGTGTTTCTTCTTACAGTAGGGTTTCTTCTTCCCCAGATTCTATCACCCAGCTTCACTTGCTCCTGGGATTGACCATGCTGATGAGTCAGCCTGGGGGATATGGTCTCACCTAAGTTTTGCGTTCCTTGGGGTGGATGACATAAGATGATCAGGCAGTTAGCACTCCAAAGGGCTTTCCCAATGTAGATTCCCTGACATTTGCGGCCCACATCAAAGTATTTGTTTACCTCTATCACTACTCCGTTAAAAGCTTCTGACTGTACTGGCTTTCCTTTAGAATAAACATTAGCCAGTGGTCAGTGGGTATCAGTGATTCTGCAAAGTCACTGAACTCCTTTGGAATAGTCACCCTTGTACCTGCCCTGTGGTGATGTTTTCCTATGTCTGGCCTTTGTTTTGGGGGCAAGCTGAGAAACAAACCACCGCAACAAAACAACTCTAATGAGAAAATGACAGGAAAACGGAAAGGCCACACAAACCAAAAGATAAAGGAACGTTCTATCTCATAATGTATCAGAGTTTTGTAAACTTGAGTGTCTGTGCAGATAGATGTCAGGTGTGGTTGTTTTACCACTGTGATATAGGTACTTTTGGTCTCATATTTTGGTAATCTGAATGAAGGTGCTGCTTGGGAAAATCCTGAAATTCTAACAAACAGCCTGATTGTAAGCTGTCTTGAAACTAACTGATGGAAGATGACTCAATTCAGATACACAAAAGGGACATCCCCAAGAAATTCTCTTTTCACATCCATCCCACCATTTGCTCAGGCCCAGTAGAGTACCTGACATCAAGCAGGCACCCCATGAATTAAGAATTTAGCTCATTCTGTCAGTTTATTTAGGATACTAGGTAAAGATCCTTCACATTATTTTTTATTCCTCACCTCCCATGAACCACACTTAAACATCCATTTTGAGATTATTTCCAATGGAGTAACACCATAGCTAACTTTGACAGAACACGGATTATGCAAACAGTGTTATGCTTGGTGGTTCCTTTAAGACAACCAAGAATTTATTCTGGCAGGCTTGTTCCTTTGAAGGATGACTCCCTTTAAAACTCCCAGAATACACAGAGTGCGTGTGTGAACATAGGCTCAGGTCCCCACATTTTATGGAAATGGCACTGAATCATTTTGCAACAAAGGAAGGGCTTTGGATGCTTTTTGGAGGTGTGGCAGGGTGGCAGGATCCGGGCAAACCAGTCAAATGGGTGCACCCCTAAGCAGCCAATGGCCTACTCTGGAAGGAACTGGGTTCATAAACCAGAATGAACTGTGATTACGGAAGATTCTAAGCATTCTCACCTATAATCCAGGGATGTTTGTATTCTTCATGACCATGTAAGGAAGTTCCTAACCAGTGGATGGCCTACTGCTCACCAGAATGAGAGCTACTTACACCTTCCCATTTAGAGTCTCTTGGCCAAAGAGACCTTTACAGAACTCCAGCCTAGTAGTTTTGGGTCTTCTTTCTAAGAAGCCAGAGCTGCCTTTGTGTCAGCTGCAAGGGCAGAGGTGGGACCAGAGAAGTCCTTCAAGCCCCTGCTTCACCTACAACTGTTCTGATTTTGTTCTATTACATATCTTGGGGTTCTTTTAATGCTTTAAGAAAAGAATACTTCTGCTTTAAAAATGTTTGAAAATAATTTCTTTTTTTTTTAAACATAGACAAACTGGGCCCAAGAGATGAACAGTGAAACTGATCCCCTCAAGGTCACCATATTGCCAAATCCAATCCTCCTCCTAGTTGACCTCATCTGAATGCCACTGCTTGCATATCTACAGTCCTCACCTCTCCCTCTGAACTCAAGCACTGAATAGCTAACTTTCGGTCTTTTGCTCTTGGATATCTATTGGGCATCTCAAACTTAACAATTTGAAGACAAGACTTGAATCTCTCGCCTTCAGTCTATACCTTGTCTGCCTGTCGTAGCCAGTAACTGTAGCCTTCCCTGCCACCTTGAATATGGACAATGCTACTGGCTGTGGAATATGTTGCCAACAGAACTGCCTCAAATACTCTGGGCAAAAAACTTAGGACCCCTCCTTGATTCTCCTCTTTCCCTTGTCCCTACATTCAGTTGATCAGTATCAGGACTCTGGTTCATTAACTCCTTCTCCACATTTGCCATGTGAACTGATGCTCTTTCTTTTTCACCTGTGTTAATGGAATAGCCTCTTACCTAGTCTCGTTGCCTCTTCTCCTGCCTCCACTTCCCTCACAATCCATTCTCTTTACAACAATATAATTTCCTGAAAATGTGAATCAAATTGTATTCCCCTCTTGTTCAATACCTGCCAAGAACAACCTGTTGCACTTTGTATAAAATCTGCATCCTTTCCTCTGCCTACGGAGCCCCTGCCTTCCTCAGTGACCTTGGTGGTACAGCTCTTACTCTCGCTCACTCCCCAAGTTCTAGGCACACAGCTTCTCTTCTGACACCTGGAGCACTCCAAGCTCAAGTTTCACACTGAACTCTTATAGTGAGTGAGTGAAGTTGTGTCCGACTGTTTGCGACCCCATGGACTATAACCTATGAGGCTCCTCTGTCCATGGGATTTTCCAGGCAAGAGTACTGAAGTGGGTTGCCATTCCCAACCCAGGGATCGAACCCGGGTCTCCTGCACTGCAGGCAGATGCTTTACCATCTGAGCTACCAAAGAAGCCCAACTCTTATGGTAGCTTCCCCTTATTTCCTGGAATGTTCCTCCTCTAAGTCTCAAGCTCAAGTCTTAATGTTATTGTTGACCTTCAGAGAAACCTTCCTTGACTTACTTTTCAATTGTAGCCTTCCTAGACACTTTCTAACATGTTTCCTTGCTTCATTTAAAGAATAGAACGTACAGCTCTCCAACTTTTCGTTCTTCTTTCTCTTATTCACTGCTGAATGCACTTCCTCTCTCCGAACAAGGTCCATGAGAATAGAAATTGTGCCAGTCACAAACCTTGTGTGATGTTTTCTCCCCAGCCCCTAAAACAGTTCCTGACACATCACTGATATTCAATAAGGATCTATTGAGTAAATGAATGAAGGTGATTTGTCTAAAGACACACAGTCCTGGTAGAACAAAGACTCTGATCAGGCTTCTAGACTCCTACTTCACAGAGAGACTCATCAGATTAACTTCAAATGTCTCTATTCAGGGTAGCATTTTATGGATTCATGTGACGTTTTCCTTTCCATAGAGTGAAAGAAGGAAATAAAGTTCCTTGAGTTATAATCTCTGAAGTCATGAGGATATTTTACTGCCTAGAAAATAATCAAATTATTCCATAAACATTTATTGAGAGGCTATTACCTAGAACTATTAGGCATGAAGAATAAAACCATGAATAAGAAATAGTCCCCACCCTCTTCTCTAGACAGGGAGAGAGAGGCACCTAAACAGATGATGACAGTATTAAGCTTTTAGTGGATATAAAAATAATTGCTAATACTTACTGAGCACTTATTGTGAATGGGATGCTCTTCTGAGCATTTTAACTGCTTAACACATTTACTTCTCATAGGAACCCAGTGTTTACTGCTATTCCTCTAGTTTTGCAGCTGGAAGAGACTGAGGCATAGATTAGGTAATTTGACCAAGGTCAGGCAACGAGCATGTGTGACCTACTATGGGGTGCATCCTGTTAGTCACTGAGCTATACTGCCCCCCTTATAGAGCTGTGCAGAAAGTGATAGGAAGATAGGGAATTAGTCCCTCCATCTTTGGTGGCCAGGGGGATCAGTGAAGTCTTTACTGTGGAAATAATGTTTGACCTTGAATCTTGAAGGACAAGGGGGAGATTCCCTCAAGGGAGAAGTTGTGGAAGCATGAAAGGTATAGAAAACAACTCATGCAAAGCCGCTGAGTTGTGAAAGAGCCTCTGTCTCAGAAACTAGCCACCACATTGTGCGTAGCAGAGAAGGGGTGTGTATGTGTGTTCAGTCATGTCCAATTCTTTGAGACCCTATGGACCTTAGCCCGCCAGGCTCCTCTGTTCATGGGATTCTCCAGGCAAGAATACTGGAGTGGACTGCCATGCCCTCCTCCAGGAGGTCTTTCTGACACAGGGATCGAACCCATGCCCCTTGCATCTTCGGTGTTGGCAGGGGAACTCTTTACCACTGAGCCACCTGGAAAGCAGAGAAGGGATGGGAGATAAAACTGGAGAAAATGCAGGGGCCAGGATGCAAGTTTTCTTCTCCTGAAAGTGAAGGAGAATGAATTTTCCACTCAATGAGAACAAGTGGAGACTTTCAAGCCAGTGATTTACACATTCTAAGCTTGCTTTACAAATTCGACAGTCTTTATGCAAAGGGTGGCTTGGCGAAGGGGGGAAAGTAGTAGAAAGACTAGGAAGTCTTTGCAGTGGTCCAGATGGGAGAGGCAGAGAGACTGCAGGGTATTGTGGCCCCTATTTCCTGCAGGTGAGCAAAGTGCGCCTGATGCTACATGTGAAAGGAGAGGAAGAGCAGCTGCTTGGGGTGAGCTAAGCGTGCTCGCCTAAGGCGTGTCTGGGACCATTCCTCCAGCAGCCAAGGAGGTCAGCAAAGGCTCAGCTGCCCCACCCTCTGACTCCAGCCAGCTGTTGCAAGGGCTCCAGGGACAGAGCCTCTTCCACACTGCTGTGTCTTCAGGGCTCGTTAGGAAAAGGCGGCTGTCCTCTTGGTAATGCCTGTGCCTCAGCCCAGCACAGAAGTGATGTCAGTGCATTTTTCTCCTGCCTGTCTGTCACTGTTCTTTCACAACAGGTTTTAAAAACATGCTGAGGTCATATGAGAAAGTGTTAATGTGTTTGGTGGATTATTATCATTCTGTCATTTCTGCAACTGGTTTGAGGGGTGAGTTCTTTTGGTGTTTAGACAAGAAAGCATGGAATTACCTTTATCTCTCTCTGCAGTTGATGCATGGAGATAATCCAAGAAGAAAACAACCGTATCAGGTGATGTATCCTTTCATCAACTTCCCTTACCTCTCCTCACCTGAGCATTTCACAGACCCTTACCTACATCCCCGTTGCCCTCATGGTAAAACATCTCAGGACAACATCCAAGTGTTTAGAGGAGAAATGGCTGAAGGGGAATTGCCCCCAGTATTCTCTGCTGGTTTGCAAGAAATTTTATATATATATATATATATATATATATATATATTTTTTTTTTTTACTAAGTACTCGGAAGCCTGGATATTAGCTTTATTTCAACTCCTGATCCCAATGCCTAAAAATATAGCAGTTCCTGTTGATACGGTGATCATAACAAAACCTCTCTGTCATTGACTTGTTGTTTTTGTGTTTCAATATATTGTGATTTTATCTACTTAACAGATACTTGTAGACAGTTACAAATGTTTTTAGACTTAGAGATCTTTTATCAGCCTGGGGACTCCCCTGATTTTGCCACATTAGGAAAGGATGTGTGCTATGATGTTTGAAGATTCCAGTACATTGAAGGACGGCTGCATAGATTAAGTATGTTAAAAGGATTATGGTTAGAATTGTTTAGGGCAGAAATTTTTAAACGTATGTTTGAAAAACAAGTTATAGGAGTCATTTTAAGGAGAAAAAAATTCCATTGTGTACTAACTCTAGGATATGGTAGGTATTTTTCTGTCTTGGAGATTCATAACAAAAAAACGGTGTTTGTACAGTTTTGTGTAAACATAGCATTTGCTTGTGTTTATGATGACCACGGTGTGTGTGTGTGTGTGTGTGTGTGTAAAAGAGTGCAAGACATTTGTAATGCATGATTTTCTAAGGTTTCTAAAAAATGCAAGACACGTAACTACAACCAATATTCTGTCCTCTGTATGGATTTTCCATTCCAATTCTATTAACATTATCCATTTTCTTAGAGATCTTTTCGAGCTTTGGGTAGTTGGTTGGAAGTTCATTTTCATCATTTTTTTCCAGTCTCAGATTTCCCACACCACACATCATATGAGAGAGAAAAATATTCTAGGTTTCTCCTACTTCTTGTTCACTTTCCACTTGCTAGTTAATTGGTCTACATCGTCAGCAGGTCCCCTTCACACCACTCTCTCAGGCCATAATTATGCATGCATATGGGCTGATTCACTTTGTTGTACAGCAAAAATTAACACAACATTGTAAAGCAACTATACGCCAATAAAAAAGTATACACACTACTATATATAAAATAGATAACCAACAAGGATCCTATATAGTACTGGGAACCATACTCTATATTTTATAATTATCTATTATGGAAAAGAATGTAAAAAGGAACATATATATATAACAAAATCACTTTGCTGTATACCTGAAATTAACACAGCACTGTAAATCAACCACACTCTAATAAACATTTTTAAAAATTAAAAAAAAACCTCAAATACCAGTTGCAAAGATTTTTCTCACCTGCTTCTACCCTTTTTGAACCCGTTATTAATTGTTTCAAAATAATTTCACTCTGGGAACTCCAACTTAAGCTTTCAGGACACAAAACCACATTTATGTCCCTGCTGTCCCAGCCTTTTTCTGCCACTACATGTCCCACTTTCTTTCTTCCTCATTCAGATAATAAATGAGCTGCTACCTATTAAACATCTATAATGCATTTTTAACAGTTTATCTCATTTAACTTTTATAATGAAGATTGGGAGTAGTCACCCCATTTTACTGTTGAAAAAGTAAAACTCAGAGAGTTTAAGACACCTACTTAAGGTCACACAGCTGGAAAGTGGCAGTCTAAGAAATTGAACTTGGATTTGTCCAACTCCCAATTTTGTGTAATCTTGTATCACAAGCTTGGACATGGATATCCCTGGATGACAGCATTGGTAAAACTGTTAGGCCTAGGGAATCTATTAGACTAGCCAAACTATCTAAACATTATGGGCAGAAAGGAAATATTTTAAAATACTTTTCATGGTAGAATGAAGTAATTCATAATATGGGCTGAAATACATATTTTCAAGATAATTTTTAAGATGCAACTGAAACTGCTATTAAATGTTGTGCTTTTAGGGATAACTTTGAGCCAAATTCCTAAGCTCCCAGGGATATTGGTTTGTTCTTATATACCAGTTGAAGCTGAAGCTCCAGTACTTTGGCCACCTGATGTGAAGAGCCGACTCATGGGAAAAGACCCTGATGCTGCAAGTTTGTGGGCAAGAGGAGAAGGGAGTGAGTGACAGAGAATGAGATGGTTGGATGGCATCACCAAATCAATGCAAACAAATTTGAGAAAACTCAGGGAGATAGTGAAGAACAGGGAAGCCTGGCATGCTGCGGTCCATGGGATCACAAAGAGTTAGATACAACTTACTCAGACGGTAAAGCGTCTGTCTGCAATGCAGGAGACCCGGGTTCGATCCCTGGGTTGGTAAGATCCCTTGGAGAAGGAAATGGCAGCCCACTCCAGTATTTCTGCCTGGAAAATCCCATGGATGGCGGAGCCTGGTAGGCTACTGTCCATGGGGTTGCAAAAAGTCGGACACGACTGAGCGACTTCACTTCTCTTTAGAGACTGAACACTGAATGACAGCTGTATACCATTAGGGTTATACCATGGAAAGGAGACTTTGTTTATACCTGTTACTCTCCATTGCAAAAAAAGCATTATGTAAAGTTCTAAACTCAGTTCTTGTCTAATATTTTTCTAAGCTGTATTATAGTGGTTTCGTTTACTCACACGGTCCTGTTCCTAGCTTCCAGTCTCTCTTTTGATACATGCCATAGCATATTCAAAAGCAGAGACATTACTTTGCTGACTAAGTTCCGTCTAGTCAAGGCTATGGTTTTTCCAGTGGTCATGTATGGATGTGAGAGTTGGACTGTGAAAAAGGCTGAGTGCCGAAGAATTGATGCTTTTGAACTGTGGTGTTGGAGGAGACTCTTGAGAGTCCCTTGGACTGCAAGGAGATCCAACCAGTCCATTCTGAAGGAGATCAACCCTGGGATTTCTTTGGAAGGAATGATGCTAAAGCTGAAACTCCAGTACTTTGGCCACCTCATGTGAAGGGTTAACTCACTGGAAAAGACTCTGATGCTGGGAGGGATTGGGGGCAGGAGGAGAAGGGGACAATGGCATCACTGACTCGATGGACGTGAGTCTGAGTGAACTCTGGGAGTTGGTGATGGAGAGGGAGGCCTGGCGTGCTGTGATTCATGGGGTCGCAAAGAGTGGGACACGACTGAGCGACTGAACTGAACTGAACTGATTGATATGATTATTCATTAGTTCATGAGAACCTGACTGTGCATCTATTAATAAACCACAGGACATCTTTAGTTCCATGTGTTTCTAGAAACATCTAACAAAACACTTAAAAATGAAATTCCTTATGCATCCCTTCTAACATGTTTTTATCAATGAACTTTACTGCTGTTTTCCCAATCATTCATGTTTGAAATGTGAAGGTTCCCTTGGACTCCATGTTAGCCTTTATCCTGCCATATGTGAGCTGGAAACATCAGCTGTTCCACTGTTTCCTTTGTGGCTGCCCTGTCTGTCCTTTATTGGTCCTTGCTTAGATCAGCAGTTCTCAGATGGGCAATTTTGTACCCCCCATCTCATCAAGGGAACAGTTGGCAATGTCCAGAGATATTTTGGGGTATCACAATTGGCATTTGGTGAATAGAGGCCAAGGATGCTGCTAAACATCCTATCATGTGTGGGACAGACCCTCACAACATTGAGTCCCCAGAGTCCAAAGTGTTGTGGTGGAGAAACCCTGGCCTGGTCCATGGGAAAATCTTGTTCACTGGTTCCTCCTCTCTGCTTCTGCTTCACCTTCCACCCAGCTGGCCACATCAAGGTTTCTAAAGCATATATCTTCTGATGTCATCCCACTGGTGACACCTTCCATGGTGCTTAGTGAATCTCTCATCCTGTTATTAAGATTCTCCACAATGGTTCTACTCCTGGTTCCCACTCCCTCCCTTCATGCCACACCATCATACCAGACTTCTTACACCAGCTCTTCCCCCAGGCCTCTACCCTGGATGCCTTTATTTTCCCCTTCCTCGCCCTCACCCCTCCTGTCAAAATCCTGCCCCTCCTTCCAGCCCAACCACAAAGGCTACCTTACTTTCTCAAGCCTTTCCTTATTCCCCCACATGGCCTCAGCTCTTCCCTACTCTTCTCTATGGGCTTCCATCATCAAGTTGTATTCCCTGAGGACAGCCACGGCACCCGGCTACTTGCATTCAGATCCACACAACATTGAGCCTCATCTGGCATGTTTCAGGGTTGCAACCTAAAAGGAAGAGGCAGGAGGAATATGAAAGGAAGTGGGCATTCACACCAAGAGGGCAGAGGGGAGCACGAAGGAGCACAGGGGGTCTGATCACAGGGCCAAGAACTGGGGGCTCAGCTTCACCTGCTTCTTGAGCTTTCATCTTTCATCATGGAATCACTTGCTACCTCAATCTACCCTTCCTCTCTCCCTCCTCTTCCTTCTTTCCTTTTCTCACTTCCTCCCTTCCTTTCATTTAGAACATTCATTCTTTAAGAAAGGAGCTGTGACATTATTACCAAGGGGATGGAAATTAATTCTTAGAATATGAAAAAAAAATTAGCTATTACAATGGTGTGTGACTTTCCAAAGCTCAACTCTACCCGGAGAAATCCTATTAATTTCCCTCATTAGGGGTAAGTAGCATTTTAATTTATGTTTTCTCTTAATTGGGGATCGGGTGGTGCCAATCATTTTTTTTTTTAAGATCGAGAAACATTGTATTAGAAGAAGGTAAAAGGTATATGCATACACACATTTACATATTTTTAAAACTCATGGACAATGTTTTATTTTTTTATTTTAAATAAATATTTATTTTATTTATTTGGCTGTGCTGGGTCTAAGGTGCAGCATGCAGGATCTTTGATATCTTGTTGTGATGTGCAAAGTGTCTTTAGTTGCAGCTTGTGGGGTCTATCTCCCCAACCAGGGATCAAACCCAGGCCCCCTGCATTGGGAGCACAGAGTCTTAGCCACTAGACCACCAGGAAAGTCCCAAAACCCATGGGCAAATTTTTGAAGGTTTGATTCTTTGATTTGTAATTAGAGAAAATATAAAGTGTTGCAGTTTTGGTTGTGATTCACTCACATACTACTTTCTTCATTTTATCAATAAGAAAAATGAGGCTCAAAGAAATGAGTGTATTCATTCATCAAGATCTCATCAAGACCTATAAATTCATAGAGCAAGGTTTAGGAGAACTCATTGGAGTATTTAGGAGCAAGACTGGCACATGCTGGGCAGCAGTAATATAGCCACCTGCATTAGGACCATTATTGTTGCTTTCATTACCTCCCAAGCTCTTCACTGAGGGGCTGGGAATAAGACAGTGGTGGAGACAACAGATACAGTCTCCACCCTGATGTAGCTCACACTCTAGTGGGTGAGACAGAAATCACCATAGGGTATGTAATTGCAAACTGTGTTGAGTGCAGGAAGCCTGAGAGTGCATAACAGGAGGAACAGATTTAATGGTGAGAGGAGGGGGAAGGAATGAGGAAGGCTCCAAGGGCAAGGATAATGAACTGAGATCTGAAGAATGAGTTAAGTGGGTGAATTAGGATGTGAAAAGTGCTCCCCTGGGAAGGACCAAAGGATACAGAGGCTTCTGAGCAGAAGGGAGCACCAAGGGTTTGAAAGATGGACAGCAGCACCAGCGTGCCTGGAGCCTAGAAACCCAGGTGGGAAGAAAGTCAGGATGAGTCTGCAGAGGGAGACTGGGCACGGGAGACGATAGCAGGAGATTTAGTTTTATCCTAGGTTAAATGGAAGCTGTTTGCCAGTTTTAAGACAAGGATTGATGTGCTAGGACTTAAGCTGTTGGGGAAAAAATGAACTGGGAGAGGATAAACGGGGACCATGGAAGAGGAGTGACAGTTAAGACTTCTTGCAAAAATAGTTAGGTCTAAAGTAATGGCAGGGCTTCCCTGGGGGCTCAGATGCAGAATCTGCCTGCAGTGTGGGAGACCCAGGTTTCATCCCTGGATCGGGAAGATCCCCTGGAGAAGGGAATGATTACCCACCCCAGTATTCTTGCCTGGAGAATTTAATGGGCAGAGGAGCCTGGCAGGCTACATACAGTCCATGGGGTTGCAAAGAGTCAGAATGACTGAGCAACTAACAAAGTGATGGGGTGAAGATAGAAATAGACAAGTTTGAAGATATTTAAGAGGCAGAATTAGTAAGAATGGATTGCCCCTGGAGGGTGTGTCAAGGACAACACCTGGGAGTCTGGTTTAGGAAAATCCATGGACAATAGTAACAAGCTGTAGGCCACCTAGTTAGTAAACAGCAGAGCCAGGCCTATAATCCAAGCCTTAGATCATCCTGTAACATTGTAACTGGTTCTCAGTGTCTGGGGTTGATTCATTTCTGCCCAAGTTCTCTTGAAACATTGTACTCTTTATCAATAGGTTTATAAACCTCATGGAAAAGTTCTTCCAAAGTTGGAAGCAGCTAACAACCTCTTGGATTTAGGGGAAATGAATTAAAATTCCTATAGTATGGACAGGTCACTCAATACTGCTGAGCTGGCATCCTCATTCTGTTAAACAGATAGTCAAAATACCCACATCTTTTTTTTTTTTTTTTTGTCACCATTTGGCATGCAGGATCTTAGTTCCCCAACCAGGAATTGAACCTGTACTCCCCGCAGTGGAAGCCCAGAGTCTTAACCACTGGAGTGATGGGAAGGTCAAAAAACATCCACGTCAGAAGGAGGTTATGGAGTAGAGGTTAGAAAAGGCAGAGTCAGTCTGCCGTGGGTACATCTGACCTTGGATCCTGGGCACCTCATTCCATCCAGTTGCTCTAGTCACAGCCATGTTTTTTTCTTTATATGTTGTTCCTGTGACACAGGGGCCAAGAGGAACTCTGGGTTGGGGTGTCTTTTTGTCCTGGTGTCCAAGGTGAAGCCAGCTGCATTTTTTTTTTTTTTTTGCATGTTAGAGGCTCAGGAAATATGTGGTGACCAGCCTTGCCCCACAGTCTATCCCTCACCATCACCAGGTGGGTCACTGCCTGCTCTCTGGGTATGAGGTCTGAGATCGAATGGCAGTTAAGAGCCCAAGGCAGATGATCTCAAACTTTGCAGTGCATAAAAGTAACCCTCACCTATGATGACTTTTTAAAAGACAGATTCCTGAGCCCCACCACCCTAGGTTCTAATTCAGAAAGCAAGAATGAAGCTAAGGAATCGGTATTTTCATCAGTTCCCAAGGGTGAATCTAAATTTGGAAAGTTATCAATTTGGCTGTGATTTTTTGAGCGTTCCCTAACTTGGGGTCCGGTAGGGTGCTAAATAAGCATTTGAGTTCAATTGAACAAGCGCTGAATTTTGTCAAGTTGGATTACTGTGCTGTGGCCCTATTGTCCTTCCCTTTGATCCCAAGTCAATTGTTGAAGAATCTGCTATGATTTTAGAAACAATAAATTTTATTGAAAGGAGTGAGGGTCAGGAAAATATGTGTGTAGGTATATATATGTGACGTGAGGAGTTATAGCAATCCCTAAGTTACTACCAAGCAGCTTAAGAGGATTTGGGGTTACCATTTTTAAGGACCTGTTGCTGATGAAACTCCACTTTGTACACCCAATATTTTTGTGAAAATAATTATAAGTAAAAGAAGCCAGCCTCAGGCTGAGCAAGGCACACTATCTCATCCCAAGGCATCTTCTGAGAGCTGAGGTGGCTCAGTTCCAGGGGTCCCCTGAGCCCTGAAGGCAGCTGACTGTGGGTTGTCCAGCTTCTTTTTGATCACATAGGGTTTCATCCCCTTTCCTGTGTCATCTAGTCTGCAGCAGCCCATCCATTTCCCACTCCTCCCTCCTGCCAGTATTGAAATCTTCTATTGATTGTGAGAGACAAATGTTCCAGTTATTGGAGAGCCAGTCAGTGGCTGACCCTCATAGGCATGGCCACTGACTGGCTCTCCTGTATAAATGCTTGTCCAACCTCTGGGATCTAATAAGTTCTGTTCAGTTCAGTCTATCAGTTGTGTCCAGCTCTTTGTGACCTGATGGACTGCAGAATGCCAGGCCTCCCTGTCCATCACCAACTCCCAGAGTTTACCCAAATTCATGTCTATTGAGTCAGTGATGCCATCCACCATCTCATCCTCTGTCATCCCCTTCTCCTCCTACCTTCAATCTTTCCCAGCTCAGGGTCTTTTCAAATGAGTCAGTTCTTCTCATCAGGTGGCCAAAATATTGGAGTTTCAGCTTCAACATCAGTCCCTCCAATGAACACTCAGGACTTATCTCCTTTAAGATGGACTGGTTGGATCTCCTTGCAGTCCAAGGGACTCTCAAGAGTCTTCTCCAACACCACAGTTCAAAAGCATCAATTCTTCTGCGCTCAGCTTTCTTTATAGTCCAACTCTCACATCCATACATGACTACTGGAATAACCATAGCCTTGACCAGATGGGCCTTTGTTGGCAAAGTAATGTCTCTGTTTTTTAATATGGTGTCTAGGTTGGTAGCTCCCCTAGTGGCTCAGAGGGTAAAGTATCTGCCTACAATGCGGGAGACCTGGGTTCAATCCCTGGGTCAGGAAGATCCCCTAGAGAAGGAAATGGCAAGCCACTCCAGTACTCTTGCCTGGAAAATCCCATGGACGGAGAAACCTGTTTAGGCTACAGTCCATGGGGTCACAAAGAGTTGGGGAAATGACTGAGTGACTTCACTTTCACTTTCTTTTCAGGTTGATCATAACTTTCCTTCCAAGGAGTAAGCATCTTTTAATTTCATGGCTGCAGTCACCATCTGCAGTGATTTTGGAGCCCCCCAAAATAAAGTCTATCACTGTTTCCACTGTTTCTCCATCTGTTTGTCATGAAGTGATGGGACCAGATGCCATGATCTTAGTTTTCTGAATGTTGAGTTTTAAGCCAACTTTTTCACTCTCCTCTTTCACTTTCATCAAGAGGCTCTTTAGTTCTTCTTTACTTTCTGCCATAAGGGCAATGTCATCTGCATATCTGAGGTTATTGATATTTCTCCCGGAAATCTTGATTCCAGCTTGTGCTTCCTCCAGCCCAGTGTTTCTCATGATGTACTCTGCATATAAGTTAAATAAGCAGGGTGACAATATACAGCCTTGACATACTCCTTTTCTTATTTGGAACCAGTCTGTTGTTCCATGTCCAGTTCTACCTGTTGCTTCCTGACCTGATCTCTAAAGTGTACAATGAATGTAATGTGCTTGAATCACACCAAACCATACCCCCATCCCCAGTCCTGATATGTATTTGAAAAGCAAAATTTAAAACACCATACACTTGAACAAACACCCTCTTCCAACAACATAAGAGAAGACTCTACACATGGACATCACCAGATGTTCAATGACGAAATCAGACTGATTGTATTCTTTGCAGCCAAAGATGGAGAAGCTCTATATAGTCAGCAAAAATTAGACCAGGAGTTGACTATGGCTCAGATCATGAACTCCTTATTGCCAAAGGCATACTTAAATTGAAGAAAGTAGGGAAAACCACAGACCATTCATGTATGACCTAAATCATATTCTTTATGAGGATACAGTGGAAGTCATAAATAGATTCAAAGAATTAGATCTGATAGACAGAGTGCCTGAAGAACTATGGATGGAGGTTTGTGACATTGTACAGGGGGGAGTAGGAGAAGGCGGCAACCCACTCCAGTGCTCTTGCCTGGGAAATCCCAGGGGCGGAGGAGCCTGGTGGGCTGCAGTCCATGGGGTCGCAAAGAGTCGGACACAACTGAGCGACTTCACTTTCACTTTTCACTTTCATGCATTGGAGAAGGAAATGGCAACCCACTCCAGTAATCTTGCCTGGGGAATCCCAGGGATGGGAGCCTGGTGGGCTGCCGTCTATGGGGTCGCACAGAGTCGGACACGACTGAAGTGACTTAGCAGCAGCAGCACTGGAGGCAGTGATCAAGACCATCATCAAGAAAAAGAAATGCAAAGGCAAAATGGTTGTCTGAGGAAGTGTTACAAATAGCTGTGAAAAAAGAGAAGCAAAAGGCAAAGGAGAAGAGGAAAGATTTGCCTATTTGAATGCAGAATTCCAAACAATAGCAAGGAGAGATAAGAAAGCCTTCCTCAGTGATCAGTGCAAAGAAACAGGGGAAAACAATAGAATGGGAAAGACTAGAGACCTCTTCAAGAAAATTAGAGATACCAAGGGAACATTTCATGCAAAGATGGGCTCAATAAAGGACAGAAATGGTATGGACCTAACAGAAGCAAAAGATATTAAGAAGAGGTGGCAAGAATACACAGAAGAACTGTACAAAAAAGATCTTCATGACCCAGATAATCATGAAGGTATGATCTCTCGCACTCACCTAGAACCAGACATCCTGGAATGTGAAGTTAAGTGGGCCTTAGGAAGCATCACTACAAACAAAGCTAGTGGAGATGATGGAATTCCAGTTGAGCAATTTCAAATCCTAAAAGATGATGCTGTGAAAGTGCTTCACTCAATATGCCAGCAAATTTGGAAAACTCAGCAGTGCCCACAGGACTGGAAAAGGTCAGATTTCATTCCAATCCCAAAGAAAGACAATGCCAAAGAATGCTCAAACTACTGCACAATTGCACTCATCTCACACACTAGCAAAGAAATGCTCAAAATTCTCGAAGCCAGTCTTCAAGAGTATGTGAACTGTGAACTTCCAGATGTTCAAGCTGGATTTAGAAAAGGCAGAGGAACCAAAGATCAAATTACCAACATCCACTGGATCATCAAAAAAGCAAGAGAGTTCCAGAAAAACATCTACTTCTGCTCTATTGACTATGCCAAAGCCTTTGACTGTGTGGATCACAACAAACTGTGGAAAATCCTTCAAGAGATGGCAATACCATACCACCTGACCTGCCTGTTGAGAAACCTGTATGCAGGTCAGGAAGCAACAGTTAGAATTGGACATGGAACAACAGATTAGTTCCAAATTGGGAAAGGAGTACATCAAGGCTGTATATAAGCTTCACCTTGCTTATTTAACTTATATGCAGAGTACATCATGAGAAATACCAGGTTGGATGAAGTATAGGCTGGAATCTAAATTGCTGGGAGAAATATCAATAATCTCAGATATGTAGATGACACGACCATTATGGCAGAAAGTGAAGAACTAAAGAGCCTCTTGATGCAAGTGAAAGAGGAGAGCGAAAAAGTTGGCTTAAAGCTCAACATTCAGAAAACTAAGATCATGGCATCTGGTCCCATCACTTCATGGCAAATAGATGGGGAAACAATGGAAACAGTGACAGAATTTATTTTGGGGGGCTCCAAAATCACTGCAGATGGTGATTGCAGCCGTAAAATTAAAAGACACTTACTCCTTGGAAGGAAAGTTATGACCAACCTAGACAGCTTATTAAAAAGCAGAGACATTACTTTGCCAATAAAGGTCCATCTAGTCAAAGCTTTGGTTTTTCCAGTGGTCATATATGGATGTGAGAGTTGGACTATAAAGAAAGCTGAGAGCAGAAGAATTGATGCTTTTGAACTGTGGTGTTGGAGAAGACTCTTGAGAGTCCCTTGGACTGCAAGGAGATCCAACCAGTCCATCCTAAAGGAGATCAGTCCTGAGTGTTCCTTGGAAGGACTGATGTTGAAGCTGAAACTCCAATACTTTGGCCACCTGAAGAGAAGAAGTGACTCATTGAAAAAGACCCTGATACTGGCAAAGAATGAAGCCGGGAGGAGAAGGTGATGACAGAGGATGAGATGGTTGGATGGCATCACTGACTCAATGGACATGAGCTTGCTAAACTCTGGGAGTTGGTGATGGACAGGGAAGCCTGGTGTGCTGCAGTTCATGAGGTCACAAAGAGCTGGACACAACTGAATGACTGAACTGAACTGAGACTCTTTTAAAGATATGATTTTGAAATATGATGAACAAGAGGATGTAGTTATAGGAAACTCATGGGGATGAGCAAAAAGGCCTTTGAAAGTACAAGGAAAACAACTCTAAGACTTTGACACTAGGGACTGTTTTCATGGAAGACAATTTTTCCATGGACTGGGGGTGGGGGATGGTTTCCAGATGATTCAATCACATTACATTTATTGTACACTTTATTAGATCCCAGAGCTTGGGGACCTCTGCTGTATGTGACTAGTCTTTTGCCTTTATCCCAGCCAGGCTACCCACTAATGTTGATTCTCATCACCTACTTCTTTATTACCACAATTGCTGTTCTACTTTTTTCTTCCAGACTGGTTCATGCTTTCTGAAGGAAATTGATTTTTTTGCCTGTGACTTTTGACTGATCATGTGTCACTGATGGTAAAGAATCTGCTTGCCATGTGAGACACCCAGGTTTGATCCCTGGATTGGGAAGATCCCCTGGAGAAGGGCATGGCTACCCCACTCCAGTACTCTTGCCTGGAGAATTTCATGGACAGAGAAGCCTGGCAGACTACAGTCCATGGGATTGCAAAGAGTCGAACATGACTGAGTGACTATCACTTTCGCTTTTTATGTCATAGGGTCAATGTTAGATTATAGAAGGCCATCATTTGGATAGGACGAAATTGGTAGTAGATAGAACCAAGTTTGACTCCTGGATCCCTTTCATGAATGACTATGGAGGAAATCTTCCACTCTAATAAATACCTGTGTTACGCTCCATGTCTTCCAGATGGGGAATGAACATTAGGGCAAGAAGAAGTGTTTAGCACTGAGTTTGTGACTCAGAGGGCATTGGAGGCCTGTCTGTTTATTAGAGGAGACACTATGGGCAGGATGTAGGCTTGTTTGCTAAGGTTTATTTTAGCATCAGAATTTCTGCTCTCCGCTTTAAAGTGTGTGGTTTGTTATTTATTTAATTGGCTGCACTGGGTCTCAGTTGTGGCATTAGGAATCTTTTAGATGCAGCATGTGAACCCTTAGTGGGGGCAAAGAGGATCTAGTTCCCTGACCGGGGATCAAACCCTGGGTCCCCTGCTTTGGGAGCGCAGTCTTAGCCCCTGGACCACCAAGGAAGTCCCTAAAAATTTTATCTTTAAATGTATTTGTTTGTTTGTTTTTTCCTCAGTAGTATTCTGTAACTTTATACTATACCCCCATTGTACATCTGAACTCTCTCTAGAGACATTTGTTGGGTAGGCAGCTCACAAACTCAAAGATATGTGGAAAGCCATTGTATGCAATTTACAGAACAAGTTAGTGAGTCCTAGCCTAAACTGAAGGTACAACAATGGTAGCAATCTTTCCTAATACAACCTTTCCCCTTGCATCTGAGAGAGGCTTGGTTTCCCAAACTGAAAGTCACTGAGCAGAAATCTGTTTTTCGAAACTGTGGTCAGTCTCTGGCTGAATATAAAGCAGTTCTGTGATGCCATGGTGGTGGTGATTTAGTCGCTCAGTCGTGTCTAACTCTTCTGCAGCCCCGTGGACGGTAGCCCACCAGGCTCCTCTGTCCATGGGATTTCCCAGGCAAGAATACTGGAGTGGCTTGCCATTTCTTTCTCCAGGGGAGCTACCCGACCCAGGGATCGAACCCACATCTCTTGCACTGCAGGCGGATCCTTTACCACTGAGCCACCAGGGAAGGCCCCTCTGAGATGCCATAGAGAGATAAGAGCAAGTTTATTGGCACTGGCAACTTTTCTTGGAAGTACAGTCCACTCGTCCCCGCAACCCCCACCTCCCACAGGCTTCTCTGTCTGAATCCAGCCCCTGCTTTATCCGGGACAGAACACACCCTCTACTCTGTAATGTACTTTAGAACATGAGTGCGTTAGCAAAGGAATGACCAGTCTCCCGAAGGTCCAGAGGTTCTATTTGCCAGAGAGGTTGGACCGAAGAACATTCTGGGCTCCACCCAACCCCACATGAGTAAGAAATGCATTCTCATAGAGGACAAAGGGAAGGCATCTTATCAGACAGGATTTTACTGACTAGGAGTGAACCAACAATTTAACCCAAAGAGTGTGAACTGAGGAAAGAAACTCCTACTCTATCAGCCTATAAACCCCATTTCTAACATTCCAGCACCAGCTATACTATCCAAACATCCATCTGAATTCCTAACAGCACTCGAGTTTGGCCTAGAACATGAGTCATTTATTGAGAACTGCTATCCTGTTCAGTTCAGTTCAGTTCAGTTCAGTTGCTCAGTCGTGTCCGACTCTTTGCGACCCCATGAATCGCAGCACGCCAGGCCTCCCTGTCCATCACCAACTCCCGGAGTTCACTCAGACTCACATCCATTGAGTCAGTGATGCCATCCAGCCATCTCATCCTCGGTCGTCCCCTTCTCCTCCTGCCCCCAATCCCTCCCAGCATCAGAGTCTTTTCCAATGAGTCAACTCTTCACATGAGGTAGCCAAAGTACTGGAGTTTCAGCTTTAACATCATTCCCTCCAAAGAAATCCTAGGGTTGATCTCCTTCAGAATGAACTGGTTGGATCTCCTTGTAGTCCAAGGGAAGAGTCTTCTCTAACAACACAGTTCAAAAGCATCAATTCTTTGGCGCTCAGCCTTCTTCACAGTCCAACTCTCACATCCATACATGACCACAGGAAAAACCATAGCCTTGACTAGACGGACCTTAGTCGGCAAAGTAATGTCTCTGCTTTTGAATATGCTATCTAGGTTGGTCTTAACTTTTCTTCCAAGGTGTAAGTGTCTTTTAAAGGCGCAAAGAAAAATGAGACAATGTACAGGAACACCTTAGAACGGTATCAGGGTCTGGGACATAGTAGCTATTTAAAGGTATTATTTTTGTTGTTTTTGTTGTTGTTAGTTGCCATTGTTCCTGGTAAGTTTTCTGCCTTGTACCAGTAGTATTTGACATTATTGATAAGGTATTGTGTTTTTAGAACGTGCTTGTATTAGGTTTGCCTCCTAATTCTTGATCCATGACTTCCTGCATCTGCGTTTTTGTTGTTGCTGTCGTTGTCATTGTTTGTTTTTTATTTCTGGCCATCCCATGTGGCTTGCAGGATGTTAGTTCCCCAACTAGAGATTGAACCTGCACCCTTGGCACTGAGAGCACAGAGTCCTAACCACTGGACCACCAGGGAACTCCCTTTCATTTGTTTATATATTAGACACCTTTATCTATCTATTATCTATCTATCTGGCATCTCCCACGTTTTATTTCATTCTTTTCTCTCCAGTTTCACTATGATTTAGTCTGGGTTATATAGCAGAAGCTTCTTTTAATCTCTCTCACTTGAGTCTGTGAGCCCACTGAAGGCAGGGGCCAAGGATTATATCTTTTATATGACCAGAGTTTTGATAGGAATCCCATAACCATTTGCTGAGTGTACATATGATCAATGAATTGATAAATGAATGGATAAACTAGCTCGCTAGTCTTTCCACCACTAGTCTTTCTGTTTCTGGCTAGTCATGCCCATTGCAAGGATACTGTCTCCTGGAAATTTCATCTCTATCCTGTTACTCCCTTGCTCGAAAATATAAGTGGCTCTCCATTACCCTTTAAGCCAGACTTCACGCCATCCCCACTCTCTTCTCTTGATCTATCTCATATCTCTCTACAAAGCCCTCTTCTACTCTTCTGCATATAAATCCTAGGGCCATGCAGGTTGGACTTCTTTCAGGCACTGAATTTCTGTATACTCATTCTTTCCAGATCCTTGCTTATGCCTTTGCCTCCTTTCTCTTTGTATATCCAAATTTGACCCATCATTCAATGCCCACATACCAGACTTTAACCATAACACAGTCCATAGAGACATAGTCCCTTCTCAGAACTTCTCACACCGACATGGCCCCTGCTTGGCTCCTTGCCAAATGCTGCTGCTGCTGCTGCTGCTAAGTCACTTCAGTTGTGTCTGACTCTGTGCAACCCTGTAGACGGCAGCCCACCAGGCTCCCCCGTCCCTGGGATTCTCCAGGCAAGAATGCTGGAGTGGGTTGCCATTTTCTTCAGTGCTACCCTGTATTATTATCTGACAGTCAGTGTTTAAGCTCTCGAGAGCAGGAGCCGTGCCTTATGTTTTTTTCAATCTGAACTATTGTTAGTGTGTCTTGTCCAAATGAATGATTTTAATATTTTAATTTAATCATCAAATTCCTATGAAGTAAGTTCTACCATCCTACTTTACAGATAAGGAAACAAATCAAAGCTTCCAATATCATCAAGCCCTGACTTGGCTTCATACCCAGTGTCAGATCCTGGCGATACAGGTATGAATCAGGTACAGTCTCTACTCTCAAAGAGTTTAGAAATTAAGAGAGGGAGGAAAATGAATAATTATGATTCAGTTTGATAAAGAAGTGCAATATATGAGCTAGTATTAGCCTTTCCTCTATCAAATGAAGGCAGTGACCAACCCTCTCCAATGTCTAAACAATGCTTAAATTTCTTTACAACACTATCTAACTTCTGTAGTCTTCCTCCTAATAACCTACACTCTCAGTTTAGTCATGAGAAAACATCAATAAATTCCAAAAGAAAGACATTCTAGAATATACCTAAGCAGCACTCCTCTAAATTATCAAGGTCAGCAATAACAAGGAAAGCTTCTGCGATAGTCACAGCCAAGAGGAACTAGGGAGACACAATGGCTAAATATCCGTGGTATCTTAGATGTGGTCCTGGGACAGAAAAAGGATATTATATAAAACCTAAGGAAATGTGAGTAGAATATGGACTTTAGTTAATAATTATGTGGCAATATTAGTTACTTAGTCATAACAAATACACCATACACACATGATTTTGATAAACATCTTTCTTGAGGACACAGCACCTCAGTAGTTGAAAATCTAAGTTAATTAGATAGCTGATGTTAACAAAAGCTTCCATTAAAAAAAAAAAAAACCTTCAAGAGCGATACCCCCCAGACTCCTGCTACAGCAGAAGAGTCAATGCTAAGTGTGTAATAAAAAGATTTTAATGATGGAAACTGACCATGGTGGTGCTAGCAGTCAAGAACCCACCTGCCAATGCAGGAGACCTAAGAGACGCGAGTTCGATCCTTGGGCCGGGAAGATCCCCTGGAGGAGGAAATGGCTACCCACTCCAGTCTTCTTGCCTGGAGAATCCCATGGACAGAGAAGCCTGATGGGCTACAGTCCATGGGGTCGCAAAAGAGTCAGACACAACAGAATCTACTTAGCACACATGGGATAAATAAGAACTGTCTGTACTATTGTCTCAATTTTTCTATAATTCTAAAATTATTTTCAAATATAAAGTCTACTAAAAACATAATAATGTTAACTCTTAAAATTAGGGTTGTAAGTGATTGTCAGGATAAGGAAAGCAAGGAATCTGAGCAAAGGAATCCATTTATGGTGGGGGGTAGAGAGGGGAAGAGGGTGAGTTTGGTTTTAGAGATAATGCCTTGGAGAGGCTGGTGGGACGTCCAGGTGTCCAAAAGGCAGCTGAAGAGCTTGACTTGGAGTCTAGGAGAGTGGAAGAGGAAGACCCCGGTTGAAGACACACACTTGGGAGTCCTCATGCACATAGATGATAGTTGAAGCATTTGATATTTTAAACACCGTTCCAGAGATCAGCAGCTAGCAACTCTGTTATTACTGAGTGATGGATGAGCCGCAGGAGGGTGGGGGGTAGTCAGTTTGATTATAACTACAGAGCAGCTGGAGCTTTCATCCTCGGGGGGAGGCAAATCAGCCATGTGGGCACAGATGCTTTTTTTTTTCTTATTCTGGAAGGCAATTCTCTGAGATAAACTCTGGATACAGTAATTATGTTGGTGAGTAAGTTGATGTAGCCTCAACTGCATAAATTCCACAACAACATGCTTCCACATTATTCAATACATTGCTTTTCTTTTTTTTTTAAGAAGAAAATTTTAATTCTTTCTTCCATTGTAGGTTTAAGGTAATCATCCCAGTTGAAACTATTTTGATAAACATCTTTCTTGAGGACACAGCACCTCAGTAGTTGAAAACCTAAGTTAATTAGATAGCTGATGTTAACAAAAGCTTCCATTAAAAAAAAAAACCTTCAAGAGCTATACCCCCCAGACTCCTGCTACAGCAGAAGAGTCAATGCTAAGTACAGTTTTTATCATCAAACTGGCACTTTTGTATAGTTAATCATAGATGTCTGCTGCCTCTGGGACAGAGATAGTACACCCCCAACTTTTCCCCCAAGGATGAAAGACTCATCACCATGGTAAAATCTGTGTTTTTCACATGACAATACCAGTGAGCTGAGTCTCATATACACTAAGGTATTAACGTTGCTTATTGTCTAGTAAGAAAAAGCCATTTCTTGGAAATTTAAGGGAGAGAGTTTCAGTTAACTCTAAGTATCCCAGTGAGCATGAAAAGCTGAGTAGAATTATCTAGAAGTGAGCAAAAGGACCAGGCTCCTAGAAATGTTCCTAGCAGTAAATTCTCAGAAGCATAAGGTCTTCCAACTATAAGCAAATGAAGTTTAAAAAAGATTGATGTAACAAAACAAAACAAGACTGCTCTATCCTTTATAAGCCTCCCTGCTGCTGTTGCTGCTAAGTTGCTTCAGTCGTGTCCAACTCTGTGTGACCCCATAGACAGAAGCCCACCAGGCTACCCCGTCCCTGGGATTCTCCAGGCAAGAGTACTGGAGTGGGGTGCCATTGCCTTCTCCAATGCATGAAAGTGAAAAGTGAAAGGGAAGTCGCTCAGTCGTGTCCGACTCTTAGCGACCCCATGGACTACAGCCTACCAGGCTCCTCCATCCATGGGATTTTCCAGGCAAGAGTACTGGAGTGGGGTGCCATTGCCTTCTTTTTTTTTTTTTTTTCCATTGCCTTCTCCAGTAAGCCTCCCTACCACACCCCAAACACAAGCATGGATAAGAGGACACATACACACAGGCACACACATTTGACTTCCAAGCTGTGCAGCGCAAGGGAGAGTTCATCAGCTTGTTTTAGTTCAGAGAAAGAAAAGGTTGGTAGCTAGAAAGGCTGCATTTTTGACTCTTGGCAAATGGCAAAGAGTGGCATCTCTGTCCACAGGCAGCCTGTCTGAGCTCCTGCACCATCTCTCAGAGGCTCTATAATACCAAGGATGTTGCCCAGCTCCCCTGAGTCTCAGGCTCCTTCTTTAAGAAAACAGAGATAGAGATGCTCATTACTATTCAGCTAATACACACTGAATGTCTTCCAAGCAGCAGGCACAGTAACAAGTAAACAAGAAAACACAACAGCCCCTCTCAGAGATAAGTGCATCTCTGGGAGGTTGCTTTGAGTATTCAGGGGTTCAGGATACTTGGCCTGTTTGTGGCTGGACGCCTGGTCAATGTGTACACAATGTTACTGAACTTTTCTCCCACCTTGAGATGAGCAGTTGAACTTGAATAAAAGGACCATCAAACTAAGGAACATTTAGCAGCACCAGGCCTAGGAATGAAGGGTGTTAGTTTGTGGTGCCTCAAAACACTTTAATAGCAACCACATTGAAAAACCCCAAGAGCTCTGGACTCATAAAGAGCTGGCCCTGAAATCTCTGCCTTGTCAGTCACTGCCTATATGATATTGTGCGGTTTCTATAATCTCTTTGAGGCTGAATTTCCTCATTTGTAAACTGGAGCTCTTATTAGTCATACCTACCTAAGGCTGATGTTATAGGTGATAAGGGAAGCTCTGTATGTGAAAAAGGCTGGTTCACACATTAATTATTATTGATTATGTTCATTGTTATTGATGATGAAACTCCAGCTCTGACAACAGCCCCCATGTGGTGCCTTTGGGGCTGAGGTATTGCAGTAGCAATGGTAACATACTTCAAAGGCTCCAGGATGACCTCCAATCACTGGAAAAGATTTGTAAATAAGTCCCCAACCTCATCAGGAGCAGATCCAAGGATTGTGACTTTCTTTCAAGTAATAGCCACAGGGAAAATGGCACAGAGAAGAGGCCTGCGAACAAGCCTGTCCCAAGTTCTCAAGAGCAACTCGTGGCTCCTCTTTGATCTCTTCCTCAGTTGACTTGACCCCTTTCCACATCAGGGATCGAGTGGAGAGAATTTAAGCACCACAACTGTACGTCAACCTCAGAAACACCCCTCACGGCTAGTTCACCAGAGTCCTAACCTGAGGCCAATCTCTTCTGGTTTTTATAACCCAAGGTGAGTTCTAGACTCACTCGAAGAACTATCATGGAAGCACTTGAGGAGCCTCCATGATCTCCACAAAATAGAATTTTAATCCTGATTGTGCTGGAGGTCTGAGTCAGCTGGAAGGGTTTCACCACATTTTCTAAGAGGCCATGTGCTGCTCGTGCAGAAAGACTCCTGGAGAGCATCTCGGATGGTAGGCTGGTAAGGATTCCCCTGTGTTAGAACAATGTAATGGGATCACTAAAGCTTACTTGGGCTTCCCTGGTGGCTCAGATGGTAAAGAATCTGCCTACAATGCAGGTGACCTAGATTCAATTCCTGGGACAGGAAGATCCCATAGACAAGGGAATGGCTACCCACCCCACAGACAGCCCAGCCTGGCAGGCTAAACCCATGGGGTCACAAAGAGTTGGATATGACTGAGCGACTAACACACACACAGCTTGGTTATGCCAACTACCGTAGTTTCATGAATTCATCATACAACTTCACACCCTGGTACCTTTGCACAGGTTTTCACTCTGCTTGAGGGAAGCAGTTCTGCCTCAGCTTGCCTGTACTCTCCCTATCCATCCTTTAAAACCAAGCTCAAGCATCTGTCTGTGACGATATTCCTGATTCCCACTCTCCACTTTGCCAACAGACCTGGATGCAAGTCAAAGGACCTGGCCCATTTAGTGTGTTCTCAAGAAGTGATTATTGTGCTCTCAAGTTCTTGAAGTTGACCTGGTTTCTTCTCCACTCTCTGACAATTAGACCGAGTGCCATGTGAGAGGCTGGAAATCAATTATGCAGTTGTGAAACCTTTGATTGGAAGCAAGATTTTATGTTGCTCAAATGTGAGTTACGTAAGCTACACATTGTGCAATGAGGCAGGAGGATCTCAGTGCGAGCACAGATTTGGAGGCTATTTCTGGTATACGAGCACCTCTGCCTCCTTCCCACTGGGGCGCCATAACTCTCAGCCCCGGCACAGATCCTGGTCCAGAGCAGGCACTTAACACGGATTTGCTCTTTCTGGGGGACAAAGAAAGAAGCTCAGAGGGAAGAGGACCTGGGAAGTCTTTCCTCATCTTCTCTCTAAGATTTAGTGACCTATTTGCGGAAACCCATGTTGGCTGCCCTGGCAGCCTTTTCCCCATTCTAGGATAGTAATTAGGACCGAGGAGGCAATCTCTTTATTGATGATGAGACTCACTCTATGGAGCAGTGTGTGTTTGGATGATCAGTGCCATCACAGCTCAAAGTAGTCATCACTGTCTTGTCACAATTAGTAATAAAAAAGTTTTGTTTTGTTTTGCTTTTTTTATGGTATGAAAGCCACTATTTTAATATTCTTAGAAAACAATTCCCATTCCATATTCATCCTTCAATTTTTTCTATTTGGATATCCTTCTGCTGAAGATTTCTACCAGAAGAAAGAGCTGAACCAAGAAAAATTAAATCTGGGGCGGCTCCACGGCAATTAGGCTAACAGGGAGTGGGGTGAGGTTCACTCCGAGATACGGAGCCTTTGGTGGACTAAATTTTCAATGCGTCTCAACCCTACTCAATACTTCCTTCCCCTGGAGGTCTCTCCTGGCTCCTCAGCCAGAGGAGGCCTTTCTTCCTCCACACCTTGTTTTTCTAAAGACACCATAGCAGTTTGTGTGTCTTAACACTCTTAGCAAATTAAGAACTCCTTAATTTTGAAGGCTGTGACCACGTGGTTTGGTGGAAAGAAGATACACTTGGGAGACAAACTTGGGTTCATTTTTTTGTTTTTGTTGATCAGCTGTGTGACGCTAGGTAAGTCACTCAACATTTCTGAACTGGTTTTATCATCTCTGAAACAGGGATAACATAACCCATTTTGCAAGTTCATTGTGCTGATAGAATAAGATCATATAAATGAAGGGTCTGGCAGTACAAGTTAGTGCTGTGGGATTAGACAGCTGCCCCCACTAATCAGCCCATCAGTTCTGTCAAGTTATCTGACACTCTAAGCCTCAGTTTTCTCTTCTGTAATAAAGGACCGACAGGACTCTCCTCATAAGGTTTTGAGAGGATTAAATGAGCTAATACATACAAAAAAGCTTTTCACCTAACTTGACACCAAGAATGCTCAATAAATATTGGCTGTTAGCAGTGTTTCACCCACTGTCATTTCTCTCCATTCTACCCTGATCTTCTGAAGCATTCCACATGGTGCTGAGCAGAGTCAGGAGATAACTGCTGGGCTGAAATGGTAACTGAAATGATGTTAGGATGCATATCACATGAGCTTGGATGTTCATGTCTCCTGTTTCAATGTTTTACAGTCGCAAGGATTTCCCCCAGTTTTTCCTAGAAATTGATTTCCATATTTAAAAGAAGACCTCAGCTAAAACGTCCACATTCAGTTAGTTTAGAGGAGAAGAGGAAATAAGTGCTATGAGAAAAAGAGGCACAGAGAGAGAGAGATTGGAGGAGAGGAGTGACTAAAAGGGGAAGAGGCAGAGAATATTCCGGAAGAGAACTTCTAGGTTAACCCGGCAGAGGCCTGCTGGTTCAGGTCACTAGGCTCCTCCTACACTCAGGCGTCTTTGGAGACACCTGTCCCCATGGTAGCAGTGGTGGTTGGAGGATGGTTGGAGGTTGGCACGTTTCTTGCCTAAACCAGGAACGTTTAGCATCCAGGAATCTGACCAGGATGGATCCAGCGCTATAAACACTTCTTATAAGAAGTGCAATGAGGTCCCCTTTAGGCCCATAAGATGGTGGCCCCAGTGGTCCAGAGAGAGTTTCTCCAAAAACCATATGTGTCATTCTTAGAATTGTTCCCCTTCAGAGTCCTCAGGGGTCACGGTCAGGCCCCTCCACACTTGGTTGAGCAGCAGAGCCCAATCAAGGCAGGTGTTGGGCTGTGGGCCATGCTGACCTTGGCCGGTCCCCTCTGCTTCCAGGGAGTCAAGCTCAGCAGGCATCCTCTGGAGTGGATAGAGCCCTGGGTCTCTGCTGCAAGTTAACATGTGAGTATAAAATCTAAGATGATTCTATTTGTAACAATTCTTTCACCAAATCCCAAACAACTCTTAGAAACCACCCAGAAATCCATCCTTGCAGCAACATTTCCTTTGTCTCAGAACAATCTCAGGGATGGGAGTCAGGGCAGGGGCCAGGAAGAGAGTATTGTCTTCCTTTTGCTCTTTTATTCCTGGATGTAAATAGAAAGGTACGCTACCCTGGAAAGGGCTCAGAGGTCAAAGACACGAGGTGTTCACACAGGAGGTTTCACCATATCCAGAAGTTAGGCAGCTGCTTTGCTCCACCCACTAGACCAGGTAACATTTCCTTAAGGTTCCTGCGGGAGACAGGTCTCCTCATGCACACGTGTGCTCTGGATTTTGGAAATCATGCTTTAGGATAAAAAGTGGTTTAACTTTTCTAAAACTAGCTAATACACTAGGTCATGTTTCACTTCACTTTTTGACTCATAAATCTCCCATGAAAATATGAGGGTTTGGCATCCACCCCCTCCCCAGGATGTTCAGGAAATAGTATATTTGTGGTTTCCTTATGTTAAGGAAAATTTCCTAATTTCCTTTCTTCCCTCCATCCCATCCTGGAGTTGGGCTTTGCTTTGCAAATTTTTGTTGAACAGAAGAAGGTCCTCATCTCGTGGTCTTGTCTCCCATGTTTCTTGACTATTTTCTTCTTTGCAACAAAAGCCCACAAGGTGTATTCTTTTCATGCTCTTGCTTCCAGACAGCAGTCCCCTGCAGGAAGCAAGCACTTCCTAGTGGTTCCCCTCTCCCTCTTCTTCAGCTATAACATGTTAAAGAAATACTGAGATGTAATATACCTGCAATAAAAATTCACTAGCCTCAGATATACAGTCCAACGATTTTTTTTTTTTTTTTGCCTAATATATACACCTGTGTAAAAGCCATTTTGATCAAGACATAGACCATTTCCAGCTTCTGGCAGCCTCCTGTGTGCTACTTACTTGCCAATACTTCCCCCTAAAGATATCACTATTCTGATTTTAATTTTACCTATTCTTGCACTTCATATAAATGAAATTGTACAGCATGTACACTTTTGTATCTGGTTTCTGAGGCTTTTCTACTGGGAATTCATCTTCTTTCTTGACAGGGGAGGGGCACTGAACAAATATTCACTGAAATAGACATACAAAAGATCCATGTATGAGGCTGATTTTTAAAAGAACGTAGATTTTAAGGGAAAGAGTTTCAGGGCAGACAAGATCTTCTCTAATAAGGAAAGCAAGTGCTGCTGCTAAGTCACTTCAGCCGTGTCTGACTCTGTGCGACCCCATGGATTGCAGCCCACCAAGCTCTGCCGTCCCTGGGATTCTCCAGACAAGAGCACTGGAGTGGGTTGCCATTTCCTTCTCCAATGCATGAAAGTGAAAAGTGAAAGTGAAGTCGCTCAGTCGTGTCTGACTCTTTGCGACCCCATGGACTGCAGCTACCAGGCTCCTCTGTCCATGGGATTTTCCAGGCAAGAGTACTGGAGTGGGGTGCCATTGCCTTCTCCAAGGAAAGTAAAGGCATTAGCAAAACCATTGCTCCTAGGTAATATTACAAAAGAAGAATATGAAAGATATTTCTCACCTACTTCCCACTCCTCAGCTCCCACAGTGACAAATTCTGTCTGCTGATCAGTTCAAGCTGATCTCTCTTTTTCTGATTATTATTTTTGGAGGGGAGCTTGATCCCAGGCAAGGGCACAGCTCTGGAGTCAGAGAGTAGGTTGGCATCACTGTGAAGACGGCACAGTGGAGACAGTCAGGACACTTGCTTCAGACACTTACTGATTGTGGGTGCTTGAAGAGTCACTCAGCATTTCAGCTTCAGTTTGCTACCATAAAATAACCTATTGAGTGGATTAAAGAAAATGATGGTTATAAATGTACACTGGGAACTACAAAGTACTAAACAGATTCATTCCATAAACTAGTTGTGATGGCTCATTTTATGTGTTAATCTGAGTAGGTCATAGTGTCCTGATATTGGTCAAATATTATTCTGGATATTTCTGTAAAGGTGTCTTTTTTTGGATGATATTAACATTTAAATTGGTGGACTTGAGTAAAGCAGATTGCCTTCCATAATATAGGTGGGCCTTATCCAGTCGGTTGAAGGCCTTAGTGGAACAAAGACTGAATCCACCCTGAGCAAGAATGAATCCTGCCAGCAGAGGACCTTTGAATTTGAACAACTCTTCCCTAGTTCTCCAGCCTGATGGCCTACCCTGTAGAGCTTGGACTTAATTAGCCTCCATCATCACATGAGCCAGTTCCTTAAAATAAATCTCTCTCCCTCTCCCTCTCTCTCTCTGTGCATCAGTCGCTTAGTCCTGTCCCACTCTTTTTAACCACATGGATTGTATAGCCCTCCAGGCTCCTCTGTCCATTGGGATTTTCTAGGCAAGAATTCTGGAGTGGGTAGCCATTTCCTCCTCTAGGCAATCTTCCCGACCCAGGGATCAAACCTGGGTCTCCCACACTGTGGGCAGATTCTTTACCAGCTAAGCCACGAGGAAAGCCCTGTGTGTGTGTGTGTGTGTGTGTGTGTGTGTGTGTGTGTGTACTTCTTGCTAGCTTCTTCTTTCATTCCAAATGCTGTCTAGTTTACTGTTTCTTTTCTAAATCACCAAAGAATATATTTAAATCACATTTTCTTTTTTGCTTGTTATTAAATCTATTTCAAGTAATAATTTTTCTTATCCATGAGAGAGAAAGGTGGAAATAACATTTTTGCAGACACCCTATGTGTTTCACTCTGAGCTAGGTTGTTAGTGACATCTAGAGACATTATTTCTTATCATCTCATTAATTTCAGCATGCTGTGCTTATTGGTCATGATTCTAGATCTATTGGCTCACTGCTGGGCATACTCCACCCTCTATGACACAAAGATCATGGTTAAATTTCCCTAAAGGATTCCATGTAAACCCAGGTACTTGAATTGAGTATACTTAGCTTGTCTGACACCTAGAATCCTTCTTTCTTCCCACCATAGTGAACTGATAAAATCAAAATGTGAAACTTTTTGACATCTCTTTGGTCTCTCCCCTAACACAAATTTCAATCCAGAATTATTTCTTCTAGATCCTTCTTTATCTTTCCTTGAGGGCCTCCCAGGCAAAGGGTACACCCACTCTTGCCTCACTGTTCTATATGACCTGTGGAAAAGGAACTAATGGGGTTTGGGGAGAAATTTTATCTTCTTCTTCCTTCCTAGTGAAAGCCGCACCCCAGCCATGGCCAACTGTATGCCTTTGATGACCACAAAGCAGGTCAGGGTACTGTCAGACAAAAGGACATGGGGCCACTGCAGTCTGTATCTTCTGTCATTAAAAATCTTGCTCTTTTTCTTGGATTGCTTCACTGATACATACATAACTTCAGGTTTTAAAAACTCCTTTGTGATCAGATATCTTTAGGTCTATTACTTTCATCTGACTTTTTTGAATCATGACTTAAGAATACAATGAGTGGGATTTCAGTTTATATTATTGAGTTCATCTCAGATCTCTATGAGCTCACCTCTTCATCCTCTTTTTCCTGCTTCCTATCAATTCCTCGTTCTAAAAAAAGTTATGGTGGGGGATTATTTCCTAGATTTTAAATATAGTTTTTCCTGATATCTATCAGATCTATGTAAACATTTCCTCTTTTATTTGTAGAAAATGTTCTTCAAGTCTTTGATACGACATTGGTCTGATGTCAGTAGATTTTTAGACATGCTAATTAAGCCATTCAGTCATGTACCAATAGCCAAAAATAATATAATTTGTCATTTGGTCTTCGATGGTAATTTATTCTCTCCATGTCTCACCTTCTTCATATGTAAAGAAGAGACAATAATGTTTGTCTTTCAATGAGTTTGTGGTGAGGATTACAAATAATGGTTATTTTTAATGGTTCCTTACATTATTCAGTTCAGTTCAGTTCAGTTCAGTCGCTCAGTCGTGTCCGACTCTTTGCGACCCCATGAATCGCAGCACTGCTAGGCCTCCCTGTCCATCACCAACTCCCGGAGTTCACTCAGACTCACGTCCATCGAGTCAGTGATGCCATCCAGCCATCTCATCCTCTGTCGTCCCCTTTTCCTCCTGCCCCCAATCCTTCCCAGCATCAGAGTCTTTTCCAATGAGTCAACTCTTCACATGAGGTGGCCAAAGTACTGGAGTTTCAGCTTTAGCATCATTCCTTCCAAAGAAATCCCAGGGCTGATCTCCTTCAGAATGGACTGGTTGGATCTCCTTGCAGTCCAAGGGACTCTCAAGAGTCTTCTCCAACACCACAGTTCAAAAGCATCAATTCTTCGGTGCTCAGCCTTCTTTACAGTCCAACTCTCACATCCATACATGACCACAGGAAAAACCATAGCCTTGACCAGACGGACCTTAGTTGGCATAGTAATATCTCTGCTTTTGAATATACTGTCTAGGTTGGTCATAACTTTTCTTCCAAGGAGTAAGCATCTTTTAATTTCATGGCTGCAGTCACCATCTGCAGTAATTTTGGAGCCCCCAAAAGTAAATTCTGACCCTGTTTCCACTGTTTCCCCATCTATTTCCCATGAAGTGATGGGACCGGATGCCATGATCTTTGTTTTCTGAATGTTGAGCTTTAAGCCAACTTTTTCACTCTCCACTTTCACTTTCATCAAGAGGCTTTTTAGTTCCTCTTCACTTTCTGTCATAAGGGTGGTGTCATCTGCATATCTGAGGTTGTTGATATTTCTCCCGGCAATCTTGATTCCAGCTTGTGTTTCTTCCACTCCAGCGTTTCTCACGATGTACTCTGCATATAAGTTAAATAAGCAGGGCGACAATATACAGCCTTGACGTACTCCTTACATTATTACTAGCTTTGAAACCTGCAGATGCATTACATATATGCCTCTGTGTATATCAAATATTTTATTTAAGAGAAAGTAAAAAATGTTTATGTGGTGCTTAACATGGCGCTGGGTATAACAGGTACTCAATAAATGGTGGCTACTACTGTAGATATTACAGGTTCAAGTCATGGGTCTATATATGAGAAGAAATGTCAGAAACAAGTATTTAAAGTATTCAGTTCAAACAACCTAATCAAAAGATGGACAGAAGACCTAAATACACATTTCTCCAAAGGAAACATAAAGATGACCAAGA
Source organism: Oryx dammah (assembly GCF_014754425.2). Lineage (NCBI taxonomy): Eukaryota > Metazoa > Chordata > Mammalia > Artiodactyla > Bovidae > Oryx > Oryx dammah. The sequence continues at coordinate 95,871,865 of NW_024070185.1, forward strand.
GGCACATGAAAAGATGCTCAGCATCACTAATTATCAGAGAAATGCAAATCAAATTACAGTGAGATATCACTTCACATCAGGCAGAATGAACATCATCATAAAGTCTACAAACAATAAATGCTGGAAAGGGCGTGGAGAAAGGGAACTCTCCTACACTACTGGTGGGAATGTAAATTGGTGCAGCCACTATGGAGAACAGTAGGGAGGTTCCTTAAGAAACTAAAGATAGGGCTACCATATGATTCAGCAATCTCACTCCTGGGTACATATGTGGAGGAAAACATGCACCCCAACGTTCACTGCAGTGCTGTTTATGATAGCCGAGACATGGAAGCAACTTAAATGTCCATCAACAGGTGAATGAATTAAAAAATGATACATACATACAGTGGAATATTAGTCAGCCATTAAAAATGAAATAATGCCATTTGCAGTAACATGGATGGACATGGAGATTATCACACTAAATGAAGTAACTCAGACAAAGGCAAATATCATATAATATCACTTATATGTGGAATTAAAAAAATATGATACAAATGAACTCATTTATAAAACAGAAACAGACTCACAGATATAGAAAACATATGCATAAATTATGATGAAACAAAGTTTTAAAGAATTTACTAAATAGTAAATGTATGTAAAGCTCCAAAATAAATATTTTTAAAGTTTCTAATGAGTAATTCAGCTTGTGTTCATTAGTGTAACTTCAGAAACTTTTAGTCTTTATACTTGAAATGACTGCGCAATCCCTGACCATGATATTTTCATAATTATCTCTTCAAATTCTTGACCAGAAACTTTTCACATAGATGTGGTTCAAATTATGACATTTTTATAGCAATTTAAAATTTTCCAGTTAAAATTGTGTTTAAAGAACCTAACAGCTCTTCCTTTTTTATTGGTAACAATGGATTGTTTACTATAATGCAAATGGACTTCAAATCCAATTAAACTTCTTTATGTCAAGAGTTTCAAAATAATGATGAAGCTCTAATTTGTATGACATGCAGGCATTCTTAGAGCAAACACCCTTCAGCCAGCTGGTAAATCACTGTCAATGGAAACATCTCGCTTATTGTTTTATTCTGATTCAGAGTATCTCAACTTTGGCACTAAAGACATCTGAAGGCAGATGATTCCTTGTATGGGGGGCTGTCCTATGCATTGTAGGATGTTTAACATTTTCCTAGCCTCTACATACTAGAAGCAATAAGCCTCCACATCTCCAGACATTACCAAGTGTCCCTTAGGGAGCAAATCACCTTTTGTTGAGAATCACTGCTCTTCATACTAAATGAGAAACTTGTAAGGCACCGGCTTGTCACATAGTATTATGGTTATGACCTGGGTTCAGACTTATCTCTTCCACTTGTAGGTTAGCTGACCTCAGAAAAGTCACTCAAATGCCCTGAGCATCACTTCTTCATTTTAAAACAGAAGTATCATCCCTACTGGGTCTGCCTCACTGGATAATTACGAAAATCAAATGAGATCTCGGATACAGTAATGCATGTAAGCCATCAAAGCTGCCAAAACCTGCCTAGAAACACTAGAATTGTGTGGTGAAAAGTGTGGCAATGAGGCTTCATGGCTCAACTAAAATCCCTTCGAAGTGACTTAAGATATCAGACTGCTCAATACGTTTTGGCTTCTATTGTTATCATCTGCATTCTTCAGGCAAAGAAGCTGAGGCTCTAAGAGGTAAAGGAGTTTGTCCAAAGGCGCATGGAGAGAAGGGCTGAATTCAGAAATATGAACTCCAACACTGGCGCTATGTCCGTGACATTCAAGTGCTTCCCAGTGACAAGTGCCATGGGTACAAATAAAAGTAGCCCCTTCTGTGAGCAAAGGAGGGGTTGCCACTTACAAAATAGATCTCTGTCTTCTGGTGGGAGTTGGAGGAAGTACCACAGGACAGCAGGATAAGATAATTTTGATACTTTTCTCCTGCTTTCAACTTAGAAAGGCCTATCTCCTTAAGACCTGCTTGAAGGAAGCTAAAAATGAACAGGCAGGGCCAACCCCGCCTCCCTGCTATGAATCACTCACTCAGAGGGCTAAGTTCTGCCTTCTGCATCTGGGCTCTTTTATTTTTAACTTTGCAAGCCTCGGTTGTTCTGGCTTCCTAGGGAAAACCCCTCCACTGCCAGCAGCCTCGCTCAAAGCCCCGGCTGTCCTGTGAGCATCTTGCTGGCGGAAGGGGAGCACAGAAGAGGGCTGTCCCTTTAGCTGCCTTCCCTGAGGGAAAGCTGCTGATCTCTGGAGTTCTAAAGCCTGAGCCCAACAGCTACCTACCCTCTGTGCTCAAACACAGTTGGCTCAGCTGCCTTGGGGAGGGAAATTTCCCCTCTGGGTCTTGCCTGATTCTGGACTTTACACTGAGCCAGGGGCGTCTTCTCAAGCTCCCAATTTGTGGTCTGTGGTTACAGAATAATCAGAAAGGCAGCCTCTGCAGGGTGCAGGTTACATCCAACCACGCACCTCTTCTCTCCTAAGCCCCTGCTTTGACACTGGATTCCTGGATTCCGGGTTGAAGGTGGGGGTTAGCACATGGAGATCAGCTGCAGCTCTCCCCTGGAGAGTCCCACATGAAAAAAAAGAGGAGGTTTCAGTTAGTTTGGGCACAGCGTCCTCCAGGAAGATGCCTGGCAAAGTCCTAAATACGTGTCAAGAAGTGGGACATGGGGAGAGGAGCATCAGCTTTGGAGTCAGGAAACCTGGGTCTGGAATCTGTCATCCATGAGCCATCTGAACTTCTACTAATCATTAACAAAAGTTAACTTTTTCTTTCTTTTTCCTTCCCAGATGTTTAAACATAAAAAAAAGCGCTAACCTCTTCAACTCTGTACAATCAGGTGATTCTATCAAACTCAACTGAGGTGAGACTGTACAAACGGCACAGCCCGCCGCATAGGCACTTCAGTAAGTGCTGCTTCAAGTCCTTCCTTCAACGACCCTTTGTTCAGCACCTGCTGTGTGTCACTGTCCCGGGTCTAGTTCAGATGGTCTTCGTGTTGTTTCTATTGTTTAGTCACTCAATCGTGATCGACTATTTGGGATCCCATGGATTGTAGCATGTCAGGCTCCTCTGTCCTCCATTATCTCCCAGAGTTTGCTTTTTGCCTTTTCGTACTGCCCTTTGGGTTCTCCAGACAAGAATACTGGAGAGGGTTGCCATTTCCTGCTCTAGTGGACCACGTTTTTTCAGAACTCTTCACTATGATGATGGTCATTACCCTGCACCTTATTATGTCGCAAGCATGGACTCTGCAGCCAGAGCCTGACCTTAACTCTAGTTCCTCTTCTTACCATCTGCACCACTAGGCAAGTCGTGTCCTTTCTCTGAGTCCACATCTCCTCACTTGTAACACGGGGAGAACACTTACAGGATTGTGGCGGTGACTTCCTGAGATCACACAGCTAAGGCAAAGCCTGGCACAGTGAATGAGTCCATACCTATATTTTTGGGGGGCTTCTTCCTTTCTATTCATCTGCTAAGTACTCAAAACTGCTCAGAGATGGGAAACTTCTAAAATGCTTCTGACTGTTGCCCAAACCAGTACAAATATTGCCCCTCACACTAGCTGACTGAATATTAGTAAGATTGAGTGGTCCTCACGCCAGCTGACACCAGCCACCATTTCTGTCTCTGTCTTACTTGTACTAAACTATGGCTATTAAATCATCTGGGGAACTTAAAAAAATATCAGTGTCAAGGCTCTCCTGTGGAAGTTTCTAATGGACAGAGAAGAATGAAAACCACCGGTTCTTTTCCAGTGGTTCACTTTTCATTTGAAAAGTTCAAAGCTCAGAGAGGTTAAGTGAGTTGCTGGAGAACAGTCAGCTAATATGGAGCCTGAACAGGAGTCCAAGCTAGCACAACAATATTTTCTCTCTTGTTATCTCAACAACCTTCAAACATTTGATTGGCTTATCTGATTCAAACTAAAAATGAGGCCTGAGAAGGGTTCCCCAGAGGTGGTCTCCACAGAGCAGAGACAGTAGACCTCTCTACTCAGCTTAGAATTTCCAGAGTATCTTCATTCCACAGATCATTCTTGAGACATCTGCCATGACCCACAAACTGGGCTGAGTCTGAAGATGCATGTCAATGAGATATAGCACCTGTTATTGAGGAGTTCATGGCTGGTTGTTATGGACTGAATTGTATCCCCCTCAAATTCATATATGGACATCTTAATCCCCAGTGCTTCAGAAAGTAATGGTGTTTGGAGACAGAGCCTTTACAGAAATAACTAAGTTAAAATGTGTCTTTTCAGAAGAGGAGATTAGGTCACAGATACACACAGAAAGAAGAACATGTGAAGAAGATGGCCATCAACAAGCCAAAGAGGAAGCTTCAGAAGATCTCACACTTTCAGCCTCCAGAACTGTGGGAAAATACATTTCTGTTGCTTAACCTGGGCAGTTTATGGTACTCTGTTATGGCGCCCTGTGCACTGGTTCTAGAAGGTAGTCAGACAGGTAAGGCCTTAGTCTGCTAAAATACCCCATGATAAACAACAGGATGACCATGAGCTGGGGCTGCTCTAGAGCCCAGGGGAGTTCCCCAACCCTGAAGGGAGGGCTGGGAGGCTGACACAGATGCCTCTACCGGGAAAGAAACACAAGCTGTGTTTTTGAGAACAAGGAGGAGGCAGCACGGGGAAGGGGGAGAGTGAAATGCAGGAAATCAGAATAGGGAATGGGAAGGCAGTATCTCCTGCAGCACCCGTGGGGTGAGTCAGGGGATGGGGCCTGAAGGGTGGTGAGAGATGAGGCTGTGACATACATAAGGGCAAGTTATCCAGAGCCCTGGGCACATCCAGATAACAAGCCAAGGTTGGGTAACAGGAGCCAATGAAGGGCCTTCCACGGGGGAGCACCAGGCTAAGTTTTGTAAAGTGACACTGATGCTCACTTGGAGGCTAGGTTGGAAGGGAAGGACCGAAGGCAGGGAGACTATCAAAGAGTTGCTACAGCCGTCCTGTTGAGAAATGAAGGAGGTTGGAACTAGTGCACAGTCCAAAGCATGGAGAGAATTTAGTGAGTCCCCTGGTGAAACAGAATGAAACAAGTGGAGAATTTTTCGTAAGACATTGTTTGTCTTAGGACAAACAATTGGTTAGGTGAGAAAGACAGAGAAGGAGTAGGGAAAGTCAAGGATAACTTCCAGGTATCTGGCTGAGACCAATGGGTAGGTAATGTTGCCAACTGCTAGAGCAGAGTTCTTTCTCCCTGCTGTCTTAGCCAGCTGAGGCTGCCGTATCAAAACATCCTGGACTGCATGGCTTAAGCAAGTGAAACACCAGAGAGTTTTCTCTCTCTCCTATAAGCACCCGCTGAGGAAAGGCCACATAATGAGAAGGCGGCCATCTACCAGAAAGGAAGAGAGGTCTCATCAGAAACCAACCATGTTTTGACCTTGACCTTGGACTCCCAGTTTCCAAAACTGTAATGTATTTACAGGGAGAGAGAGAGAACAAACTGGTATAATTTTCTAAAAGGCACTAATTCCATCAGACCCGGGCCCCACCCTCATGATCTCATCTGACCCTAACTACCTTCCAAAGGGTACATTTCCAAATGCCATCACCTTAGGGTTACGGCTTCAATATATGATTTGGGAGGATACAGTCAACTGAAAAGAGGTTAATAATGTTGCCATGTACCCCAGCCATCTCCTTGTCACAATTGATCTGAGCCTCTTTGATGATTTCAGGAGGAGGCTTGCAAGCACATTTGTTACATTCATTCATCTAGCCATCTATCCATGGGGGGAGCTGGTGGAAATGAAACCTCAGTAGGAAAGTTTGGGCTAAGCTGTGAGTTAATAGTGAAGACCTTCTGACACAAGCATGGAAAACTAATCTCTTGAGGACCTAATCTGTGTGAGGCCTTGAACTGGAAACAAGATGTCAGCTGAATATGGTACACTGCACCCCTGTCCTTAAGAGTCTCACTTTGTAGATTCAGGGGAGACTTTCTCTGGTCAGACTCGAGTCATGGACCACTTGCTTCTGGATAAAAAGCTTGCTAGGGATGATCCTGTCACTCTCCTGTCTGGGACAGAACTGCATCTGCTTCCTCAGGCAAGGGGCAGTCTGCTTGTTTGACTCCTAAGCGGTTTGTTGGGATGAATCATGCCCCAGTTCTCTAAGAGGGTTTACTTGTTGGAAAGAATGTTCTCTTTGATCTCATGGCTTAGAGTGTGTAGGTTTTGTCCAGTTAATCATGTAGCCGGCATCAAGCTTTGTCAGCTTTTATTTATTATTATTATTATTATTATTATTTTGAAGCTATATGGCATTCAGAGGATTTAGGCACTGGCCCTGTAGCCAACATGGCTTCATTTCAATAACAGCTGGAGCCTGAATCTTTTTTCAGCCCCTTGATAATAACTGAGCATTCAGTCTGGTCTATTCTAAAGTGTCTCTCAGATGTAAGAGGTGATTGAAAGGGTAGACCTTTAAAAGAACATACTCTCTTCTCCTGAGAGATTCCCACATGGTTGGAAGAACCACCCTGATAGACTGTGTTGCCTAATGCTTTCCAGTTACAAAGCACATTCATTCTACCATCACCTTAATGTCTCAAATCAGCTCTGAGAGTAGAAAGGATGAGGTAGATGGGTTTAGTTTCACAAAAGAGAAATTCTAACACTGATTAAAGGGTTTACCCAATGTCTTATGGGGAGCTGTGAAACAAACTCGCATTTAATGATGTGCCAGATTCTTTCATACTAACTTAGTTAATCCATAAACAAACCCAGTAGAATAGGTATCACTGTGCCCATTTGAAAGACGAAGACATTGAATCACAAGATATTTAAATCACAGTTTCAAAGTTCTCCAGACCATAGGGAGCTAAGACAACACTGACTCCCTAGTCTTCTATTAACTAATCCGTTGCTCTTGTTGGTTATGCTGCATTTAAACTCTCCAAGCCTGACTATAATGAGGAAAATAATATTTCTGCATAGTTGGATTTTGGGTAAAAAGAGCCACAAGTGGAAAAGTCAGTTGTTCTCCCTATTTATAGACAGACTTGGATTTTTTTTTCCTTCATATACAAAATGAACAAGACTCAGAGACATGAACCCACTGTCCCATGCACTCTTTCAGAAGTCTAGCATTCCAACAATCAGGCATTGTAAACCAAGAGAGGCTCTCCAAGCTTGATTGCATTGTTCAAGACCGCAGGCCAGGGTAGCAGCCCCTTCATGGAGAAGACCATGTCTTCCCTGATTGTTGTTTATTTTCCTCTTCTCTGTGTGCTCTGTGGTCTGGCAAGGAGCTGGGCACCTCAAAGGGAAGCCACCACAGTGGCAAACCTCAGTTCCCAGTCCGAGGAAGCCCAGCTCAGTTTCTCATGCTGACAGAAGTTATACTCTACATGAACTGAAATCATTTAACCTATCTGACAGAGCATTTGCTAAGTCCAAAGACATACAGACCCAAGATAACAGAACAGGTAGACATTCTTCTGAAAACTGAAAGAATGGGACAAAAGCTGTCATCCCAGCAGCCTCTGGCCTCCCTTCCTGACACTCCCTTTTGGGACCTCTGAGTGTTTGCTCACAGTTATTCATGGGGTCCCTGGATCGCAGATCTGAATGAAAGTGAAAGGGAGGGAGGCTAGGGTTGCTGTAGGTTAGGAGCCCATGTGCTCCATCTCATTAAAACTCTATTAAACTCTTTCTTTGTGAAGTGGCTGTTAAGCCCATCTTATAACTGAAAAAACTGAGGCCATAAGAGGTCTGTGGTGGCTCAGTGGTAAAGAATCTGCCTGCTAATGCAGGAGATGCAGGTTTGATCCCTGGGTCGGGAAGATCCCCTGGAGAAGGAAATAGCAACCCACTCCAGTATTCTTGCCTGGAGAATCCCATTGACAGAGGAGTCTGGAAGGTTCCAGTCCATGAGGTCACAAAAGAGTTGGACATGACATAGTGACTAAACAACAATAACAATAGCAAGAGGTATGGTACTTTGTTTAAAGTAACTGGCTAAGCTTGCATTTGAGCCTGAATCTGATTGCCTGCTAAACCTGTGTGCTCTCCCTCATTTTATATTCCCAGTTGGCACACACATAGCACTTTCTATTCTATTCTATTTCATTTCATTCCATTCCCTTTTTATCCTATTCTACTGTAATTAATAGCTATTTAGAGCCAAACCTTTTCTCTCCAGCAGAAATGAGCAGTTTAAAAGCAATGATCCTCTTACTCAACTCTTCATCTCTCACCAGACCCCAAAGGAGGGCCTTGTTCATAGTTGATACCCAATAATTGCTTGCTTTTATTGATTTAAACACTTAGATGTGCATTTATCCCATGATTGTTTCTGCTCCAAAGTCAAAATCCACTGGCCATAGGTGGCATTTCCCTGTACCCAGAGCTGATGACTCTTTCTGTTCTAATAAGATTTCTTGCCCATCCTCTTGGGTAGCAGCAGCAGCATTCAGGAAGTGAACCCTCTAACCCAACCCAGCTCTAATCAGAGATGTGAAGGGAAGCTAGATTATCTGGAGCAGGTTATATAGGATAGTGGTGCTTTGGACTCTACAAATTCCCAAATCCATGTTACAAGGTCTGTTTTCAATCTTCAGGCATTGTAGGCATCTCCTGGGGCTATGAGAAGAATGCTCTCATTTCAGGACAGAGTATAGCCAACAGCCAACTTGGCAAGGGCCAGAGGGATATAAATTCAGGGTGACAACCTAAGGAACATGGTTTTAATAGAAATATACTTCTATTTCTTCTCCAATCACATGTTGACTGTCTGTTTGCATGGAAAAACCTGAACTAAAATGAGGATAGTCAGAACTGGTAATTGAGGGGCTCTGCTTTTCCCCTAAAGCTCTCCTGTCCTCCAGATGACAACTATGAGAGATCACTTGGGTGGCTGGGGACTCAGTGAAGTCAGCATTACAGAGCAGCCAGGGGAAATGTAGGTATGATTTGCTTTATACCATGGGGTTCAATTCTGACAAAATTCATTCCACATCATGTTAACAAATACCCGGACTGTACTGGGCACATGTTAGGTGGCAATGTTTCAAAGGTGAATAAGATACCTCCTTGAGGAGCCTGTAATCCAGTGGAGGAGACAGACATATAAAGACATATAAAGAATTACCCATATTAGATTTATTGCTTGTGTCACAATATACATCTTTGGACACGGGATGGGAAGTAGAGAGAAGGCAACCTCACAGAGAACGCCTAGGAGTTTTCAGGATGAAGAAGGGGGAAAAAACATTCCAGAAAGATGGAGACACTAAAAAATACATAAATAAATCGGGTGTCTCGGGAACTAACATAATACGGTTTTAGGGCCAACACTGTGTTTTTGGACATGGTGGAGAAGTAGAAGTCCCTGGGGAGTTACATGGAGTGAGATTATGAATGGCCTCCGACACCAGACCAAGAAGCTCAGCATGGGAGAGACACGGTCAGAAGTGCTCCCTGGAACAGTTGCCATGGCTACAGCACGGTAGGTGAATGAGATGGGGATGCAGGAAACGAAAAACGAGAAAACAGAACTGGGGTTGATGTGGTGGTGTAAAGAGCTGATGAGGGTCTGAACCAGGCAGGACAGTGGGACTGAAGAGACTGGAAGGACTGGGGAAATAGATAAGAGGCCTCCTTCATAGATGGCTATGATGTTATCCCTCAGAGAAATCACTTATTGCCAACAGAAGACCTTGCCTGGGTACCAGAACCTCAGTATGGCTACTCCCCTTATCCTGAGATACTATGGTAAAGAAATGTAGAGTTTCAGAAAAGTAGATCCTCACATACACACAGGGTTTACTGTTTATAAGATCTTTTTCATGTGTATTATCTGTCATCACAGAAGTCCTAGAAAGCATACATTATTCATATTTAAAATTATGTTTTTGTTTTTTGGATTATAAAAAAATATAGAAATAACAATTGTAGAATGCCTGAAATACTTTAAAAAAGTAGGAAATTAGAATTGGCCTAGTACTCAGATGGATAATTAGTTACCATGTAGGTAAACCAGCTGCTTATAGTACAATGCTAAGTGAAAAAAAATATAAAAATACATTTCAATTCTAATTTCATAACAGACCTTTTTAGATTTTATTGTGATTAAAAATTGGGATTAAAATATAAATAATTTTTTTTCTTTTCTTAGCATTAGATTACAAGCTTTTTTATGTTGATAAATCAAATTCAAAAGCCTAATTTTTCATTGCTGCATAATATTTTAATATACATGTGTGCTGAAATTTACTAATACTATTATCAGCTGCTAGGTGTTGTTGATGGACATGTTGGTCATTTCCATGGATGGGAATCTTTACTCTTATGAGTAAAAATTGTTTTGTTGAATATGGTTTGCTGAATAATTCTAGCATACGTTTTCCCCATTTATTTCTAATTATTTCCTTTGAATAAATTTTTAAAAGTGAAATCTTTCGGTCAAAGGATATGTGCATTTCAAAAATGGTATTAGTTGTCAAATTGCTAGGGCTTCCCTTGTGGCTCAGCTGGTGTGGGAGACCTGAATTTGATTCCTGGGTTGGAAAGATCCCCTGGAGAAGGGAAAGGCTACCCATTCCAGTATTCTGGCCTGAAGAATTCCATGGACTATATAGCCCATGGGGTCGCAAAGAGGCAGACACAACTGAGCGACTTACACTTTCACTTTCACTTTCTTTCCTTGTTTATTCCAGTTCAGTAGACTTCAGTTCAGTTCAGTTCAGTTCAGTCACTCAGTCTGGTCCGACTCTTTGCAACCCCATGAATCGCAGCACGCCAGGCCTCCCTGTCCATCACCAACTCCAGGAGTTCACTCAAAAAGTCACGTCCATTCAATCGGTGATGCCATCCAGCCATCTCATCCTCTGTTGTCCCCTTTTCTTCCTGCCCCCAATCCCTCCCAGCATCAGAGTCTTTTCCAATGAGTCAACTCTTCGCATGAGGTGGCCAAAGTACTGGAGTTTCCGCTTTAGCATCATTCCTTCCAAAGAACACCCAGGACTGATCTCCTTTAGAATGGACTGATTGGATCTCCTTCAGTCCAAGGGACTCTCAAGAGTCTTCTCCAACACCACAGTTCAAAAGCATCAATTCTTCAGCGCTCAGCTTTCTTCACAGTCCAACTCTCATACCCATACATGACCACTGGAAAAACCATAGCCTTGACTAGACGGACCTTTGTTGGCAAAGTAATGTCTCTGCTTTTTAATATGCTACCCACAGTGAATTAGCCAGCCCATATTATTCACTTTCATCAGCACTAATCATTCTTTTAAAAAATCTTTGTCAAAAAAACAAATCTTTGTCAGTCTGAAACACATACATGATAACCCATTGTTAGGTTACTGTAAGCATCCTCATCACATATGTGGTGAGTTCTTTTTCTCACTTTATGGATAAGGGTTAGTCACCTTCCTGGACCATAGATTTAGTAAGTATCTGAGGATAGACTCCTCTGGCAGTGCTCTTCCCACTGTGTGTTGATACCGTCTCTGTGGGAAGAGTCACCCCGACTTCGCCATGTTGACAGGGCTTCCTTTCATTGGGGTCACACCCTCAGGAGCTTCTGCCTGCATGTCAAGGCAAGAACACGCCCTATCTCCCAAGGGCCAGCGGCTCCCTCAACCTCTTGGAGGTCCCAGCATCAGGGACAGTTCATGCCGTACTCTGGGTGGAGGCCCCAGGTATGGTATGTGCTTAGGTGGGTGGTGTTTCCCATCGAAGCTGAGATGGAAAATGACACGAGGAACTGAACCCCGTGTTCTTTCGGAAAGGAAAATTTGGGTTGTTAGCCCTCTGCCAAAAAGCCGTCCTTGTTCCCTCACTGCTTCTAGGATCTGGTCTGAGCTTTGCAGTGTGACCTGCAAGGCCCTGAGAACCTGGCCCGGCCTGCCTCCACCACAGGGTCCACACCAGCGGCTCTCACACCAACACTGTATCATCTGTCTAATTTCATATTGTCCTAGAATCTCTTATTTCTCGCCCTTCAGGCCTCAGTTTCAATGTCAACTTATTTAAGAAGCTTTTCCTGCTACCAGAGCCCTCTGAGCTTACCCCTCCTAGAGTCCTCCTCTAGGAGTCAGACTGGCTGTTTACATATCTGCCTTCCTTCTGGGGAGAAGGGAACGTGTCTTACTCATTCCTGAGCCAGGCACCTGCATAGCCTTGGCGGAAGGTTCCACATCTACAGGTACATGGACTGAACGGCCAGTCCCACAGAGAGCCTACAAGATTCCATTTGACATCGGTCACAGACTCCTTCATTCACTCGGCAAGTGTTCACTGAAGGGCTTCAACAAGCGAGGGGCTACCAGGCTCAGCAATGTTAAGAGACACGCCTGCTCCAGCCCCGAGGCTCTCATTCACCAGCAGCTCTAAGTGTTGGCAGCTCTCAACTTTGTCTCTCTCTGGGAATGTCCTCAGCTGAAGAGAACCACCCAGCCAAAAGTTTCACCCCCTTCATCAAGGCAGCCTTCATCCAAGACAGGTCAATGGGTGGGTGTCCATTGAGGCCCCATCTGCTTGTCTCAATTTGGGACAACTCTGAAGGTTTGTCCCCAGCTCCAGAGTTCTCCACAGGGCCAGCTGGGTCCTTTGGGCCATGACATTGCAGTTCAGGTTCTGTCTGCCCAATCCTGTTTCCCCTACTCTCCCATCCCAGTGGCCCTCCCGGTAAACTTCTTGGATGCAAACTTCCTTCTCAGAGTCTGCTGGCTGGGGAATCCATCCTGCAACAGTGATAAGCAAAACAGACACGATATGTGTTCCCACAGAGTTTTGGGGCTTGATTTGTCCATTAGTTCCACCTCTGTTTCTCCCCAAGGATAAACCGGAGGGCTTCCCCAGTGGCTCAGCAGGTAAAGAATCTGTCTTCAATGCAGGAGACACAGGTGACTCAGGCTCATTCCGTGGGTCAGGAAGATCCCCTGGAGAAGGAAATGGAAACCCACTCCAGTATCTTGCCTGAGAATCCCATGGACAGAGGGGCCTGCTAGGCTACAGTCCATGGGATTGCAAAAGGGTCAGACACTACTGAACAGCTGATTAAGCATAAGGATAAACCAAGGACATTCGACCCCAGAATAGCTGTGCTCAATGTGACACCTGCCAGTGGCTGCCCCATGCAGCCACACCATTCCCAGGGCCATCACTAAAGCAAGAATGGGACTGAGTTGGCAGCTTGCAATCATCTATCCTTGTTCCATAAACCTCTTATTGAGTATCCTCCTGTCTCCGGGTGCCAGGGCCAGATATCTATGAGGCAGCTCTTGACTTCCAAGACCATTGTCTTGAGGGAAAATGGACCAAAAAAACAGTCAACTGGGGACAAAAGTGTCCCCATGAAGACCTGCAGAGTGCTGTGGGAGCCCAGAGAAGGAGGTGATGGCTTCCTAAGGGGGCAGGAAAGCTTCCCAGGGAAGCAGGAGAAGGGGGGCAGGGTAAGGGTAGTATTGATAGAAAAGAAAGGGGAAAGGAATTTCAGTTTGAAGAGTTTCATGTAAAAGCATGACTAGGAGTGAGTGAAAAGCAAACTAGGTGTTACTTTACGGAGCTGCACAACTAAGTGAGGTTGTCTGCAAGGATAACCTATCTCTATGTCATGGATAGAGACACTGAGACGCTTGGAGGAGAAACAGCTTAGACATAGTCATTAGAAGTGGGTCCCTTGTGACTTGAACCTGATTCTTCTGACATCAAATCAGTGGCTATGTTTAGTGCCCTGTCACAAACACTGAGTTTTTCTTTAACAGTCAGTATTGTGTTCAACGAGGATTAAAAGGACTATAAAGTCAAGGCTTGGCTCTTGACGCACTTATATATAGCAATAAAAAATCAATAATAGCATGGGACAAATGCAGGGGTCCAGGCCCAAGCAAATGCCCTGGGTTCAGTGCAGAGGTATGCCCCAGAAAACTGTCCTCAGACCTGTTCAGTATTTGGTACCAGTGACCTGGACAAAGACATAACAAGTCCACTTATCGCAGCTATAGCTGACACACAGCTGGGAGGGAGAGAAGAAATGATTGATGACAAAATCAAACTTCTAAATGATCTCAGTTGGCTGGAATGATGAGCCGAACTTATTTGGCATCCAGCAAGATGAAGTGCAGCAGGGGTACATGTGAAGGCCAGAGTTTCCCTTCAAGCAGTCAGTTGTGCTAGACAAGGAGAGGGTAGCCCCGCCTGGCCCCCGGCCATAACGGAGAGACCTGGGCCCCGGTCTAGCTTTGTCGTTGTTGCTGTTCAGTCGCTAAGTTGTATCCCACTGGAGTGGTTGTCATTTCCTCCTCCCAGGGATCTTCCTGACCCAGGGATTGAACCTGCATCTCCTGTGTCTCCTGCACTGGCAGGTGGATTTTTTTTTTTTTTTTACTGCTGAACTGAAGTGTAACAAACTAGGACATCTATGGCTGTGTGAAGATTATAGTCATATTGTAGCTCACCTTTAATAGGACATTCTATGAATTACCTTGGAGATGACTTAGTGGGACATTTTATGATTCTCTCCAGTGGTGGCCTGGAGGTGAGGGCCAACATTGTCAGGTGGAAGAGGAAGCTACTTATGCACAGCTTCATCTGGGCAACAGTTCCATGAGCTTACCCTCTGACAGGTCCTGGACAGCAGAGAATATTAGCCAGGGACATGCTGGGACCCGACAAGACTCACTCACATTCTGCCACTAACCAAGTGTGTGACTGGGCAAATCATGAAGGCTTGACTTCTACCAAAAAAAAGAAAAAAAAAATACTGTCTACAGCACAAATGGGCTTTCCTAGTGACTCAGATGGTAAAGAATCTGCCTGTAATGGAGACCTGGGTTTGATCCGTGGGTCAGGAAGATCTCCTGGAGAAGGGAATGACTACTCATTCCAGTATTCTTGCCTGGAGAATCCCATGGACAGAGGAGCCTGGTGGGCTACAGTCCATGTGGTCATAAAGCGTTGAACACGACTGAGCAACTAAGCACACGTACAGCATAAAGCACAATTTTACATTCTATTTTTATTTTAAAATTTACAGAAATGTCCTTAAATGACAGTGTTAGATTGTCAACTCTTTTTTGAAAAGATGGCTTTTCTTTCTGAGATTCCATCTTTCTTTTTTGAGGAGGGGGTGGCTGTTAAAATTCTCATCCTTTCATGAAATGTTTATGACAATTGACAGAAACTGTTTTTTAAATGGGCTTCCCTGGTAGCTCTCAGCTGGTAGAGAATCTGCCTGCAATGCAGGAGACCCTGGTTCGAATCCTGGGTCTGGAAGATCTGCTGGAAAAGGGATAAGCTACCCACTCTAGTATTCTTGGGCTTCCCTGGCTATTATTTTCAATTGAATTACTTGAAAGGAAACAAAAATTCCCTGGTCTATGAAATACAAAAGATACCTGAAAACAAATTTAGTAGGAATTTATGATTTTCATTCCTAAGGTAAGGAGATAACTCTCCAGTGTGGCTTGAGAGGAAGTCTTGGTTCTCCAGAATCTAATGTCAAATTCTGTGTCTAGCAATTGGCTGGGCACAACATGGAAAGTATAAAAGGGCAATCCCTGATTCCAGAGCTCTTAGCATCACATTTGGAAGGGTAAACAAGGGTTTGGAACAATTTGGTGTTTAGATGTTGCAGTGGCACTGGCTGCCTGTTAACTACAGATGGATATACAGTCAATTTATCTCAGCATTCAAGGCTCTTTGTGGTCGTATTTCAACTAGTCTTAAGAACCTTATTCCTCTTCCTCTTCCTTGTAGCCTTAAACTCTGTGCTGGGAACTTCTTTGGAAGTCTAGAGAAATATATACCTCCACCCACCAAAAAAAAATCTGTAAGACTGCGTGTCATGTTACCACCACTTCTTAGAATCAGGTTCTGCCTGGTATATTTCTGTATATTTCTTTTTCTTCCTTTCTCCTTAGACAGACAGTTGGCCGCAATGAAGCAGGAGCTAGAGCCTCTCTCTCTTCCTTTTGGTCCTAGCACAGCTAATAAATATGGGATGAGTTGAACGGAATTGAAACTTCTCCCTATTCATCTGACTCAAATAATCCACACTAAATTACTGAGCCTTAAATGTGAGCAGGAAGCCTCCAAACATCAGATGTCACCTCCTACTTGCTGTCTCCCTGCTTTAGACTCCCAACAAGCCTAAAATGGCCGTGAGTTGGTTTTCTTTGGCTGAAGCCATAACAAGACCTAAGATGTGAGTGGAAAGAAAAAAAACTGGAGTCAGGTTGTCAAATCTGAAAAGTGTTGGCAAGGTTCTTCTGATGTTTG
Source organism: Oryx dammah (assembly GCF_014754425.2). Classification (NCBI taxonomy): domain Eukaryota; kingdom Metazoa; phylum Chordata; class Mammalia; order Artiodactyla; family Bovidae; genus Oryx; species Oryx dammah. Next base: position 95,888,147 of record NW_024070185.1, read on the forward strand.
TGCGGAAGACATGTCCACCCCTACTTTATTGACTTAGGAAACTATGTCTTTTTAAAGACAATCCAGCATGGAGCTGCAGAACCTAGGGGCTAGACAAGCCAGTGGCCCTGGCTCCTGCTAAGCATAGATGGATATACACACAACTTGGCTTGGCATTCAAGGCTCACTGTGGTCTTAACCCCAAACTATTCTTCCAACCTTCTTCCTCTTCTCTTCAGCTCAGTGCAGCCCAGCCAACATATGCAGTTCCCTGCACAGTGACAGCAAACAGAGGAGGCACTGGGGATAAAGGATGGAGAAGATCCAGGCCATTCCTTTGAGAGGAACAACATTAAGTGCTTCTCAGAAAGGTGTGAAGTTGGCCAAATAGGAAAGGGAGAAGGCAGTTGCAGGTAAGCCTGTTGATCACACTGAAGAAATTGGTGATGCCAAAGCAAAACTGGACTTGATTGTTGCTGGTTCTGTGAATGCCAAGTGAGGCAGTTTTTCATATAAATTTACATTTATTTTCTAGTGATAAAAACCACATATGGTAAAATTACAGCATTTGTTTTATGGTAACCTTTGTCAAATCACTTGGACTTCCCTGGTGGTTCATGGTAAAGAATCTGATTGCAATACAGGAGATACGGATTCGATCCCTGGGTCAGAAAGATCCGCTGGAGCAGGTCATGGCAACCCACTCCAGTATTCCTGCCTGGAGAATCCCCTGGACAGAGGAGCCTGGAGGGATATAGTCCATAGTGTCGCAAAGAGTCGGACATCACTGAAGCAACTTAGCGTGCACACAAGCACGTCAAATTATTTAATCTCTCCAAGCCATGTTTAGTCATCTTTAAAATGGATGTCAACATGCACAGTAACTACCTCAAACAGTGGCATCAACAGTGGATTAAAAAGTGCTTCACAAGCCACCTAGATATCCATCAACAGATGAATGGATAAAGAAGTTGTGGTACATAAGTGGAATATTACTTAGCCATAAAAAGAAATGAATTTGAGTCAGTTCTAGTGAGGTGGATGAACCTAGAGCCTGTCACAGAGAGTGAAGCTAGTCAGAAAGAGAAAAACAAATATCATATATTAATGCATATATATGGAATCTAGAAAAGCGGTACTGCTGAAACTATTTGCAGGGCAGGAAAAGAGAAACAGACAGAGAGAACATACTTGTGGACACAGATGGGGAAGGAGAGGGTGGACGAATTGAGAGAGGCGTTGAAACATATGCATTATCATATGTAAAAGAGCTAGCCAGTGGGCAGTTGCTGGATGAGGCAGGGAGCTCAACCTAGTGCTCTGTGACAACCTAGATGGGTAGGATGTGGTGGGCGGTGGGAGAGAGTTTCAAGAGGGAGGGGACATATGTATACTTCTAGCTGATTCACATTTTTGTATGGCAGAAACCAACACCACATTGTAAAGCAATTACCCTCCAAATTAAGAAAAAGTGCTTCACAAATTACTAGATATTATTTTATTTTCACCAGTTTCTGCATGCATGATATAAAGTAGTGTTAGGCTTTAGGGGAAAGGAGTGGTGCCAAATAACCAGGACCTCTTCCAAGTCACATTCTCAAATTGCTGGGTGACCCCACGTACAACAATTTATTTTTCTATCCCTCCCTCATGCCTGATTTAGAAGGCAGGGGAGATTGTATCTGCCTTATATCTATGTCCTCCGCAGATAGAAAAGATGATTTAGAGTCCAGGAGACAATGAGTACCTATGGGGAAGATAGAAGGCAAGATTTTTTGTCATTTTCTCTCTTCCTCTTGTTCCTTTCATTTCTTTCCCAGGCTTTGCCAAAAACAGTTTCTCATAATTTTCTTATTTTCTAAGGCTGGCAAGGCCTTCTGCTTGGAAAACAAGAGTACTTAGCTGTTAGAATGACCTGTTTTGGTTTGAAAATATAAAACATAAAATATAAATATAAATATAAAATATAACAATAATTATACATATATTTATAGAAAATAATAATTTATATAATATTTAAATAAAAATAATTTATATAATATTTATATAAAATATAACATATAAAAATATATATATTTGGATGGAAGATGCATGCCTACCTTAGAAGCAAGCCCAGCACTGGGCCAATGGCTGGAATGGAAAGAGCATTAGAACTGGGGTCAGGACACCTGGGTTAGAATTCCTGTTCTGTTTTTCATTAGCTGTTTGACATTGAGCACATCACTTTACTTCTCTGGGCTCTTACTTTTCTTATATATAAATAGTAATAGCACCATCTATCACAGAAGGTTTCAGGTCCACGTACATACACAGTATGTTGGCCCCTGTTGTAGCGCATGCTTTGGAAGACGATGTTGTGTAGAAAATTACTTAATCTCTGTGAATCCTTGATGCCCAGTGCTTATCACTACCTTTTCATCTCTCTCTTCATTCACTACCATGATAATCTAGTGTTTCATCGTCTTTAGTATCATCTATGAGTTTACGACTCTCATCTACTGGGATGCTCTGTTTCAACTTGAATGTCTAGTAAGCATCTCAAAATTAACACATGCAGCACTGAACACCCAGTCTGTCCTCCCTAGCCTGCTTCACCTACAGTCATCACCATCTCTGCTAACAGCAGCTTCTTTCAGCTACTTTTAGCAGCATTATTTTTTTTAACTTTTTATTTTGTATTGAAGTATAGCCATTTACTAATATTGTGATAGTTTCAGGTGAACAGAACAGATGCTCAGCCATACATATACATGTATCCTTTCTTGGACCCTTTCTTTTTTTTTAAATTTAAATTTATTTATTTTAATTGGAGACTAATTACTTTACAATATTGTATTGGTTTTGCCATACATCAACACGAATCCACCACAGGTGTACACATGTTCCCCATCCTGAACCCCCCTCCCACCTCCCTCCCTGTACCATCCCTCTGGGTCATCCCAGTGCACCAGCCCCAAGCATCCTGTATCCTGCATCGAAGCTGGACTGGTGATCTGTTTCTTATATGATATTATATATGTTTCAATGCCATTCTCCCAAATCATCCCACCCTCTCCCTCTCTTGGAGCCTTTCTTGACTGCTCTCTCCCAAACCCACATTCAAACTAGCAGTAAATTTGGGAGGAACTTGCCACTACTCACCATCTCTAATGTCATCATCTCAATCAAAGAAATCATTGGCTCTCACCTGAATTCCTACAATAGCCTCCTGTCTAATCTCTCTGCTTCAGCACCTGCTCATGGAGGAACTTCTCAAAACAGCAGCCAGTGTCATCCTATTTAAAAAAATTAAAAGACAAATCTAATCCTGTCACTTCTCTTTTGAAAATCTTTCCAAGACATTCCACTTCAACAGAGTCAAGCCAAGTTCCTTCTTAACCATCACCCGCCCTGGCAGCACAGCCACCCTCATACCCTTCTAGTTCCTTTCACTTCAGCTCTACTAGTCTCTGGAGCACCCCAGACTTCCACTCCAGTGGCTTCTTCCACTTTCAGCATTAGCCTCCCAAATAGGTCTGTGTCTCACTCTCTCACCTTCTTCGAGTTTTGTCCATATGTCACCTTCCCAGCAAGGCCTTCCTTGACCATCCCACTTAACTGCATCCCAATCCCTGCTCTCTCAACCCCTTTCCCTAGTCTGCTTGTGTCCATGGCATGTTCTTCCTCCCAACAGTCTATGCTTTACTTACAACTAGAATGTAAATTCTGTGACAGCGGGTGGGTTTTTTTTTTGTTTTGTTCACTGATTTATTCCTCTGTAAACATGCTTGGTCCCATAGCAGGTACTTCATAAATATTTGTTGAATGAATGCATGAACAGGGCAAGCCACTAAAAAATAAGGAGAATCAGCACATATAGTCTTGAAAACAGTCATTGGTTACATTATCTCCACTTTACAGACTAATAAATGGAAGCTCAGAGAGATTAACTAATTTGCTTATGTTTATACAGTGGGTGTGTTTATGGTCAGAAGAAATCAGGCTCACAATTTTCAAATCCATATTCTTTCTATTACACTACAAAGCAGGATACATGTGAAAAAGATCCTAAAGTTTCAGCCTGAATTTTTTTCTTTCAATTTTTTTCTTTCCTTGTCTAGTTCCTTCAGGCTTCATCCTCTGTCAGGATGGTTGGGTAAGAGGATGCGTACCCCAGTGCACAGCCTACAGAAATCTGTCCCGTGTGCTGAGCCTCGGCTCTGTGCCCAGAAAGGACCTTCTCTGCCCCCCTCTCAACTGGGGCACAAGAGTGTGGACAACCAGGCCAGGGAGGCCTGGCGTTTCATGCAAACGTCTGTGCCTTTGAGGAGTCCTTTGCCTTCACGTCCCAGTCTCTCCTCCCCCATCAGGCAGACTCCCATCTCTAGTCTTTTGAAACAACTTTTTTTCCTTTCTTCACACAGCTTTTGTCTTCCTGCACTCAGTTTGACGTTGCGTCTGGCCACATGGGCCATGCCGGCTATTTTTACTGACAGCAGCCACCAGCCCATATGTTTCCCATTACCACAAACTGTTACCTTCTTTGAAACCATTTTGTAAATGAGCAGGACTGCAGACAACCAGGAGGTCAAGTCCACGTGGCCACTCACAGGGCTCCCAGGATTGGCCTGGACAGGTATGTTGGTCTTGATGAATGTCTTTGAAACCAAATTGGGTTGGACAAAATGCTGATTAATTACTTCATGTTTTTTTTCTTCCTTTTTTAAAATCCCCTTCTTCTCCTCTGTGTTCAGCTCAGTAGGTTTTCAACAGGGTCAAGTTTCAAAGGCAGGCTGCTTTTTACAGGGACATGAATTTGAGTTTTGTTTCTTTCCATTTGGGGAGCTCGCTCCAGGATGAAATCTCGATGGGAGATGAGGCGTGTTAACCCCACAGGGAGGGCTGGACAGTGACCACAGCTGTCAGTGCAAAGTAGAGAGATGTATGATGTGATGAGCAGGATCCTGAGCATTCCCTACCTCCCGGAAGATGATGAGCGACTCCAGGGCTTTGATACTAACACCTCCTTTATCACGTAGAACACTGGAATTCACAAAACATCTCGAACACGTTATTTTATTTGAGCCTCACCATCTTGCTGTGATATTGGGCTTTTTGTTTTCATTTTACAGATGAGGAAACTGAGCGTCGAGTGGCTAACTGGTTTGCCCAAAGCCGTGTGGCCAGTAAGAGTCTGAAAAGAGATTTAACCTTAGTTCCTAGACTGCAGGCCACAGCTTGGGCCCCAGCAGAACAGCTGCCTGAGTGACTTGAAACAGTGACTTGAAAACCAGGTAGGGCTTATTCAGAGAAGCAGCTAGCAGCTCACAGTGGGGCCTGATGGGGCTTGTTGCAGCAAAACTGGAAGCTGGCACTGAGACCCAGGCTCACAGGGTACTATAAAGCTGCCGCCACTCTGGCTGGATGACATTGAAATAGACACAGACAAAGGGCTTCTTCCTGCAGGGCGGAATGTCACCGGATCAGGGCCCAGGAGCTGTTGTCGTGCACTGAGGGTAAGCCTTCCAGAGCAGGAGGTAGGTGAAAGGGGAGCTCGGGGCTGAGAATGAGATTGGACGCTGGCCCAAGTCATTCTGAGATCCCTTCCAGCCTGACCATCTATGACTCAGGATGGATCCACCTACCAGGCCGTACAAGGTATTCTTGGCTCCTCTCTCCCTTTCCTACAGTTTTCCAGTCCTTTTAGCTTCTCAGATGTACACAGCTCTTTCCTGCTTCAAGGTTTCTGGGTGTGTCATTCTCATTACCTAGAACCCTCTTCCCTATTCTTTGCAAACCAGACTTTCCACAAGAATGTCCCCATCTCAGAAAGTCCTTCCTTGGCCACTTAAATGGGTTGGATAGTGAGTGCAGCCCCCTGTCCCCAAACAAGATATGTTTATGTCCCAACATTATGTCCTAATATGTTTCCCAACTGGAAACTCTGAAGGTGACCTTGGAAAACAGGTCTTTGCAGGTATAATTAAGTTCATCCTGAAAGGAGACAATCCTAGATTTAGGATGAATGTTAAATCTAATGACAGGTGGTCTTATAAGAAGAGGAGAAAACACAGAGACACACAGGAAGAAGAAGGAACACAGGTGATAGGCAGATGGAGGCAGAGATTGCAGTGAGAAGCCAAGCCAAGCAAGGCTGACAGCCACCAGAGGCAGGACAAAGCAAAGCAGGAGGCCCTTCCCCTGGAACCTTTAGAGGGAGCGCAGGCCTGCTGACCCCTGGATTTCAGGCGTCTGGTCTCTACAACTGTGAGAAATAAATTTCTCTTGTTTAGTAGCCACCAACTGTGTGGTGATTTATTATAGTAGCCCTGGGATCTAATTTAAGCAGCACTGCCACCCTCCACATACACAGGGACACATATTCACTAGTCATTCCCTTTTGATCCTCTCATGTCAGTGATCAATTTCCAAATAAACCATCATCTGGGATGACTTGTACACTGTCCTTATTCCCACTTCTTTAGGGCAGAGACCATGCCCATGTCATCCTTCTCACCTTCAGGCAGTTCCCAACACATTCCTAGGTACAGAGTTTGTTATTTAATCACTGAGTTGTGTCTGACTCTTTGCAACCCCATGGGCTGTAGCCCACCAGGCTCCTCTGTCCACAAGAGTCTCCAGGCAAGAATAGTGGAGTGGGTTGCCAGGCCCTTCTCCAGGGGCTCTTCCCAACCCAGGGATTGAACCTGGGTCTCCTGCACTGACAGACGGATTCTTTACCATGGAGCCACCTGGAAAGTCCAGGTACCGAGTAGGTGCTCGAAAATACTTATGAAATAAATGAGGCCTGAGTTTTCTAGTTTCATATCTCTGCCTCCACCCCACTCCAACCCACTCCTCACTGCCCTCACACTTCTCAGCTCTTTCACACATACAGCCCCCAGCCCAGAAGGCTGCCAGGCCCTTCTTTACCTGCTGTACTCCAGCTAGGTCTCCGAGGTGAAGTACAGAGACTTCCAATGTAAAAGAGAGGATGGGAGGCCTGATTTCTTGGCTGACTTCCCACAGGCTCCATGCTCTTTGGGAGGCCAGGGCCTTGCCTTGTTCCGTCTGTAATCCAGCACCCAGCACAAGGCTTAGCACAGAAAATAACACTTCAAATAAGTGTGTTAACTCAGTGAGTCCACAGAAAGGGACTGTTATAGTCCATTTTTAAAAACATTTTCTTTTTCAGATTTACAGAAAAATTAAAAAGACAGTACAGAGTTTCCATATACCTTGCACCCAGTTTTCTCTCTAATTAACATCTTATGTTAGTATGGCACTTTTGCTATAATTAATGAACTGATACTGATCTATTATTATTAATTAGGGTTCAGATTTCCTTGTTTTATGCTTATTTTTTTTTCTGTTGTTGTTATTCCAAGATCCTGTCTAGGACACCACATTATATTTAGTCATCGGGTCTCCTTGGGCTCCTCTTTTCTTCTTTTAAATGATTTAGCCTCAACTTGACATTAAAAAAAAAAGCTTTTTTCAGTTTTACTGAGTAATTGATATATATATATATATAATATACATATATCACTGTATAAATTTAAAGCGTACAGAATTAAGTTCTGATTTACATATATTGTGAAATGATTGACTTTCCTGGTGGCTCAAATGGTAAAGCGTCTGTCTACAATGTGGGAGACCTGGGTTCGATCACAATGGGTTTAGATAACATCTCTCATCTCATATAGATATGATAAAGAGAAAAAAGCAACTTAAAAATATATATAAATGTTACAAGAGACAAAGGTTTAATACCTCCATTCTTCCTTTTCATCCTCTCCCCAAAACTTTGTTATACTTCAAAGTATATCAACAACTAGTGTTTGCATCATTATAAGCATGCAAATATTATTTACTGTAGAACCCATTAGAATACTGTGATTACATGTTCCTATTTTTTAATTGAAGCATAATTGACTTGCAACACTGTGTTAGTTCCTGGTGTACAACATAGTGATTTTATACTTCAATACATTGCAAAATGCTCACCACAGTAAGTCTAGTTACTATTAAGTATGTCACTGCATAAAGTTATTATAATATGATTGTCTATAATCTCCACTCTGTACATTTTATCCCTGTGACTCATTTATTTTGTAACTGGAAGGTTTCACCTCTTAATCTGCCCCCTCCTTTCACTCATCCCCTGCTTAGGTTCATCTTGACTGTGATGGTTTCAGGCTTTCTTAGTTTTTGATTACCTTGATGTTTTGACGAGTACTGGTCAGGTATTTTGCAGAATGCCTCCATATTGGACTTTAATATTTTTCTCATGATTAGACTGGGCTTATGAGTTTGTAAGAGCATGATCTCACATATATAAAGTGTCACATTGTATCATTATATCATACCAAGCATTCATACTATCAACATGATTTATCATTGTTGATGTTTACCTTGATCACCTTTACTAAGGTAGTATACATCAGGTTTCTCCATTGTAAAGTTATTCTTTTCCCCTCTTCCTATACTGTAGCCTGGAAGGAAATTGCTATCAGAAACTATATTTCATTTTTAAGCTATAATTATGCTTTAATAAGTAGTACCCTAAGTCACATCCACCATTAATTAATTGTCACGACACTCTAAATTGGAAACTGAGAGTCAGGGAGTTTAAACTGTATTCCCAAGGTCATATAGTTAATAAGAATGGAGATAAATTCAGTTTTATCTGAGTCTGCAGTCTGACCTACATGCCCTTTTCATACTGTTATCCTACAGTAATAATCCACTAAATTTTTAACATGGTCTTATAAGTGTCCTGGGTCTTGCTCCAGTGAGAGTGAAATGGAAGCCTAGACTAGCAGAACAATAATTTACCATCTACACTGTCCTTGAAAACAGATTAACATGCAGATCTAGTCTATGCACCAACATAAACCTCTTTATGTCCCCCAACCCCAACATCATGAGCAAGAGTCCCAAACTCACATCAGCTCTGCTTGGGAAGTCAGACTGCAGCTTTGGCAACCTAGCTCAGCTACATAACACATTCAAAGCTGAGAGGAGTGGGAGGGCAGAAAGTGCTTTAGGATTATTTTCAAGGGCATAGGGAAGGAATGCAGTATAACATCCCAAACTTCAAGTGACTTGAAGGCCCAGAGGAAAAAAGTGACTCACCAAAGACTACAGAGGGAGATACTGACAGAGCTGGAATTAGAAATAATGTCTTCAGTTTGGCACAGGTCTGTTTTTATTTGGGACAAGTGCTTCTCAGAAGATGCAAAGTTACGGCTGATCATTGTATGCACTTCGCAGACTTCATTGTTAAGAGCAGGGTCTGAGAAATGAGCTTCGCATCATTGGTGCACCATTGTCTTCATCTGGTGTCATTTGGAGGGCAGTATTGGGACATAGAGCCAATATCCTATGAGCCTCATCTGTTCTCCATGAGAAAAATCCTTAGCCTTCTAGGTTAGCCAGGACCGACCGGGGAAGAAACCACAGGGTATATAAAAAGTTTGGAAGCACCAAATAAAAAGGAGGAGATTCAATGATCCAAAATTTGCTATCTGCCCTTTTAACAAGGAAAACATCCTGTTTCTCACTGAGGCTATTTCTAGAGCTTGGATGAGGACCAGTGAGACACAAACAGCCCTGTGGTCCATATGACCACAAACAGAAATCAGGTAGCATGCATTGGACATGTCTCCTTTTACAGGGTTCTATGAGATTACAATATCAAGGACTACCATGATAAATTAAAGATATCAAAAACTGTTCAGAGAAGATAGTAGATTCTTTTTAGAGTATTTGTGTAATGATGAACTCCATAGTGACAAACATTTGTGGAGAAATTTCTCTTCTATATCATCTCATGGGTATCTTCCAGTGAACTTGAGAGGACTATCCCTATTTTACAGAGGAATAAATTAAAGCTTGCTGCTGCTGCTGCTAAGTCGCTTCAGTCGTGTCCGACTCTGCACGACCCCATAGACGGCAGCCCACCAGGCTCCCCGACCCCTGGGATTCTCCAGGCAAGAACACTGGAGTGGGTTGCCATTTCCTCCTCCAATGCATGAAAGTGAAAAGTGAAAGTGAAGTCACTCAGTCATGTCCGAGCTCTTTGTGGCCCCATGGACTGCAGCCTACCAGGCTCCTCTGTCCATGGGATTTTCCAGGCAAGAGTACTGGAGTGAGGTGCCATTAGGGAAGTTAAATCTCTTGCCCAGGGCCATGAAGTTGAAGCTGGATTCAAGATTTCAACTATGATCTTTTGACAATTTGATGGTGATTATCTTTGTTTCCTGTATCTGTTTGTAACACACACCTGTTGATTCTACATAATCTAGGTATTTTAATTAGGTAAGAACGGAAGAAATAGTTTTAACAGATGGATGAGATATTCTAATTCCACAAATTGAAAACTAAAAAAGAGACGGAGGAGATGAAGGAGGTAGGTGAATTCTTAGGGGAGCTTATTGCCTTACGTGTGTGTTTAGTCATGTCCAACTCTTTGCAACCCTATGGACTGCAGCCCACCAGGCTCCTCTGCCCATAGGATTTTCCTGGCAAGGATACTGGAGTGTGTTGCCATTTACTCCTCTAGGGGATCTTCCTGACCCAGGGATCGAACCCACGGCTCCAGAGACTCCTGCATTAGCAGGCAGGTCTTTACCACTGAGCCTCCTGGCAGGCCCAAAGTGTTAATATCACATTGTTGCTTTAGAGAAGGCCCAAAATGCCAGATACACCAGGGAACTGGCTGAGGAGGATGAGAAGAATAAGGTATAAGAGAAGCTACCACAGGGATGAGGGGAGTTTTAAGATGGCAGATAGAGCAGGGAGAGGTCTTAGCTTTACACCCCTACACCTCTTTGAAGTTTTCTCTGCCTCCCTCAGGCAGACCTCACCTGTCTTCTCTCTGTGCTCTCTTCCCTACTTATTCTGGATAGCTGTTTGCCCCACAGCTCTTCTTTTTTTTTTTTTTTGGTCAGATAGAGATTTTAGTTTATTTTTTTAATTGGAGGATAATTGCTCTACAAAAATATGGAATGCTTCATGAATTTACATGTCATCCTAGTGCAGGGGCCGTGTTAATCTTCTTTGTATCATTGTAATTTTAGCTTAAGTGCTGCCAAAGTGAGCACACCATAGCTGCTTTCACAGGGGTTTTCTCTCTCATTCTATGAGCTTCCCGAGGGCAAGAGTTGGTCTGATCCATTTCCACCAACCTAGCACTGCCTTGCATGGCACAATGGAGATATCTGACTAGTGCTGGTTAGATGAACAAATGAATAATGAATGGATGACAATTGATGAGATGGATTAAAGTCTGTCTTCTTGGGACTTTTCTTTGTGGGGTAAATCTCAAAGTTCTTTTCAAGTATAAATATAAATACTATGTAGAAAGAATCTCAGAAATAACAATGATGTAGGAACACAATGGATCACTAACTGAGCAGGTATGAGAAGGTTGTTCAGTCGCTAAGTCATGTCTGACTCCTTGAGACCCCATGGACTGCCGCACACCAGGCTTCCCTGTCTTTCACCATCTCCCAAAGTTTGCTCAAACTCAAGTCCATTGAGTCAGTGATTCCATCCAACCATCTCATCCTCTGCTGTCCCCTTCTCCTCCTGCCCTCAATCTTTCCCAGTATCAGCATCTTTTCCAATGAGTCAGCTCTTTGCATCAGGCGGCCAAGGTACTGGAGCTTCAGCATCAGTCCATCTTTTAAATATTCAGAGTTGAGTGGGTAGAGAAATCCTTTCGATAATGGATCAAATGGATACAGGGAAGACAACACCACCATGACAATCAATTTTGAGGGACAATGATTGAAAGAGCTGTGTATTGAAGCAAAATATCATAAAATTATAGCAACAGATGGAGAAAATACAAAAAATGCAAATGATATTTTAAAAACCTAAATTCTAAGCGATAATCAACTTCAAAGTGAGAAACCAAAGGACAGGGAGGATTAAACAAGGAGGTCAGTGGAAGAGGCATTTTGCTTCCTCTCCAGGGAGGGCTACACCTGGAAAGTGCCCCCTGCTCACTAAAGGGCAGATTCTGAATGTGAGACAAATGAGGGTGTTTCCAGATGACAAGCAAGTTCCATCGGCTAGTCAAGGAAGGCCACTCATACTCCCGTTTTCAAGACTCCTTTCTGCTTAAAAACAAACTAAAGGAGCTCTCCTAGTATATGGTTTCTGGAGAAGGCGATGGCACGCCACTCCAGTATTCTTGCCTGGAAAATCCCATGGGCGGAGGAGCCCGGTGGGCTGCAGTCCATGGGGTCGCGATGAGTCGGACACGACTGAGCAACTTCACTTTCACTTCACTTTCATGCATTGGAGGAGGAAATGGCAACCCACTCCAGTGTTCCTGCCTGGAGAATCCCAGGGATGGGGGAGCCTGGTGGGCTGCCATCTATGGGGTCGCACAGAGTCGGACATGACTGAAGCAACTTAGCAGCAGCAGCAGCAGCAGGATATGGTTTCTGGTAATAGTCATGACCACAGGCTCAGCTCACCTTCCCCATTTCCATTGCCTCTCCAGGCCCAAGAGTCAGGGATGAGAAATGGGTGGAGTGAGCAGGGAGGCGGGGCAGGACTGAGGTCTCTCAGAGAACCTTGCTGGGGAGAGAGGAGATAATATTGGCAAGAAAAGCCACCCTACTGTGCGTTGGGCATGGCGTGAAATGTTTTTACCTTGCTGATTTTAGTCGCTTAATCATGTCTGACTGTTTGCGACTTCACAGACTGTTGCCTGCCAGGCTCCTCTGTCCATGGAATTTTCTAAGAAAGAATGTGGAATGGGTTATCATTTCCACCTCCAGGCCATCTTCCTGACACAGGGATCAAACCCGCGTCTCCTGCATTGGCAGGCAGATCCTTTACCACTGGGAAGTCCCTTCTCAGGTTACAAACCTTCAATGCTTCCCATTGTCTAGAACAGCACTCTGATGATGGAAATGGTCTGTGTCTGCAGTGCCCAATACAGTAGCCACTAGACATATTTGGCCATTGAACACTTGAAATATTGCTTTTACCACTGAATTTTTAATTTTATTTGAATTAATTTGAATAGCCGCATGTGGCTAGTGATTACCATGTTAGATGGTACACGTCTAAAGTCCTACATTTTTAGACTGACACTGAAACCCTTCCAGACCTAATACACAGTGACAGCCCTTCCCCCTCAATTTCAGACGTGTTATAACTTGGGGTTAAGCCAGGACATGTGATGTCAGCAAGCAGAAGGGAAGGGAAGAGAAGATATTCTTATGACTTTAAGTCTAAACTCTCTTCTAGGTCCAGCTATACCTCTCTTGTGCAGGCACCCCTTCCTCCCACCTCCTGACCCCTCCACACCACCTTCTCTTCCCTCCCTGTCACACCATGGCCTTGTTCTGTTGGCCTCAGCCAGACTTTGGACTCTGTCCCACCTCCACTTACCTCCTGTAGAATTGGATGCTGTTGGTCTTGGCAACAACCTTGAGGCTACACTTGTTCCTCTACCAGCGTTAATTAGTTATTGAACAAACAGCAAGAGAGCCTCAGGGTAGGCCCACATGCAGGACTTTCAGGCCGGGTGGAAAATGTCAAGATGTAATGGAACTTCTGCTGTGAATCACGTCTGGAGAATGAAATATTAGAGAGAGCCAGATCCTGGAACACATGAGGGAAACAGGAGAATGGAGCACAGTTCTCCTTGGAGCCTCCTCGGCTTTGCAACTTCACTGGGAGGTGAGAAAACCTCATGTGGGTGGGCAGGGCCAAGAGACTGCTTAGCTAAACCTCCCTTTGCTCTGGGTTTTGCTCTGTGGGTTGATGGAACCTGTGCTGTTGATGGAAGCTTTCTGTTTGTGGATGGTTCAGGAGAGGTAAAAGTGATGAAGATTCCTCTAAAATGTGAAACACCTAATATGGGACAGGAAATTACAGCCACGTGGGCTGCCTGGGGTCAGGGCTCACCTCAAACACACTCCTAATCAGAGGAGCTGCAGCCCAGAGTGGGGAGGCCCCTTGCCAAGTATGTGGAACATGTTAGTGGCCAAGGATTCTGGGCCTTTGAATCCAGGGTGCCTGTTTTTTTGTTTTTTTTTTTTCGCTATAACATAGATGAACTTTTTAAAAAATTAATTTATTTTAATTGGAGGCTAATTACTTTACAATATTGTAGTGGTTTTTGCCATACACTGACATGAGTCAGCCATGGGTATACATGTGTTCCCCATCCTGAACCCCTTTCCCACCTCCCTCCCCATCCCATCCCTCTGGATCGTCCCAGTGCACAAGGTCTGAGCGCCCTGTCTCATGCATTGAACTGGACTGGAGATCTATTTCATATATGATAATATGCATGTTTCAATGCTATTCTCTCAAACCATCCCACCCTTGCCTTCTCCCACAGAGTCCAAAAGACTGTACATCTGTGTCTCTTTTGCTGTCTTGCATATAAGAACCCAGGGTTCCCTGACTCCCAGGTAACTGCTTTTCCTGTTGTAGCTAAATAACAGAGGGAATGCACAAGAAAACACAGGCTGGGATTTCCCCAGGGGTCCAGTGGTTGAGAATCCACCTGCCAATGCAGAGGACACCGATTCAGTCGCTGGTCTGGGAAGATCCCATATGCTGCAGGGCAACTGAGCCCATGAACCACAGCTCCTGAGCCTGCACTCTAGAGCCCGTGCTCTGCAATGAGAGGCCACTGCAGTGAGAAACTGGTCATCACAACCAGAGAGTAGCCCTTAGTTGTTGCAATTAGAGAAAGACTGTGTGCAGCAATAAAGACCCAACACAGCCAAAACAATAAATTAAAAAGAAAACAAAAACTGACTTTCTTTCTTAATGGTCTCCCCTTCCATCCTTACAAATGTCCCTTGCAGAGAGAAGGGAATTGAGCAGTTGGTCATCAGCTCTGAGGTTGTCACACCTTCTCGATGGGGTGGACAGGGACAAGCTCAGAAGTGAGGGGCAAATGACCTGGAGACAAGTCCAGATTCTTTCCACATTTTTGCTCCTGATTCTCAGCATATTACTTAACTTTCTGGGCTTCAGCCTTCATATGTGAAGTGGGGCTGGTAACCCTGATCTCGCAGGCAGTTTATGGGGGTTAAATGAGATGATGGATATATGGTACCTAATTCAACAGCTCCATTTATCAAACTGAGCAGCTGCTCTGTGCCTGCTATCAGGATTCAAAGGTGCCACCTAGATGCCTGGGAGGTGGCAGATGTTCATTATGGTCAGTTGGTAGGAGAAGGTGGGGGTGGGGATGCCAGTGAAGGGATCCCTGACCCAAGCAGTGGTCCTCACCCCATGCACCCTTGCTTCAGGTTGGACTGAGCTCCTGCTGCCTCTGCTCCTCCCCCTCTCACCAGTGAGATGATGTTTTTATTTGTTCCGTGTGTTGTTTTGTTTATAAACCTGGGCTCCTGGGAGAAGCCAAATTTCAAAGCAGGTCCTAGAGGTGAAGGTCAGCCCTGAGGCTGACACAGGAGCCAGGCCCTGCTGGGGAAAACATCAGGCTGCCACACCTAACGGGCCTGTCCCAGCTGCCCTGCCCTCACGCTGTTCTAGCTTCTCCTCCGTGCCCGGCCCTGGGCAGGAGGCTGCTGAAGCAAAGGAGACAAGGGCCCTGCCCCGGAGACCCTCAGGGGCTCTCAGAAAACACCCGATGGTCATTACACAGTGTCGGATGTTTGAGCTTTGACAACAAAAGCTCATATGCTTATTTGAGGATTAAATTACTTAGAGCAGGACCACAAGAAAAACTCATTATGTTGCAGAAAGGGAAAGACAGAAGCTATAGAAGCAGCAAGAAGGCTTGGAATCCAGCGTTTTGGGGGGATGTGCTGGAATCCACAGAGATGTGTAAGACCCCATCCCTGACCCCCTGAAGCTCTTAGGTACGTTGAGGAAGAGAACATGAGAATAATCACACCAGTGTGTGAGTCCTGCAGGAATGCCTTCCAGCACCGGGAGCTCCTGATCTGCCCAGGGCGTTTCCTCCACCCTGACCTATGTCCTCAGGATGATGAAGCCCTTTTGCCTTACACAGCCTTTGTAAGGAGCTCATAGAAGCGGCTTCAAAACTGTCTGGCAAATGGGGTCACCGATCCACCTGCTTCCCTCTCCTCTTGGTGAAGGGCTGCTCTGTGAGATGTTAACTTCCTTGCAGGTTCAGGTGTGCCCAAGCATGGGTGCTGAGCAGGTCCCCAAGGGTCATAACATGAGAGAAAGCCCAGCCTGAGTGAGGAGGCCCCCATGTGATGCTGAGAACAGTGCCTCCTACCCCTCCAGCAGTGGCTGGAGTGAAAGGTGGGCCGCACATGTGTGGGATGGGGCACACGGAGTGATTGGGAGCTCTCTGCGACGGTGTGAGTGTGTGGGAAGGTGAGAAGGGAGAGGGAGTCGACTTGGGTAACTGTTGTGACAAGCCAGGTGAAAATAGAGAGGGAGGAAACCACATCGTTTAGGCTGAGAAGAGAGGGGAGGTGCCGTTTAGGAGAACGGTCAGGGAGGTGGAAGCCAGGGGACCTGGCGACTGGATGTGGGAGAGAAGGGAGAGGGAGGACTGGGATGGTTGCTAGGACACCAGCTGGTGAGGGGGCGGTGCTGGCCACCTGGTGATGCTGTTCATTCAAACAGGGAATTGAGAAGGTGGAAGGGGTTGATAGTTTATTTGAAATGGAACAGGGGTTCTCCCTTTCCCAAGTGAAGAGAAAATGAGACCTCAGCTTTCCTGGAAGCCTTTACTAAGAAATTCTCTGTCTTCAGGAAACAGAAAGAAATTCCAAAATCATGCAAATGGGGCTGGGCCAGGAGCAAGGAATGTGTGCATGCATAGGGCTTTTTTTTTTTTTTCCTTCTCCACTTACCTCTACAGAACTACTACCTTCTCCTCTGTCTAACAGACTCATAGACACTTCTGGACAGACTCTTCATAGCTGGAGAATCTGAGCACAATAAAGAGATATACCCATATACCTCTGTGTGAGTGTGTGAATAAAGTTGCTTCAGTAGTGTATGACTCTTTGTGACCAGGCTCTTCTGTCCATGGGATTCTCTAGGCAAGAATACTGGAATGGGTCATGCTCTCCTCCGGGCGTTCTTCCCAACCCAGGGATCAAACCCACATCTCTTATGTCACCTGCTCTGGCAGGCAGGTTCTTTACCACTACCGCCACCTGGGAAGCCCATATATCTGTGTGTGTGTGTGTGTGTGTGTGTGTATGATATGAGATATATTTCATATCTCCCATATATCTCATATATGGAAGCCCATATATCTCTGAGATATAGTTTATTCACAACATAAGTAGGGCTCAGAATCTCACCTGTAACTCAGGCCCGTTTCTTATTCCTCTCCCCTACCCCTTCATGCCTCATTTCTGTACACTGTCAGCTTTCTTATCTTACAATGGGCCAAGGGATGCTCTAAGGTTTGGGGTCAGCATTCCCTAACCAAGCAAACAAGCAAGCAAACAAAAAGCCTTGAGTGTGTACTGTCTTTAGAATACCTGATGCCATGTTTCAGGTACTACCTTTTGTAAGCCCCAGTTCTCTCCTTATTTCACCGAGGATGAAACTGTTTCAGAGAGCAGTAAAATGATTTGCCTAAGGTCTCATGACCAGAAGTGAGACTCAGGCCTGAAACCACATTTCCTGGACCTCTCCTTATTTCTAGTGAAAAAGTGAAAGTGTTAGTTGCTCAGTTATGTCCAACTCTTTTCAACCCCACAGCCTGTAGCCCACCAGGCTTCTCTGTCCTTGGGACTCTCCAGGCAAGAATACTGGAGTGGGCACCAATTCCCTTCTCAGGGGATCTTCCTGACCCAGGGATTGAATCAGGATCTCCTGCATTGCAGGCAGACTCTTTACCATCTGAGCCACCAGGGAAGCCCCCTTATTTCTAACATGGAATTAAAACCATGTCCATAAATGAAGCACACTAGCTCACAGCAGCCTCCCTAAATGTTGTTTTCCTCTCCTTCTCATCTGACTCTTCCGACAAACCATGCTGTTGCTCCCATAGATCCTCCAGCCTGTGCATTCTGGAGGATTTTCTGGATTACTTCATCCCTTTATGAAAGGACAAGAATGCAATAGTGACTTCCTCCAGCTCAGACAACTTCTCTCACTGCCCTGAACCTATGTCTATAACCCTCAGGATAAAGTCCAGACCCCTTACCCTAACATCCAGGCATCCCACGTGTACTCTGATTCTCCTTGCTTTCTGAAACCATCCTCATCATTATGGGCCCAGCTCCTTGCTCTCTCAGTTACTGCTCTTTAGTGAGAGCACTCATTACTCTAGAAGTTCCTGCCTCTTTGGGGAACTGTATCGATCAGTAGAGGGGCTCCCAGGTGGCCCAGTGGTAAGGATTCCCTCTGCCAGTACAGGAGACACAGGAGGTGCGGCTTTAATCCCTGGGTCAGGAAGATCCCCTGGAGGAGAAAATTATATGCTTGCTCAGGAAACCCCATGGACAGTGGAGCTGGTGGGCTATAGTCAGTGGGGTTGAAAGAGTCAGACATGACTGAGCAACTGAGCACGCACACACCCACCGGTAGACCGTGCTTCTTGAAAGTTAGATGAGTTTTATGCACATCTTGTGCCTCCTTAGCATGGAGCCTTGCACAGGGTAGTTAATAAATATTCACTGAATTAACGCAGCAATGGACATGTCCGTAAATTCAGGGAAGCAATGAATGGAGATAATGGTATCTGTCCCTAAGGAGCACACACAGTTATTGTGGTAAAGATACAAGATATGTAAGGACAGTCTAATCATAACAGCAGGATAATCTATGAGGCGCCATTATTTCCATGGGATTATAAAAAGGACAATGAAGAGTTAGCATGTTCACTGATATGGCCTGTGTTGGGACTGTATGTGCTGCTGCATGGGTGGCAGGGACCATGGAGAACCTTGTGACCTAATTTATTGTTATGGAAGAAATCGTGCTGTAGTTTCTGAATAGAAGTTGGTATAGAAAAAGCACTCAGATCATATTCAGATCAATAAGCAGATTCAAGCTATAGGGCAGTCTACCATCTCCACATAGTAGGTCACCCGGAAATTGCAAGAGCTCAGGTTGATCTAATTAATTTCATTCAACTTCTCTAAGACTCAATTTTCTCTCCATGAAATGGAGACATAAGAGCAACTGCTCCCCAGAGTCACTGTGTCAGGATTATGCAGATTAGACAACACATGGTTGGAAGGTGCCTGTCCTGGTGTCTTTCTCATAGTAAATGCTAAGTTCGTGGTGGTGCTGCCTGCAATGAAAATGCTTTTGATGAGGCTGGCAATCAAGTGCTCCCAGATCCCAGGGCAGCACCAGACTTGTTGGTTGAGCTATGTAATGTTTGCTGAAGAACAAACAGACAGATTCTCCAGGAGAGCTGAATCAGGCAAGAGGGATACACATGTGGAGTGAGTTACTTGGGAAAACAATTGAAGCCAAGACTAAATGAGTTCATGAGAAATCAGGTTTGTTTCTGTGTAAGAGATGGACAAAAGACTTGGTGAAAAAAACAGGAAACTGGGATCCTGATGAACCAGAAAGAAGGGCAGTAATTGACAAAAGCCAGATGGCTTCTTCTGTCTCTTAGCATTGGGTCCCTCCCACAACAAAGGGGACTACTTCATGGGAAGGATCTTGTGGCCATTTAACTGGGTCAGACTGCAAGGCATGCTGGGATCTCAGGGATTCTTTGGGATTCCTTGGCTGGGTAACTGACAAAAAGGTGAGATAGGGCTAATCCTTGATGAGATGTGAATGATGGGCATGAATGTGGGGGGCTGCTGTTAAGTGCCTATGGTGCTACGGTGCCTTGGGTATAACTGGTTACGTTCTGTGCCCTGTAGCCTCCCTACCACACTGATAACTAACTAGACCAGAGTCACTCTCTGGCTGGAATCTAGACATCAGGTAGTGAGCAGGAGCCCTGGGAATCTGGCTTGCACATCTGCCCTACAGGAATATTTTATATTATATCTTGACAAAGGGACACAAGCAGGATCTCTCTAGAGAAGTTGTGAATATGACACTTAAGAGAAAATTCAGAGAAAAAGAGTAGAAATCACGCAGAAAGCTGTGAGGAAAGGGAGAAACAGCTGAAGCTAGAAGAGAGGCAGAAGGGCAGTACTGGAAGAGGGGCACCAGCGCAGGAAACCCAAAGACCGTTCCTAGGGGGACAAAAATTCAGGCTGCTGCTGTCTCTTGGCCCGCGAGGCATCATGGGCACTGCTCTCTCTGAGGCCTGCAGAGCGGCTGCCAGTTCCTGGACCCTCCTCACTTCCCTAAGGATCTTTCACAAGTCCTCTGTAGCGGGGCAGCCCGATTTTGTGTCATTCTCCGCCTTAAAGGGACACCTGTGAGCCCTGTTCTGGGCTTGAGCTGTGCGTACACTGAGAGCTATGTATAGGCAGGGTCTGCAGAGGCGAGCCCTGAGCCAGGTGTCCTCCTTCCTCCAACCTGCATGGTTGACTCCAGGTCTGCCTGGTTTAGGAAGTATCTCCATTTATTGACAAGAGGTCGAGGGTGGTGGGAACAGCCCAGGCTTCAGAAAGAAGGCAACTGGAAAGAGACACATCCTTGGGACCCTAGGCAAGAGGTCTAAGGTCTCAGACTAGTCATTTGTCCAAGCGAGAAATGGGGCTCAGGAGCGGGGATGTTGCCTGGAGTATCAGTGGGCATCCGTTGTCCTAGGTGGGGTTGTGCTGTAAGCATCCCAGGGGCACAGAACTGCCCGGTGGCTGCAGCCAGGCTCACTAGACACCAGTCATTGTTGGCAGTGACCAGTGGCAGGAATCCTCTTAGAGCGAACTTGCTATTGTACCATCTCTTCAATTATGGACAAAATTGCCAAGTAGGCAGGGTAGGGCTGAACCTGTAAGCCGAAGGCTTCATGGGTGGCTGGAGAGGCAGCCTGGGGAAGCAGGAGCTGACAGTTGCTCTCGTGTTCACCCCTGTTGCACTGACACCGGTTAGATACATCCTCTGCTCTTCTCCAAGCTGTGTTGAGGCCATGTCCCCTTCTCTGTCTTTCTAGCACTCAACATGATGCCAGGCACATGGGAAGTGCTTAGTACATCACTGCAGGATTTCTGAATACACATTTAGAGCTGGGGAAATACTGTCCTAAAAAACCACAAATCTCAGATATCAAATACCATCCTCTTCAACTTGAGATCCTGTTAGGTAACCATAGGTGTGTGTGTGTGTGTGTGTGTGTGTGAGCTCTCAGCTGTGTCTGACTCTTTGCAACCCATGGACTATAGCCTGTTAGGCTCCTCTGTCCATGGGATTTTCCAGACAAGAATACTGGCGGCTGCTGCTGCTAAGTCGCTTCAGTCATGTTCGACTCTGTGCGACCCCATAGACGGCAGCCCACCAGGCTCCCCGACCCCTGGGATTCTCCAGGCAAGAACACACGAGTGGGTCACCATTTCCTTGTCTAATGCATGAAAGTGAAAAGTGAAAGTGAAGTCGCTCAGTCGTGTCCAACTCTTAGCGACCCCATGGACTGTAGCCTACCAGGCTCCTCTGTCCATGGGATTTTGCAGACAAGAGTACTGGAGTGGGGTGCCATTGCCTACTCCAAAGAATCCATTAATACCCTGCCTGCTTGAAGCAGATGTTGCTATGATATGGAAGAAACAACTTACCTGGAGACACTTGTTCAAATTCTTCCTCAAGCAGTTACTAGCTGGGGGGTCTCGCAGAGGGTTACCTAACATCTCTGGGCTTTTCCTCATCTGAAAGTGATAGTCACTCAGTCATGTCTGACTCTCTGAGACCTCATGGACTGTAGCCCACCAGGCACCTCTGTCCGTGGTGAATACTGCTTCTGTCCAGGCAAGAATACTAAAGTGGGTTGCCATGCCCTCTTTCAGGGTGTCTTCCCGACCCAGGGATCAAACCTGTATCTCTTATGTCTCTTGCATTGGCCGGTGGGTTTTTTAACCACTAGCACCACCTGGGAAGCCCAGCAACTAGGAGATAATGCCTATTCATGGGGTAACAGAGGATTCGGTGAGATGACATGTGAGAAAACAGCAGCCCGCAGAATAGCTTGATAAATGTTTGTTGAATGGCAGATACCATTCTGGTAACTAAAGTTCACCAGGCTCTGTTCTGCTTTTTGCCCTGACTCATTGCCACATTGTCTGTCAAGGACCATTCTGTTGTTCAGCCCAGCTCTTCTCAAACTAACAGGGACATGCATGAGTTGGCCTGACAAATGGTAGGAAACCACCACTGATCACTTACTGTTCATCCTTGGAAGACAAGCAGTGATAGACTGAGAGGCTCCAGTAGGGGAATCCTGGGCACTGCTTATCTGAATGCACCCCTAGAGCCACTATTCTGGGAGAGCCTGGGCAGCTTCAGAGGTGGGACTAGACAATGCCAGCTGACTGGCATCCCTGGCAGTGGTGGGTTCATATTTTAGCAAGCCTCTGAGCTTATGCAAGTATCATCTGGGTTAGAGAAGCCACAGGTTTAGGTCTGCTAACTATATAATTAAATAAGGTAGAATGTCAAGAGCGAGGCAGAGATGAAGCTTTTAGACTTAAAAAGCTGTATATTGAGAAAAGGCCACAATAACATCTTTATATCTTCCCAGAGAAAAATGGACACAAAGCAACAGATTTCAACTGCAGAGAGCATGAGGACTCACGTGGAGGACTGTTTGAGGGCTGCAGGCTGGGTGTATCACTGTATTTGTGGCCTAGACAGTCTGAGCCAGGCTCTCCATGTATTATCACTCATCCACACTGCATTTTCAGGGCTCCAAAATCACCGTGGATGATGATTGCAGCCATGAAATTAAAAGACACTTGCTCCTTGGAAGCAAAGTTATGACCAGCCTAGACAACATATTAAAAAGCAGAGACATTACTTTGCCAACAAAGGTCCATCTAGTCAAGGCTATGGTTTTTCCAGTAGCTATGTATGGACATGAGAGTTGGACTGTAAAGAAAGCTGAGTGCCAAAGAATTGATGCTTTTGAACTGTGGTGTTGAAGAAGACTCTTGAGATTCCCTTGGACTGCAAGGAGATCCAACCAGTCCATCTTAAAGGAGATCAGTCCTGAATGTTCATTGAAAGGACTAATGTTGAAGCTGAAACTCCAATCTTTGGCCACCTGATGCCAAGAGTTGACTCATTTGAAAAGACCCTGATGCTGGGAAAGATTGAGGGCAGGAGGAGAAGGGGATGACAGAGGATGAGATGGTTGGATGGCATCACTGACACAATGGACACGGGTTTGTGTGGACTCCCGGAGTTGATGATGGACAAGGAGGCCTGGCATGCTGCCGTTCATGGGGTCGCAAAGAGTCAGACACGATTGAGTGACTGAACTGAACACTGAAGTAGTGTGTGTGTGTGTGTGTGTGTGTGTGTGTGTGTGTGTATTTATGTGTGTGTGCTCAGTCATGTCCCACTCTTTGTGTTCCCATGGACTGTAATCCTAAATAGTAAAAGTTATTATGCCTGCTTTAGTGAAATGGAAACTGATACTCAGGTTTATTTAAGCAATTCACCCTAACTCATGGGAGCCTGGTGGGCTGCCATCTATGGGGTCACACAGAGTCGGACATGACTAAAGTGACTCAGCAGCAGCATGACATTATTGTGTCAGAGCTAGGACTTGTCTGTCCAAAGGGTATTGTTTTACTGAATCACACTGCCAAGGGAAAGTTCTGGCTTATAATTTACCTTTTAATGTAAATAGTCTATATGTAATCTAGCAAAACTGAGAGGAGTAGGACTTCAGGGTGAATCTTGTATTTAAGGAGGGTTTTGGGGATCTTCTAACCAACTTCCTGTTGTATCTCATCAATCTATGTATTTGGCATGTCACCATAATTGCCCAGTGGCTTTACTGATAGGCTCTATTCTCTTTGATCTCTGTGAAGCATAACATTCTGTGGACCCATCTTTCCTCTTGGTTGGTTGCACCAGCCATGGGCTTATATGATAATCCCTTAATTGTTCTACTTGCTCAAGGCCCTCTCCACTCTAATCTGTCCTTCAACATGGAAGTCAAAATGATCTTCACAAAGTCTGACTCTGGTTCATGTCCCAGTTTTGCACTCATATATAGAAAGGCTGTCTCCTGCAGGTCACATTTAGTCCTGTTCTGTGGCCTGACACTCAAGCACTCCTGCAGTTCTTTCAATCTCCAACCTTTTACGTTCAGCCAATCAGAACTAACTACTTACTGATCTCTAAACTCAGTTGCTCTTTCTCACCTCTGCGCCTTTTCTCATGTCATCCCTAGAGATTTCTCCAAGAGATAAATATCAAAATCATACCAACAATTCAAGCCTGAGGACAAATACTGCCCCTTTCCTTTATTTCACATCTCTTCCCCTTTGCACTGAACACAGTTCCTAGAAAAGGACTTATTGTCAAGAAATTCTTGCAAGTTCATGCATATATTATTAATGGAGTCCCTACTACAGAAAACTGTGCTATGTGTTTGGAGATGACATAATAATACACCTAGAAAAACCTAAAGATGCCACCAGAAAACTATTAGAACTAATCAATTAATCTGGTAAAGTTGCAGCATGCAGATTTAATACACAGAAATTTCTTGCATTCCTATAGCCTAACAATTAGAAAGAGAAATGTGTGCTATTTCTTGAAATATCATTTTTAGACATATATTGAGCTAAGCGTTCTTTGTTGACATTTCCCTGATATGGTAATTGAGTAATTAGTTCTCATGCATCACCATCTTGGTGGGTGTGGAAGCGATATTTCATTGTGGATCCCTAATTGCTGATTATGTTGAGCATTTTTCCATGTGCTTATTGATTATTTGTATAGCTTTCTTAGAGAAATGTCTATTCAGATCATCTGTCCATTTTCAAACTGGGTTTTCATTTTATTATTGAGTTGAGAGGGTTTTTCATACATTCTAGTTATGAATCCCTTGTTGGATGTACAAGTTATAACTATGTTCTTCCTATTTGTGGGTTATGTTCACTTTGTTGATAATGTTCTTTGAAGTACAAAAGTTTTAAATTTTGATCAAGTCCAATTAATCCATATTTTCTACTGCTATTTGTGCTTTTGGTTACTATATGAAAAGATTTTTCCTAACACACTGTAAATGTATTCCTATATTTTTCCGAAGGGTTATAAAATTACAGCTCTTACATTTAGGTTTCTACAAATATTGACCTATTTTTTGTTTATAGTATATTAAATCTATTTTTAGATGGTTTACATCATTTAGTTTACAAAATTAATTTACCCTTTTTCCTATTAGTATTTCAATTATCTACTATAGTTATATAGAGAAGTTATTGATTTGAATATATTCACTTGTATATATTTATTTGGTGGCTCAGCAGGGAAAGAATCTGCCTGCAATGCAGCAGACTCAGGAGACACAGGTTCAATCCCTGCGTCAGGAAGATCTCCTGGAGAAGGGAATGGCAGTCCACTCCAGTATTGCCTGGAGAACCCCATGGACAGAGGAGCCTGGTGGGCAACAGTTCATAGTCACGGAGAGTTGGACATGACTGAAGCAACTGAGCTCAAGTAATCTGTCTAAACTCTAATAACTGCTTAGCTTTTGTGTTTATTTTTTATTTTGGGGTTAAGAAACAGAATTTAATAATTGCTTTTTGAATCTCCTTTTTAATAAATTTGCCTCTTTGTACTTTATTTCACTGACATATTTCTAGACAATATTAAATCATAAGAGATAATGGTGGACATCTGTGTTTTGTTCCTAAGTTTGATGTAATGCACCTGATGTTCAGTTTGACTTCTCGTATTCTTTACCATGTAAGAATTATCCTTCTACTCTTTCTGTATTATTTCAACTTTAATAAGGACAGTATGATAAATTTCATCAAGATGATCATGGTTTTTTTCTCTTATACCATCTGATGAATGATGTAATGCAGTTATCAACATTTTCAGTATTGAACCATCCTTGCATTTCTGAAGTGAATCCTGCTTAGTCAGAGTACATTATTCCTTTAAAGTACTGCTGGTTTGGATTTGCTCACATTTTATTTATGTCACTTACATAGATGATATTGCCCAACATCAGTGTATGCCAAATCCCCTTTCTTGAGTCAAGCCAAACTACATTAGGAAAGTAAGGGGAGGTTAGCGAGAAAAGGCTCAGATGAGATTTTATGATCTCATTTCTGTTCATTTTGGAGAATCTGGTCATCATCCATCTGACAAAGTGCTTTTTCTATATCAGTTTTTCACCCTGAAGCCCCTATTTTAACAAAGCACAGAGAAAAAGTGCTAAAGTATTACAAGGCTGTCCCAGTAACATAAAACTGCAATACCACAGTAGTTATACCACCATTTACTAAGTGTTTGTGATCTGCTGTACTGTACTTGACACTACATATATTATTTCTCCTTCTCTTTCCTTCTCCCTTTTTCCTCCTCCTCTTCATTATTTTTATTTTAATCGGCTGGAAAACATATTGGGATATTAATTTGTGTTTCCATTTGATAGGCGATTGGAAAAAGACATCTGGAGAAAATTTCCCTTCTCTTAACAGAGTTCTTAAAGGTCTTTGTGTTGTAGGCCTGCCCTCCTGCCTACTTCCACCTCCAGGCATTTGTTTGAGGAACTTACTGAGGGAAGTTAGTATCTGGGCTGGAGAAGGAGACACAACTGGGCCTATCATCCCAGAGCCTGGGGAAGTGGGACATGCTGTGGCAAGTCTCACAAATGCCAAAAACTTACACAGCATCCTTAGAAGTGCCAGGATCTCCAATCGGGGTGAGACATAGTCACAGAAATGACCACTGTGGAGACTGGGAGAGTCTGAGACCACTGGGATCTTTACAAAATAGTACAGTGTTCATGCTTAGCATGATAGCAAAGGGTTTCCTGTTTGTGAATGTAAATATTTTCACTGTAACATCTCAGAGAACAGTTATAAACTTAAGAACTAAGTACATTCTTCCATCTTTCAGGCACGATGTACATAGCCAAAGAAGGAGACAGAGTTCCCCTCAACACCACCTTACCAAAAGAATGGTTAGGGAGAAAATTCCTATCTTTTATCTATACGACTCTCATTCAAACCTTAGGAAGTTTTTTGTTTTAATTATTTTCCCATTTTCAGATAAAGAAACTAGTACATACCTGTAGAGGTTAAATAACCTGGCCAGGGTCATGATATCATTCTAAGTTCACCTGACTTCATAAATCATAGGCCAACAATTCTGCTGTCTTAGTTTAAACAAACCAAAAAAAGGTATTTCTTACTGAGGGACTATTTGTGCCAAGTAAAAGGCTAAATTCCATATATATGTATGCATTATGTATGCATGCCTGCGTGCTAAGTCACTTCAGTCGTGTCCAACTCTTTGTGACCCCATGGACTGTAGCCCACCAGGCCCCTCTGTCCATTGTATTCTCCAGGCAAGAATACTGGTGTGGGTTGCCATGCCCTCCTCCAGGGGATCTTCTCAACCTAGGGATCAAACTCATCTGTTCCATCTCCTGCATTTCCAGGTGGGTTCTTTACCATTAGTGTCACTTCAGAAGTATGTATTAATTTATTTATATCGGCTTTCCTAGTAGCTCAGCTGGTAAAGAATTTGCCTGCAATACAGGCGACCTGGGTTAAATCCCTGGGTTGAGAAGATCCCCTGGAGAAGGGAGAGGCTACCCACTCCAGTATTCTTGGGCTTCCCTGGTGGCTCAGACAATAAGGAATCCACCTGCAGTGCAGGAGACCTGGGTTCAATCCCTGGGTTGGGAAGATCTTGTCTCCTTCATCTCTTGCATTGGCAGTTGGGTTCTTTACCACTACTATTACCTCAAAAGTATTATGTATGCACTTATTAATTTATTTATATAGTATTCATATAAAACCCATATCAGAAATTTTCAAGGAAGTTCTTACTATCATATTAATCATCTCATTTTATCATAAAGAAAAGATGGAGAATCATTCCATTAGTTGCTAGACCTAGTGTCTAGCCCCAGTTGTGCTGCTAACTCTGCACTTCAGTTTTTTCATTTGTGACATGAGAACAGCAAAACTGGCCTTTCCATATTATTATGGGTATGGAGTGAGGTACTGGAAGTAGCAGGATCTTGTTAACTGTGAAAAGAGGTATACATGTGGACCTTGCCTTCTATTGAGATCACAGTCGGTACCGGTCATCACAGCTGAGAGCCTTTCCCAGCAGTTACCAGGATACTGAGACATACATTACAGTGCAGAGGGGGACCAAGACACCAGGAGCTGGATGCTGGCCTTGGAAACTGATTGTTTACATTTGTTTGTAGTCTCCTTGAAGCAGAGGTTAGGTCATAGTTCTTCTGGGCCTGGCAAAGTCAGCTGGAAACTGCTAATGGCCAAACCATCTCATCTGATTGCTTCTTTCCAGTCCTTCCCTGCATTCAGGGAAGACAAACCAAATGCCTTCTCATCACCACTCTGAGGACTCTCCCTTTGGTAGCTCTTCCAGGCAGCAGGAATGCCGAAGATTCCTATAGGCAGTCCATCCACAGGGCTCAGAAAACCATCTGGTCTAATGCAGGCCATCCCAAGGAAGGTCTGAAGAGACTTGCTGTGCAGGTGTCTGTACTCAGGATGACATCAAGGCACATGTCTGTGCTCTGAGATTGCTGCTTGGCATTGACCACAGCCAGAGTCACTCAGGACAAGCTGCTAATCCACACTAGTAAAGGAGGGGTCTAATGTGTTTGCACAATAGTCAAGATTGCCTAGAGGAGGACATGGCAACCCACTCCAGTATTCTAGCCTGAAGAAGCCCATGGACGGAGGAGCCTATGGACAGAGGAGCCTGGCAGTCTACTGTCCATAGTGCCGCACCGAGTTGGACACGACTGAAGCAATTTAGCATGCACAAGCTTGCATGCACAACAGTCACCTTCCCTGTGATTACAGCTCTAAGTATTCCCCCCAAAGCAGCTAGACTGTGTCAAAGGCAGTGGGGGTTTCAGGGGGAAAGTCAGGAGAAAATCACTGAGATTTAGAGATAGATGCCTTTTTCCATCAATATTGGGAAAGTGTGTCTGGAAATGAAGGTATTTTGGAGACCTGATAAGCACCATGAGCTAGAAGACCTATCTTTTACTCTGTGTTCATCCTGTACTCCAAGGTATTTGACAATGCCTGGCATTCTAGATGCTCTATTAATATTGGTTGGTGACGGAGTAAATGAGTATTTTGGTAGCAAGTGGGGTGGTCCCACTTGCTGCAGGTCTTTGTACAATTTAATGATTTCTTCCTATGAAGGAACTGCACTAACCCAGTTATTTTCTCATCAAGAGATACAATGCCAGGTGAGAGGAAAGAAACAGCCCTTGGCACAAAATCAAAGTTCTGCATCTGAATCTTGACACCTCCTCCCCTGACCAATTGTGTGGCCATGGAGAAGTCAAAGAAGTTTGAACTTGAATCCCCTTATCTGAGAATTTAGAGTTATAATTCCTCCCTTGCGAGACTTTTTTTTTTTCCTTCCATAATTCACATCCCACATATGTGTGGGATCTGCCAGTACAGTTTCTGGGAGGTGGCAGTTAAGACTAAGAGCATGTGTTCTGGCTTTCGAGCCTCAGAATGTATTTACATCCTGGTTCTGCCACTTGTGAACTATATGTCCATAACTTCTCTAAGTCTCCTCTTCATCTCTAAGAAAAGGAATAATAATATCCGTCCCATTGGGTTGAGGGGATAATGAACGTAACATACTTACCATGCTGCCTGGAATATGATAAGAAATTATGATTGTTATTTTTTTTTAGACAGAGGAAGTGATTTCTCATTTGCATATCAGACTTTGATAAGATAAAAATGCTTACTGCTTCTTAAAGACTTTTTTTCTTTCTTTTTTTTTTTTTAAATAAACTTTTAAAAGCATAGCCACTCCATGTTCTTGGGTTTCACTACAGAATTTTAAGGCAGCAGATCATTTTTTTGCATTTTTCCCTTCTTACTTCTTTTGGAACAGAACCACTAGAACATGAAAAAAAAAACCTTATAAACTGGATAACAGCCTTTGTCCTTCCCCAGATCTTCAGGATATAATCCAAGTTTATGATGCAATTAACAAAGAAGTACAAACCAAGGGACACCCATTCCACTGAGGCAACACGCAGCCCCTTCTCCAGTGTGATCTCGCAGAGAATTCTAGCTCAGACGGGGCTTCTGTGCCTCAGATTTCTCATCGTTCAAAAGGAGATTCCTGACTCATAGTGCTGGGGTGAGGCTCAAAATACAGAGTATATATGGGAAAGCTTTTGCACTGGAAGAAGACTGAGGATGCAAGTGCTACCATGTGGTTAGCAGAGCAAATCCTTCATGCTCCCTTCTTCTGGATGGTTGTTACAACCGTCCAAGGATCCTCCTCTTTCCTGCTTAATGAATCATCCATAGCTCTCAGAAGACTTATGATTTCTCCTCCACCATGATCTCTGCCCCACATGAAACTTCAGCATTTCCATGGTACTCCTCTTGCACAGCTGACATCCTCTTTCTTATTATAAAGCAAAGAGGCTGCTTACAGAAATTCTGAAGGTCAGAATTCTCAGTCACATACTCCTGCTGCTTTGTGATCTTAATGACTGACAGATGGCAGTCCCGGAGGAAAGATTGTTCTCGCAAGATCTGGCTCAACACCACCACCTCCATTCCCTGTCTTATTCTCATCTTCCACTTGCTTCCTGTGAAGCCCTGGGAATTGTCTGAATGAATCCTGTGGTTAGGAGATTGGGAAGAGAAACACGTGTCAGGAGGGCCCAGAGCTAGTGCTGGTTCCTATCTTGGCCACGCAGGAGGGCTCAGGATTCAGAGGATTAATCAAGCCTGGTTACCTGGGGGCAGGACTGGGTCAGAATACCTGGTTGTCTGTGTTGTGTCCTATAGTTCTATTGCCATGTTGTTCAGCCACTCAGTCGTGTCTGGCTCTTTGTGACCCCATGGACTGCAGCACGCCAGGCTCCTGGAAATTGCTCAGATGTTCATTAAGTCAGTGATGCCATCTAACCATCTCATCCTCTGCCACCCCTTTCTCCTTTTGCCTTCAGTCTTTCCCACATCAGGGTATTTTTCAATTAGTTGGTTCATTATCAGATGCTATTCTATCTCTAATGTTATTCTCACTATGTTGTGAGATAGAAATAATTTCCCTGCTTTCCAGATTAAAGAATCAAGGCTCAAAGGAGTTAAGTAACCTATCTGTTGAAATCACACAGCTGGTGAGTGGCAGAGCTGGAATTCACATGTCAATCCGCCTGACACTGAACTTCAGGTTCTTTTCCCCTACAACAAACTACCTCCAGACAGTGGGTCAAGATGAGCTTGTGGGCAAAATCCTGGAAATATTTGCCTTGGTAGTAAAGACATTTTCCAAATGAAAATAGGCTATTAATGAACAATTTCCACAGGAGACCTAAATGCTGGGATGCTGGTAATAGTGCTTGGGGAAATCGGCAATTATCTCTGCTGGGCAGTTTTCCTCCTGAAGCTTCTCGTCTCAAAGACCCAAAGGTTACTTCTGATTACATCAGCAGCCACACAGTCCCAGTTTAGGAATCTCGAAACCACATGTGTGACTCACATGTCGTTGTTATAACAGTAGGAAACACATTAACTCGGCTTTAAAGAGCGTTCAGTGAAAAGCCAGGCTTCTAGAAACCAGTTTCTTGGTTTGTGAAGCACACAGTCTAAGCCGTCCTCCTGATGACAGTGTCGTAGTGTGAGGCTGTACATTTATGTGATCTGACAGCTCAACGAAGCTGTTTGCTTTCACAGACTCCATGTCCCAGCACATTCCACTGAACTTACAGCAAGTGACTAACGAGTATTTCACCACCGTGACATTTTGAGTTGCAAGCCATAGGGATTGCTGTTTGATTGAACCATATATTAAAAGCATTTTTAAAAACGTGTGTTACAAAATCATTCCGTCGAAGTCATAAACAAGAGTTCTTTCGGTCTCACTCCAGGCTGACAATAATGCTGGTGAGTTACAGGCATTTCGGAATGAAGGAAGATATCACTTCTCTTTTCCCAAGTGTATGCTGTTGATTTTTTTTTAAAATAGATTTTCATGTGCTTAAAATCAGAGTTTTTTATAACTGGATTATGAATGTGGAGTCTCAGAAATACTTAACATTCCTCAGCGTTCACATGGGGGTTGAGGACCCAGAGCCAATTCCGGGGAGCAGAAACTTCGCAGGACTGGAATGACTGGACTTAGATGCCGCTTCAGGTTCTGCGCCCTCCCTCACTGTATGATCTTCGAACAGCCCTCAGAATCCTTCATACCTCAGTTTTCTTGTATCTAAAATGGGGAAAACGATTTTACTTCACAGGGGAGTCTGTGAGGATTAAAATAAGATGGTGCATGGTAGATGCTACCTGCTACAGAGTAAATGTTCGGAAATGTGGTTTCCCTCACTTGTGTGTCTTGGTGGAGGCAGCGGACAAGCAGAGGAGCAGTGAAATAAGTTATCAAGGCAAGACTCAGGGGCTGGGAGAGAGCGAAGGGGGAGGACTTTAGTAGGGCCAGAGTCACAGAAAGCTAAGGGGAGAGAGACTGGGAGCCACACTTTCATAATGCCTACCACCATGTGCCAGGGATTAGTGTGGGTGTCAGAGGAAGCAGGATGAATTCTGTTAAGAGACATGAGAATCTAACTCGCACGGACTGGTTTGACTTAAGAGCTTTGCTCTTCGGGGTTTTCTCTCTCCTGCTTTTTAAGGTGATATAAAGAGAAGGGGGACCAGAACATATGCTTTTATTTACTCAAGGGAGAAAAAAAAGGGAGAGTAAAAAAAAAAAAAAACAACAACAGAACCTAACGTTGAGTTATTAAAACTCTGGTGAAAACTGAAATGGTAGTGACTTGAGCTTCCTTTGTCCCATTGTAGGTTCTTGGGCATAAAATGATACAGCACCAAGGTTCTAGTAATTATTATTGGAAAACTAAATATAAATACACCCACCAAGATAAAGACTTAATGTGAGAGCTGTCTAGCTTTTGGTTTGTTTACTGTAAGAAAGTAAAAGCAGCTTGATTTGAGTTTGTGTTTATCTTTGCAGAGGAGTTTTATGTGGCTGATTTTGCATAGAAACAAGCGTGTTTTCTAAGAGATGCCAGCAAATGCGGAACTGGGAGACATGCTCTGGATTTGCCTGTAAAAGTCTTTATCATCTTGGGAGGTGATTTGACTGGTCTTGATGGGCA
Source organism: Oryx dammah (assembly GCF_014754425.2). Classification (NCBI taxonomy): domain Eukaryota; kingdom Metazoa; phylum Chordata; class Mammalia; order Artiodactyla; family Bovidae; genus Oryx; species Oryx dammah. The sequence goes on from NW_024070185.1 coordinate 95,921,319, forward strand.
ATTGGATCAAAGGCTCTAGCAAAGGAGGGGACATGACCAAGCTCATATGCACACAGAGGCTCAGCAAACAAGACTTCACAGCGGCCTCTATAAAATGATTTCCAAAGATTTATTTGAACAGTGCCCATCAAATGTGAATGTACACTAGAAAGTCAGTATGGACCTAGACTGCATTGTATCCACTCAGTGGGGTGTGTGATGAGGCAGAACCTTCCCAGTCCCACCCTACCCTGAGAACTCTAGTCAATGTTTGTTGACCATTTTTTTATAGTCCAGATTCTGAGCCATGTTAGCAGCATAGCAAGTCTAGAGCCAAGCAAACTAACTGGGGGGTGATGTGGGTGGGTGAGTAGACATGTGGATGCTCTATCCAGAACCTGGCAGGCCCTTTTTACAGTTCCATGCACCTTTCCCCAGCTTCTATCTTTGCTTCTACCAGATGCTACCCTTGGCTGCTGGAGCCACTGTACCCAACAGCTCTGAGAGCTGGAAATGTTGCAGGAAGGGGGACCCCACTTCCAAGGCCTAACACTGGACTCCTGTCTAACATTCAGAAATGAACTGTCTGAGGAGACACACAAAGGAAGAGATGTTATTGGGAAGGGGCGCCCAGGCGGAGAACAGTAGGGGAAGGGAACCCAGGAGAGCTGCTTTGCCTCGTGGCTCACGATTTCAGGTTTTATGGTGATGGGATTAGTTTCTGGATTGCCTTTGACCAATCATTCTCACTTAGAGTTCTTCCTGATGGTGCACACATTGTTCAGCCAAGATGGATGCTAGTAAGCAGGATTCTGGGAAGTGGTCAGACATATGGTGTCTCCTTTTGACCTTTCCTAAACTCTTCCTGTTGGTGGTGGCTTATTAGTTCTGCGTTCCTTACCAGGACCTACTGTCGGAAAATAACTCACGAAAGTGGTTACTCTGGTGCCTGGCCAGGGTGGGCGGATCCAGTCAGTGTGTGTCCCCTAACAGAAATACCTGGGACTTTGCAACCTGCTGGGGTGGCCCTTTGCCAATGACTGATTGGAATGAACAGTCTGAACACTCAGCTCCCTGGCCTTGAGTGTGGATGAGCTCAGGTGTAATTTCTACTCCAGAGTCTCCTGTGGGATCAGGCTGAGGCTGGACTTTGCCTGAAATTGCACCCTTGCTTGCCTTCTTCCCCTTCCTTATCTTGTTTCCCTCGCTGCTTTTCCAAGTTCTCCTGGGAACACTTCCTTAATAAATCACTTGCATTTGAATTATGATCTCAGGGTCTGCTTCTATGAAAACTGACCTAAGGCAAAGAATTAATCCAAATGCTTCATATTGAAATAGGGTGTGTGTGTGCACACATGCATGTGTGCTCATGCAAGCAACGTTAACTATTAGAAGCCTTCTCTGATGGCATTAAGGGGGATTGATTTGGTCAGGGGATCTTGTAGCTTTCTTTGGAGGGATAAAATTAATTCTTTCTATCCCCATGTTGGGAGTGAGGTTGGGATTGCTGACTGTGGATGTTGAGGGAAATCTCTCCTGGGAGCTATGAGAAAGCAGACGTTTTGATTCACAAAGAATCAGGAGAGAAAGAGTGTGAGAACAGCCAGCAACCTGAAGCGGTTGAGGCCCTGGAGGATGCGCAGTGTCCTGTAATTCCGACAGCAGCTACTGTTCTGAGCCCAGGCAGCTGGACGAAGTCATATGTGTTTGGGGAAATTTTCCTTGAGAATTCCTAGAAAAAATAATGGGGACCATAAGATCCTGATATTTTTCAAGAGACAGCTATCAATTCAGTAGGCATTCAGACCACATCATCACACATTTCTAATAATCAGAAAAGTCCAAAGAAATAGTATTATGCTCATGAACTTGGCTGCCTGTGGGTATTGGAAGCTCACCGTCAACAAAAACAGCCAAACCAGACAGGAGGGGCTCTGACCAGGCACATTGTAGCTGGGTGAGATCAACCAGTGATCCTTTTAGGAGATCAGTAATTTTAATTCAGGAAATCATCCCTGAATATTCATTGCAAGGACTAATGCTGAAGCTGAAGCTCCAATACTTTAGCCACCTGATGAAAAGAGTGAGCTCATTGGAAAACACCCTGATGCTAGGAAAGATTGAAGGCAGGAGAAGAGGACAACAGAGGATGAGATGGTTGGATGGCATCACCAACTCAATGGACATGTGTTTGAGAAAACTCAGGGAGATAATGATGGACCAAGAAGCCTGTTGTGCTGCAGTTTATGGGGTCACAAAGAGTCAGACAAGACAGCAACTGAACAACACTTGGCAGAGACATCGTGGCATTTGCTGCTTTCCCCCCAATAAGAAACCATTCATTGACAACTGGTATGATCCTCATAACTCTCCCTACTAAAGAATGACAAGGAATGAAGCTGGACAAACTAAAGGTTCAGAATTCTATAAACTCACAAAATAGGCAGGAACACTTTCCCTCTTTCACTGACAGCTGGAGCTTCATCAGTCTTGTTGTCTAGCCAGCTTTTGTTACAGGAAATTGATTGCTGGAGGTTTGGGACACACAGGTATGCTTGGCCCTGCCATACCTTCGCTCACACTAAATTATGAGACTCTCTGAGCCCCATCACCATTTGCCTCACCTGGCCCTATCTGCAGGCTGCTTCATATACTATAATTCCTACCAGGTACACAGATTTCATCATAGTGCTGCTGGCCCAATGGAAGGTTAACTTTGAGCTTCTTGGACATGGTAGAAAGGATAATAAGCAGAGGCCAAGAAAGTGAAAAAAAAAAAAAAACTGTTAAGAAATTGACATTGGAGTTGGGTGAATCCAATCACCTCAACTTTTTTAACTTCCTCAAGTTTGAACAAGTCTGTGAAAGAATAAAGCCTATCTTGACTCTGATTTTCTGAGAATTAAGCTTCAAACACATAATCTGCTTTCTCTTCAATATGGATGCTCACTCTGGGCTGTGAGCTGGGTTGTCCAGGGCCTCCTCATGGAAGGGTAGCTGGAGCCCACGCATTCTCTTGGAAAGTATCAAAAGAGCTGAAAACCCTATGAGAGGTGGGAGGTGGGGAAGAAGTCTCCTAACTTTGGGGGAAATTAACAAGAGCGCTAGCATAAGCATTGGGGTTTGCCTCCCCAGTGAGGCTACCTTGGGATCCAGGGTTATCAAGGCCAAGAAGAGGATAAGTACTGATGGAAGTTACCAAGTGGTACAGAAGAGAACAAGGAAATAGCTTCATGAAGAAAAGTCAGCTGCAAACTGTAACATTTCACCAATCAAAATGAGACAGTGAGAAAGAGAGGGAGCAGAGGTAGGTCTATGCCCTTAGCCTTCCCCAAAGACGATGCAGTCTGGAGAAGAGAGGGTTACACTGTGTGTGGAGGACTTGCTTACTCTCCCTCTCCATTCACCCGAAATCCCACTGGGATATTCTAATCTCCTTGGAACATGCTGCATTATCTGTACTTTTAGCACAGCTCACGTTTCAGATGGCAGGCTGCGGAGCAATCTGATTGTTTTATGGGCTCAGCCAAGAGAGGAGCTCCAATTCCTTTCTCTTGGCCAGGTGCCCTCTTTGAGGGAGAAGACCTGTGGTGTATAGGGACCAGCCAAGTGCTTAAAGATTTCAGAAACTTCAAAGGCAGGGGAGGAGCCAGAAACAATAAAAAGGAAAATGATAAACATTCAGCTTAAAGATGGGCTGAGTTAAAAATCCCTGAGAAATTACTCTGAGCAGAGTTAGGGGCCGATTCTCAGAGGCCAGTGGCAACATTCCATGGCATTACACAACGTTCCAAGAAGCAATTATTAGCTTTGTTTTAGTTGTGATTAGCACGGTTAATGACTCGTAGAGGCGGAAAGACAAGGAAAGTGGGGGAAGATGAGCCCACAGAAAGGGCTTTCTGCTCCAGTCCAGGACTCTCCAAATTGGGGGGAGGGCATCCTACCTTCCAGGGGGCCTAGGACACCTCCACCCATTTTGAATATTCAGTTTTGGAACTATTGTATAAGAAGAAACATGATTTTTTATTTTTTTCAAAAGGCAAAACCATTGCTATAAAAGAGCTTGAGTATCAAGGACTCATCATGTCCTGTGGGCAAAGTTATACCACGGGACTCAACATCTTTAGGGTCATGCCTACACAAAGGCCAGCGGACAGTCAAAACTATCAGCTGAAATGTTAGGTCCAGAATATTGGAAGAGTTCATGCAGCCTGACTGTTCTGGGAGATTTATATAGCCCAAGCAAAAGGAAAAAAAAGTAGATAGACTTAATTTAATTTAGCAACTGTATGTGAGCATTTACTGGCGGCTTCCCAGGTGGATCAGTGGTAAAGAACCCACCTGCCAAGCTGGAGACTCGGATTTGATCTCTGGGTTGGGGAGATCCCCTGGAGGAGAGCATGGCAACCCACTCCAGTATTCTTGCCTGGAGAATCCCCTGGACAGAGGAGCCTGGCAGGCTACAGTTCATGCAGTCGCAAAGAATTGGACATGACTGAGCAAGTAAACAGCAGCAGCACCATGTGAATGCCTACTGTGTGCCTGACACTTTTCTAGGCACATGGGCTATAGCAGTGAACCAGGGCAAAGAGTGCTTCTCTCAGAACTGACATACTAGAGAAGAAGCCAGATGTAAATAAAAACAAGCAGTATGTTCAAAGTTGATAACTGCTATGGAAGAGCAGGAATGTGGAGCCTGGGACAAGAGCTGGGAAACAGGCTGCCGAATTAAAGAAGGGGTCAAGTTCAGTGTCAGTAAGATGGTGAGATCAAAGCGAAAACATGAAGAAGGTGACGAAGTTAGCCTAGAGGTTTCTGGGGGAGGAGAATACCAGAAAGAAAGAAGAGTTCCCTCAAAGAGGCAAGCCAGGAGAGTGCTCTGTGGATCAGACAGAAAGGAAGCCAATGAAACTACAGCAAAATGAGGAGTGTGGAGAGAGTGCGAAGAGTCAGACAGATCAGGGATTAGGGGAGGTGCTGTAAGGCCCATGAAGTCATTATGAAGATGCTGTCAGGGTACAATATTGCAAACCTGAAGTCTGAATGGCTAAGGGATTGCGATAGCTCAGATCGAAAAAAAAGTACAGAAAAAAAATCACATAGTCACTGCCTTCAAGAAGCTTACTGTGTAGTGGGAAAGGTAGGTAAGCAAGCACGTAACGAGAACACATGTAATAAGTGGGCTCTCTGGTGGCTCAGTGGGGTGAAGGATCTGCCACTCCAGTATTCTTGCCTGGAGAATCCCATGGACAGAGGAGCCTGGCGGGCTAGGTCCACAGAGTCGCAAAGAGGCAGATACAACTGGAACAACTGAGCACGCGCACGCATATGTGCTAAGTGGGCAATACAGCAGACAATCACTGTGAGAGGAAGATCGGTGATCCCGCTTGAAGAAACTGGGGAAGACTTCTCAGAGGAAAAGCTACCTGAGTCAACTGGTTAAAGTCAAGGAAAGATGGTTGGGCACTTTACATTACACGTGTGCTCCTGGGGACACCGAGGCTCCCAGGAGGGTAGGTGGCCCCAAGTGGCCCAGCACTCAGTCTCCAGTCCAGGCTACTTCCTACCAGAGCCATTCCCTTCCCCTGTACAGACCCAGTGGGAGTTCTGTTTGAAGTGACTCTCTTCCGGCTTTCAGAGGCAATGGAAGGAAGAGCTGTCGCTGAGCCTAAGCTCTAAGCTCTGACGTCACTTGCTGCACTCTGAGGGTTGTTGTTCAGTGACCAAGTCGTGTCCAACTCTTTTGACCTCTTGAACTACAGCAAGCCAGACTCCTCTGTCCTCCACTATCTCCTGGAGTTTGCTCCAATTCATGTCCATTGAGTCCGTGATGCTATCTAGCCATCTCATCCTCTGCCGCCCACTTCTCCTTTTGCCTTCAGTCTTTTCCAGCATTAAGGCCTTTACCAATGAAAATACAATGAATGCATTTTCCAATGAAAATGAGAGGGAGTATCTCTCAATTTGATATGCCCCTTCAATAAAAGCTAGACTGAGGACGTTGTACAGATGACCCTGTGCAAATGAATTTCCCAGAACAAAACAAATTCTAGAGAACAACAAGGAAGACCAAGAGTCAAAGAGAAAAAGACGTGGGTAATCTAATAAAGGAGGCACTGGAAATTTAAGGTCTTCAAAGTCAGTAAGCCAGAGCACGGAAACATATTCTTAGTAGAGTAAGAAGTTTGCAAAAGTGCTATTAGGCAGACCTAGGCTCATATCCAGGTTCAGTCCTTTGCAAACTATGTGACAAAGGGTGTCTTTTCCTTCTTTTTTACCAGGGATCATAATACTTGTCTTTCCCATCTCCCAGGACTGTTCTGAGGATCACAGACATGAAAACATGTGGGAAACTATTGTACCCGTGTTGTATGTCTCTGTTCTAGAGGTGACATTTTCAAAGACTTTATTGGCTTATTTGGTCAATATGACATGCTTTTGCAATCTTATGAGTCACAGGCTCTTTGTATTAGAAATTTAAAACCTCACAGAGATTCTTGTCTGAAGGCTTCATGTTACAGATGAGCAAACAAGGGCACGTTGAAGATGGCAGAGGAAAGCAGAGGCCAAGCTAGGCCTGGATCCTTGAATCATCTCTCAGAGCTCTGTACTTAGATGGACTACAGAACATAATTAGGAGAGTACACGAATGAAGATTCTTCCTGCTTCTGGCTGAGTCGGGGAGAAGGGGAGTATCATTTCCTCCTGGGGCTCTTCCAGGGCAGCACCTTGAACTTCCTTCCACAGCAAGTGCTTTCACTGGCTTTAAACACATTTCTTTATTTTCATAAAAGACTATTTATTAAGCACCTATTGGGTACTAGACTGACATTAAGTACCTGCATGAAAACTGCTCTCTTTAATCCCCCCAGGAACCCAGTGAGTTGTTAGTATTACCATCTTGCAGATGAGAAAACAGGCTCTGAGAGCTGGTGTGCCCCTCCCAAGATCACAATTCGAAGGCACTAAATCTGAGTTGGAACCCACCTTTGAAGGCACCATGCCCCACTGTCTTTCTACCTTACCCAAACTGTATACACTGCTTTCTCTTTTAGCCTCTGGCAAAAACTAGAAATCTGGATTAGAGGAAAAAAAAAAAAAAAACCTCATTAAAGAAAGCAAGTGCAAAAGTGGAATCTGTCTTGAGGAATAGAACTGATATCACAAATTAGACTTTGGGGATGACCTGATTTTTTTCTTCTAAATTGCAAAATATGGAGCTGACAATATTCTCCACATACATAGTCACTTCTATCCAGAGCAGTTTCAAAAATATGATACAGATGAATCATAGGTAGGATTTATGAGTAAGTCTAATATGTAGCAATGTGGGAGGGCCCATTTGAGACAGTGTCTGTAAGAACAGAGGCCTTGTTCAGAACTGCTTAAAGCAGAGACACTTGACGGATGTGATGGATTCTTTACTATTGTAAATATATCAAAGCAGGAAGAAAAGAGTGAACATTACCCAAGCTTATCTATCTAGAAGCAATCACTCCTGACACTGTAGTACCGTTTTTTTTATTTTGTCCCCAGACTTTGCTTTTGGAACACATTAGCTAGAATTAGACTCTGTGTACATTTCTATATTTTTTCTTTTTCACTTAGTACTATTAATATTATTTACTATGATGTAAAACACACTTCAAAAATGATATCTTGCAAAGAAATCATATTGCATTACTGGAATGAAAGAAGAGCCTATCAAAGAAATACCCTGGAGAGGGTGGAAAATGAGGACAAAAATCAAATGAGGTGGGGAGGGAGGTGAGATGGTTTCCACGTTTTTGAAGCAAAGGATAAGGTCTTCTTGAGAGAAGCCAGAATGGACTCTCTTATTTCAAGGATCTCTGGCCTCCCCAGTTCGAGTTAACATAATTGTGGCAGTGGTGTGGTTGACTCAAACTGGCTGAGTGTCACAGTGCAGGGCCAGATAGAGAGTAGCTTAGGTTCTGAGAGTCATATGTTCTCTGCTGCAGCCACTCAACGCTGCCGTTGTAGCAGCAAAGCTGCCATAGACAAGATGTATACAAATGAGCCTGGCTGTGTACCAATAAAACATTATTTAGAAAAATAGTGGGTGGGATTTGGATCGTCATAGGGGACTTTTTTTTATTAGTCTTGGTCTGGGATGGACTCTTTGTAGACCCTGTATAGATACAGAGAAGGGCAAAATTTTGTTTCTGCCATCAAGGAATGGGGAGAGATAAGAAAAGAGTTTATTACCATACAGCATGTCAAAAGCGATAAACAAGAGATCAAAGAGAAGGAAGCAGAGTGGTCTCCTCTGAGCAATGAGGAAGACCTCACAAATGGAGGGATGCCTAGTCTGAGCTCCAAAATTCAAGTAGAAGTTCCTGTACATAAGCCTATTCCATTGGTTGTATGTTGAATTGCTTTTCCTATAAGGTTTGGTGGTGTCTCCATGGAAACACCCAAAGCCTGGGCCTGGCCAAGGTTAGCAAAATTTCCCAGGAAACTGGTGGGCACTTTCTGGAGCAAATACCACTAAACTATTGCCTGGGCTATTTTTCATCCTTATTTGATCAGCCTATGAAAACAGCTGGTCTCTCTTTGAAATCTTTCTGTGTTGTGTTTATTTGATGTGTGTACATGTTATACAAGACACTAAAGATTAAATCACAGGGAGTTGTTTCAAGACACAGATTCCACCCCCAGCTATGGAGTAACTATGGCTTCCATTCAATGCCATAATGAGTGCCTACTATGTGCAAAAAGGAGGCTTTCCTGGGCTCCTGTCCAAGGCAATTATTATCCCTCATTTTCCAGCACCACCTACACCAGGAGCTGTAGGATAATTGTCGAAGAAACCAAGAGTCCTGGGATGTTTGGCTCAAAAGGAACCAAAGGAATGAGGAACTGGAAGGAAAAGGTGTTTGTACTGGGGAGGAGAGATTGGTGGTGTTTAACTGTTCCTTTTGCACAGGAGTCCCATTGAAGTGAGTGTTAATGACTGTATTTCTAGTCTTGTTAGGGGTAATCAAGCTCTCCAGAGATTCTTGAAACAACAGCACTCTCTAAACACCCAGTGTTTTTTCCTATACTTGCACATTAATCCTTCCATCTCTGCCTAAACCAGCTGCTAAGAAAAACTTACAATTATTCCAATAGATTTCTGTGGAAACAGTGATGAGGGAAAGATATGAAGTTAGTTGTGTCAAGAGTTCTAGGACTCTTTCTTCTTAGGGGTCCAGAAGGTTTTTAAACTGATGTCTAATTAAAATGTGGTTAAAACATGAAAAGAAATTTAATTTAATCTTCAAATCTACTTTGACAACTATGAACAGGGAACATTTTTTTTTCCCCCACAGGTAAATACTAGATATACAATGAGAAGTTAAGAGAAAAACATTGAGAGGTAGAGAAAGAGGCAATATGGGAAAGACAGAGAAAAAAGCAGGGGATGGAATTCATCATAAAAACACTAAATTTTTTATAGATGGTGAGAGAAAGAGAGTAAAGGTGGAGGAGAAAGATCAACCTCTTAGTAAAGAGAGAATAGGAGTTAGAAGAGAGAGAAAACAAGGCGGGAAGAGGCGCCACACGCATGTGAAACTTGAGAAGCAATTACATCTGGAGTCTTCGTGGGTAGAGTGGAGACCCACTGCTTTCAGCTCGTCACACTCTCCTTTTTAAAACTCCAGAGGCTCTGATCTGTATGGAGGTGCCATAGCAATCCAACCAGGGGAAGGACTTGTTCTGGGTTGCTATGGCATTGTGTGTGTGTGCTCACTTGCTCAGTTGTGCCTGACTCTTTGCGACCCCATGGACTCTAGCCCACCAGGCTCTTCTGTCCATGGGATTCTCTGGGCAAGAATATTGGAGTGGGTTGCCATTTCCTTCTCCCGGGGTTCTTCCCAACTCAGGGATCTGGGTCTCTTGAGTCTCCTGCACTGGCAGGTGGATTCTTTACCACTAGTACCACCTGTGATGGCATTACTCAGAAAAATATTTCACATATTGACAGGGAAGCAGCTCTCCGGTGTTGACTGGTGATGGACTCTGGGATATTGGTGATCAGCTCAATTTTCTTCCTGTGCCTTATATAAAAAAAGGGGCAAGACCCTAAAGCTTGAGATTTAATTTGGGCATTTTAAAGCATTTTTTCAGCAGAGATAAAAGTATCCCTTGATATCAGGAAAAACTGGAGGCGATGCAGATAACTGCATCTGAGTCAGCACATATTTTTTGAACTGTGGTGTGCCAAGCACTGCATTTGCCTCTTCACACATATATTAACTCATCTAATCGTCAAAACAATCCAGTCAAGTTGCTATTATGATCTTTATTCTCTTGGCAAGGAGACTGAGGCTTGGTGAGCTTATATGTGATTTTTCCAAGGACCTATAGCTAAGTAGTGAGGTTGGGTTAGTGCCCAACACTGAAGCCCAAGTGCTTTCCACCAGCACAACTTTACTAGCCTCTTGGAACTACTACCAATCCACCCAGAGAGAGAACTTGGCCCAAGGGCCCATTAACCAGGGGACCCTCAGGGGACAGACATCTGGCAATGTCTGTTGACATTTTTGGTGTCACAACTGGCTGGGAGATGCTACTGGCATCTAGAGGCCACGTATGCTACTGAAGGTCAATGTTCAGGATAGCGCCTGCAACAAAGAACTATCTGATCCAAAATGTCCATAGTGCCAAGAAGAGAATCCCTGCAGAAGATAGAAGGCCCTGGTCAGAGCTGCTCTCCTAAAAGAGCATCTCTTACAAGGATACTCAGAGTCAGACAGCACAATTTTTAATACCTTAAGAATCTTGGAGGCCTCTCGGGGCAAAAAAAGTGGGAAAGTTGCCTTTTCCACTCTGGTTCTTGGATAAACACAAGATTTAGTTTTGCAAACCCCAATCAGTTCCTTTTAATACAACGTATTAGGAGGAAAATAGAAAATGCTGATGACAACATTGCTGGAGCTTTGTGTTTTGGACTGCAATTTATTTAGGCCTCTTCATCTTCTGCCTAAAACTCTGCAACAGTGACTTGATTGTTCTTCCTGTCTCTATTCTGGCTTCCCTTGGATCTCCCCACTACCCATCATCTTTCTAAAACTCAGGTAAGACCATGCCACTGCTAAACCCTTCTGAAGGCTCCTTCTCACCCCTAGAACCAAAACGGTTCATCATGCCCAGCCTGGCCCTTGGGGCTACTGTGGTCCTGTCCCGTCTGACTTCTCCAACTTTATTCCCAACATCTTCATTTCCAAATATTCTTTATATTCCAACCAAGCTATAACACTTGCTCTTATGAGTTGGTGGTGGTCAGAATCATAACCTCTTTTTTCTCACCTCTGTCATTTTGCTAAAGCAATTCCTTTTTCTTGAAATTCACTTTGGTTTGTCAGCCATGGCCAACTCTTACCTCAAGGTACAGTTCAAATGCCATCCATTCATCAAGCTGTTATTTAATTTCTGATATTACAAGTAAATTCTTTCACCAGTGAAATCCCGTAGTCTTTTCTCAGGACCTCCAAATGGGTATATGTGTGCATATATGCAGATTACATGTGAAATAAATATATATACACATATATATTATACTATGCATATTATGCCATACAGTACTAGACTGGTACAAAAGTAAGTGCAGTTTTAAACTGTGAATTTTAAATCATTATAACTAGGTTCAAATACATCTTAATAATCAAAATAGGAACCATTATAATCAACACATTTTTGCCAATGAGAAATAAGTTTGTTTATGCCTGTAGCATAAAAATCTGTGCTTTGGGATTCAACAGACTCTTGGAAAGCATTTTCTGTTTCCTACTGGTTGTGGAAGAGTTTCCCTGCAAGAAGTTGCCGAGATGCTTGAAGAAGTGGTAATCAGTTGGTGTGAGGTCAGGAGAATATAGCAGATAAGGCAAAACTCCATAGCTCAACTCATTTAATTTCTGAAGCATTGGTTGTGTGATATGCAGTTGGGCGCTGTCATGGTGAAGAGTCAGGCCCATTCTGTTGACCCATACCAGCTGCAGGTATTGCAGCTTTCAGTGCATCTCATTGATTTGCTGAGCATACTTCTCAAATGGAATGATTTTGCCAGCATTTAGAAAACTAGTGGATCAGATTGGCAGCAGACCACCAAACAGTGACTATGACCATTTTTTTGGTGCAAGTTTGGCTTTGAGAAGTGCTTTGGAACTTCTTTTTGACCAACCACTGAGCTGGTTGTCAATGGTTGTTATATAAAATATGCTTTTCATTGCATGTCACAATTTGATGGAGAAATGGTTCATTGTTGTTTCCCACGATAAAGAGATGACATTTCAAAACAACGGTGTTTTTTTATTTTTGGTTACATTATGAGGCACCCACTTATGGAGATTTTTCACCTTTCAATTTGCTTCAAATGCTGAATGACCATAGAATGATTGATGTTGAGTTCTTTGGCAACTTCTTGTGTAGTTGTAAGAGCATCAGCTTCGATGATTGCTCTCAGTTGGTTGTTGTCAACTTCCAATGGCCGGCCACTAGGCTTTTCATCTTCATCTTTGTTTTCTTTGCAAAACTTCTTCAACCACTACTTTCCTATATGTTTGTTGGCAGTTCCTGGGCCACGTGTGTTGTTTATGTTGCAAGTTGTCTCTGCTGCTTTACGACAATTTTGAACTTGAATAAAAAAATCACTTGAATTTGCTTTTTTTTTCTTTTTTTATTTTTTTTAAATTTTATTTTTACTTTATTTTACTTTACGATACTGTATTGGTTTTGCCATACATTGACATGAATCCACCACGGGTGTATACAAGCTCCCAATCCTGAATCCCCCTCCCACCTCCCACCCCATATCATCTCTCTGGATCATCCCCATGCACCAGCCCCAATCATCCTGTATCCTGTATCGAACATAGACTGGCACTTCATTTCTTACATGAAAGTATACGTGTTTCAATGCCATTCTCCCAAATCATCCCACCCTCTCCCTCTCCCTCAGAGTCCAAAAGTCCGTTCTATACATCTGTGTCTCTTTTGCTGTCTCGCATACAGGGTCATCATTACCATCTTTCTAAATTCCGTATATATGTCAGTATACTGTATTGGTGTTTTTCTTTCTGGCTTACTTCACTCTGTATAATCGGCCCAAGTTTCATCCATCTCATTAGAACTGATTCAAATGTATTCTTTTTAATGGCTGAGTAATACTCCATTGTGTATATGTACCACAGCTTTCTTATCCATTCATCTGCTGATGGACACCTAGGTTGTTTCCATGTCCTGGCTATTATAAACAGTGCTTCAGTGAACATTGGGGTACATGTGTCTCTTTCTATTCTGGTTTCCTCAGTGTGTATGCCCAGCAGTGGGATTGCTGGGTCATAAGGCAGCTCTATTTGCAATTTTTTAAGTAATCTCCACACTGTTTTCCATAGTGGCTGTACTAGTTTGCATTCCCACCAACAGTGTAGGAGGGTTCCCCTTTCTCCACACCCTCTCCAGCATTTATTGCTTGTAGACTTTGGGATCACTGCCATTCTGACTGGTGTGAAATGGTACCTCACTGTGGTCTTGATTTGCATTTCTCTGATAATGAGTAATGTTGAGTATCTTTTCATGTGTTTGTTAGCCATCCGTATGTCTTCTTTGGAGAAATGCCTATTTAGTTCTTTGGCCCATTTTTTGATTGGGTCGTTTATTTTTCTGGAATTGAGCTGCATAAGTTGCTTGTATATTTTTGAGGTTAGTTGTTTGTCAGTTGCTTCATTTGCTATTGTTTTTTCCCATTCAGAAGGCTGTCTTTTCACCTTACTTATAGTTTCCTTTGTTGTGCAGAAGCTTTTAATTTTAATTAGATCCCATTTGTTTATTTTTGCTTTTATTTCCAGTATTCTGGGAGGTGGATCATAGAGGATCCTGCTGTGATTTATGTCGGAGAGTGTTTTGCCTAAGTTCTCCTCTAGGAGTTTTATAGTTTCTGGTCTTACGTTTAGATCTTTAATCCATTTTGAGTTTATTTTTGTGTGTGGTGTTAGAAAGTGATCTAGTTTCATTCTTTTACAAGTGGTTGACCAGTTTTCCCAGCACCACTTGTTAAAGAGATTGTCTTTACTCCATTGTATATTCTTGCCTCCTTTGTCGAAGATAAAGTGTCCATAGGTGTGTGGATTTATCTCTGGGCTTTCTATTTTGTTCTATTTGAATTTGCTTTTTATCTAACAGTATTTCTATAGTCTAAAATAAAGATAAAATAAATAGAAAGTAATGTCATTAACAAAAAAACACAAAACAAGAAATGCTCATTAAAATGATATATAACATAATGACATTTATTTAAGAATGTATTCCAATATCAAACAGTAAAGTTCAACAATGAAAAATCACAATTACTTTTGCACCAACCTAATATATATGCTTTGGCATAGTCAATAAAGCAGAAATAGATGTTTTTCTGGAACTCTCTTGCTTTTTTGATGATCCAGCGGATGTTGGCAATTTGATCTCTGGTTCCTCTGCCTTTTCTAAAACCAGCTTGAATATATGGAAGTTCATGGTTCATGTATTGCTGAAGCCTGGCTTGGAGAATTTTGAGCATTACTTTACTAGCGTGTGAAATGAATGCAATTGTGTGGTAGTTTGAGCATTCTTTGGCATTGCCTTTCTTTGGGATTAGAATGAAAACTGACCTTTTCCAGTCCTGTGGCCATTGTTGAGTTTTCCAAATTTGCTGACATATTGAGTGCAGCACTTTCACAGCATCATCTTTCAGGATTTAAGGCCCACTTGACTTCACATTCCAGGATGTCTGGTTCTAGGTGAGTGATCACACCATTGTGATTATCTTGGTCTTGAAGATCTTTTTTGTACAGTTCTTCTGTGTATTCTTGCCACCTCTTCTTAATATCTTCTGCTTCTATTAGGTCCTTACCATTTCTGTCCTTTATTGAGCCCATCTTTGCATGAAATGTTCCCTTGGTGTCTCTAATTTTCTTGAAGAGATCATGAGAAACACTCGGCTGGAAGAAGCACAAGCTGGAATCAAGAGTGCCGGGAGAAATATCAATAACCTCAGATATGCAGATGACACCACCCTTATGGCAGAAAGTGAAGAGGAACTAAAAAGCCTCTTGATGAAAGTTAAAGTGGAGAGTGAAAAGTTGGCTTAAAGCTCAACATTCAGAAAATGAAGATCATGGCACCCGGTCCCATCACTTCGTGGGAAATAAATGGGGAAACAGTGGAAACAGTGTCAGACTTTCTTTTTTGGGGCTCCAAAATCACTGCAGATGGTGACTGCAGCCATGAAATTAAAAGATGCTTACTCCTTGGAAGAAAAGTTATGACCGACATAGATAGCATATTAAAAAGCAGAGACATTACTTTGCTGACTAAGGTCTGTCTAGTCAAGGCTATGGTTTTTCCTGTGGTCATGTATGGATGTGAGAGTTGGACTGTGAAGAAGGCTGAGCACCAAAGAATTGATGCTTTTGAACTGTGGTGTTGGAGAAGACTCTTGAGAGTCCCTTGGACTGCAAGGAGATCCAACCAGTCCCTTCTGAAGGAGATCAACCCTGGGATTCCTTTGGAAGGAATGATGCTAAAGCTGAAACTCCAGTACTTTGGCCACCTCATGCAAAGAGTTGACTCATTGGAAAAGACTCTAATGCTGGGAGGGACTGGGGGCAGGAGGAGAAGGGGATGACAGAGGATGAGATGGCTGGATGGCATCACTGACTCAATGGACGTGAGTCTGAGTGAACTCTGGGAGTTGGTGATGGACAGGGAGGCCTGGCATGCTGCAATTCATGGGGTCGCAAAGAGTTGAACACGACTGAGTGACTGAACTGAACTGAACAGAATATATATATAATAGATATAGAATATTCAAACAGTATATCATGTATACTTTTATAGTAATTAAAATACTTTTGGGTACTAATGCAATAATATCTATATAACTCAATAGAAGAGAGCAAAGAAACTAGGAACGAACTCAAGTGCCTAATTTAGTATGAATTCAGTATATAATAAAAAAGCATTTTAAACCAGCAACTGATTATCCATTAAATATATATACATAGCACTTTATACTGTATACTATTTCAAAAAAATTCAGATGGGCTAAAAACCCAAATCTTAAAAAATTAGTATAATACTATTATAATATGTTCTTGGGGTAGGTAAACCTTAAACAGTACACAAGAAAGACAAAAGAAAAAAAAGAAATATAACTTAAATTTTAGAATTTATGACTGGAAAAAGTCAGCCTGGGCAGGTTTAAAAGATAGAAGATACCAGTTCAGTTCATATCAGTCGCTCAGTTGTGTCCGACTGTTTGTGACCCCATGGACTGCAGCACACCAGGCTTCCCTGTCCATCATCAACTCCTGGAGTTTGCTCAAACTCATGTCCATCATGTGTGATGCCATCCAACCATCTCATCCCCTGTCATCCCCTTCTCCTCATGCCTTCAATCTTTCCCAGCATCAGGGTCTTTTCTAATAGAAGATACACTGGGAGAAAATATTTGCTATATAGGAGACAAAGACTTATCACAAATAACATGTAAAGAGCTTCAATACTTCAATGAATTAAAGATGGCCCAGTCAAAATAATACATAAACGGCTTCAGAAAGCAGTTTGCAGACTAGAAAATACAAATGGCCATCGATCACAAGAAAAGATAGTGAATCTCACAGGAAATCAGCAAAACATAAAGCTGCTCTGCAAGCTGATTTTCAATCCATACAGTTTGTAAAACATGAAAAATTTAATAATATCAAGTTATGGTGAGGACATGGAGAAGGAGTACCTCTCATATACTGTGGGTCTAAATATAACTGTTAAGTTTATTTTCAAAAGTAATTCATTAACTGAAATGTAAAATGTGTAAATTTTTTGGCATAGCAATTCCATTCTAGGAGAGGATCTTTCTGAAATATGCATACATGTACAAAAGAGTGGAAACTTAAATGGGGTCTAAGGGGAGATGGTTAAATAAATGATGGCATATACATACTATGGAATACTATGTAGCCATCAAAAGGAACAAGGCAGAGATATAAACATGGGCAAAAAAGTTGTCTCAGTCATATTCTTCACTGAAATAGCAAAGTATGTTTGTGGGTAAGGAAATAGATATTTTCAACTTTCTGGAAGAGTGTATACCAGTGGTTAATTTTGGGGTGGGACTTGGGATTAGCTAGAGAAGAAAGATTTTTCACTTTTTATTTTGATCTTTCACCTTTATTTTTATTGCTTTATGGCTTGATGACAGAGGATGAGATGGTTGGATGGCATCACTGACTCAATGAACATGAGTCTGAGCAAGCTCCGGAGTTGGTGACGGACAGGGAAGCCTGGCATGCTGCAGTCTGTGGGGTCACAAAGAGTCTGACATGACAGCTACTGAACTGAACTGATGACTTGATTAAAAAAAAAAAAAGAACAGCATTGGTGATTTTGTAAATTATAAAACTAATATTTAAAAGGATAACTGTAATGTGTTAAGCACCTAGTTTCAAAGCATTGTGAAAATTGTCTTAAATGTGTCATCCCATACAACTCACAAGCAACCCAGTAAAGGTATGCATTAAATCACAGATCAAGAAACTGAGTCTCAGAAAGTTCAGACATTTACTCTCTGAAAATATGAAGAGTAGATTGTGGAAGATTAGAACAAGAACTGCCTAATGGCAAGGCCAGCATTCTTGACTGCAAGAGGGGATGAGAATATCAGGGAATGAAGGTGCACTGGCGGCAGGCTCTGCAAGAGAAGGGCTCAAGAAGACAAACTGGTCACGGCTGGGCAAACCAGGGAGAGCTACAGGTGCCAGTCTCACAAAGCACCAAAAGGACATGCGGACGGGTACGATGGGAGCCCTGTCCAGGAAGACACGTTGTACTGTATGCCCACACTCTGGGAAAGGCAGAGGGCAGGCAGCTGTAAAGGCACCGGGTCAGAGCTCAGAGCACTGTCATCTGATGGAAGAAGGAGTTCATTCATTCTAGAAAATCCTATGGGAGAAGGGGAAAGATAGAAATGGGCAAATTTGCTATATGACTCAGGGAACTCAAAATGGGATTCTGTAAAAACCTAGAGGGGTAGGAAAAGGTGGGAGTTGGGAGGGAGGTTCAAGAGGGAGGAGACATATGTATTCATTTCAGTTCAGTCGCTCAGTCGTGTCCAACTCTTTGCGACCCCACAAATCGCAGCACGCCAGGCCTCCCATCACCAATCCCCGGAGTTCACTCAGATTCACGTCCATTGAGTCAGTGAGGCCATCCAGCTATCTCATCCTCTGTCATCCCCTTCTCCTATGGCTAATTCATGTTGATGTGTGGTAGAAACTGAAGCAATCCTGTAGAGCAATTATCCTTCAACTCAAAAAAAAAAAGGAATATATGTAAATGTATGTTTTTAATATCCAGAAGATTCTGAAGGAAAAATTAAAATGCTGGGCTGACCGGGTAAGGAAGGCAATCCCTGTTAGTAGAGAAGTCCTGTCTCAGTCAGGGATACCATAGCATAACCTAAAGCAGGTGACTCCCCACCCCTCCCGCTCGTGTTCAAAGTCTACATCAGTAGAACTGTGGGATATACTTTTCATGAAGATGAACGGGTATGGAATTTTTTTTTTTTTTTGCCCAGCACCCCTTCCAACTCCTTCCCTTCTTATTTGAAAAACTGCTTTTCCTCTGTGGATGCAGTACTGGTAAATCCATCAAGATGCCTCCACCATTCTTAAAGTCCATGAAGTGAATTCTTCATTCCCCTTGGAATTTGAATCTTAAGCAGAGTCACACAAGAACCAAATAAAATGGTTAGAGTTTTTTTTACCCTCCCCTCCCCCAAAAAATGACTTGAAAAGGCTATCTAGTTATCTAGCCTACTCCCTGGAGTCTCTCAGGAGCCTGTTCTATTGCAGGTCTACACAGCTACGCTCTCTCCAGTAAACCTCATGTCTGACTTAGGTTGGCTGCAGTTGGCTTCTACAGAATCTTACCAAAGAATCTAAAGTGATACAAGAGGATTTACAGGTTCAGTTCAGTTCAGTCACTCAGTCCTGTCCGACTCTTTGCAACCCCATGAATCGCAGCACACCAGGCCTCCCTGTCTGTCACCAACTCCCGGAGTTCACTCAGACTTACGTCCATCGAATCGGTGATGCCATCCAGCCATCTCATCCTCTGTTGCCCCCTTCTCCTCCTGCCCCCAATCCCTCCCAGCATCAAAATCTTTTCCAATGAGTCAACTCTTCGCATGAGGTGGCCAAAGTACTGGAGTTTCAGCTTTAACATCATTCCTTCCAAAGAACAGCAAGGACTGATCTCCTTTAGAATGGACTGGCTGGATCTCCTTCCAGTCCAAGGGACTCTTAAGAGTCTTCTCCAACACCACATTTCAAAAGCATCAATTCTTCTGCACTCAGCTTTCTACTCTCACATCCATACAGGACCACTGGAAAAACCATAGCCTTGACTAGATGGACCTTTGTTGGCAAAGTAATGTCTCTGCTTTTGAATATGCTATCTAGGTTGGTCATAACTTTTCTTCCAAGGAGTAAGCATCTTTTAATTTCATGGCTGCAGTCACCATCTGCAGTGATTTTGGAGCCCAAAAAAAGAAAGTCTGACACTGTTTCCCCATCTATTTGCCATGAAGTGATGGGACCAGATGCCATGATCTTTGTCTTCTGAATGTTGAGCTTTAAGCCAACTTTTTCACTCTCCTCTTTCACTTTCATCAAGAGGCTTTTTAGTTCCTCTTCACTTTCTGCCATAAGGGTGGTGTCATCTGCATATCTGAGGTTATTGATATTTCTCCCAGAAATCTTGATTCCAGCTTGTGTTTCTTCCAGTCCAGCGTTTCTCATGATGTACTCTGCATATAAGTTAAATAAGCAGGGTGACAATATACAGCCTTGATTTACAGATTACCAATGCCCAAAATGAAGCATTCATTCTTTTGGTCATTCATTCAGAGCCTTAGATTTTTTAGGCTCTGTCATTGACACTGGGGATACAGAGCCCAAAGATCTCAGGCACAAAAGGAAACAAACCCAAGAAGCTGAAGGACTCAACCAGCGAGGTCTGTAATCCATCCTGCACGACAGGTGGGTGGAGTGTAAAGAAGGATTCCTTAGGGGAGATGCCTCAAATTAAGTTAAGGAATTAACCTGCTCCGTCCTTGCTTCTTTCTCCATGCTGCCTCATTTCCACGTTAGCAAGCCCATTTCTATTAGCTTTTGGATACCACTGAACTTGGGCTTCCCAGGTGGCTCAGTGGCAAAGAACCCACCTGCCAATGCAGGAGACACGGGTTTGACTTCCAGGTGGGGAAGATCCCCTGCAGAAGGAAATAGCCACCCACCCCAGTATTCTTGCCTGGGAAATCCCATGGACAGGGGAGCCTGGTGGGCTACAGTCCATGGGGTCACAAAGATTTGGACCTGACTTAGCAACTGAGCATGTACACCACTTAACTTGTGTCCCAAAAGCACCAGTGGTAATAAAGCAGTTAAACAAGCTTTCACAGGAAAGGTTGGGAAGCTACAGATTTAGATAGTTTCTTTGGGAGAATGATATGAGTTTTTAAAAAGCCACAAAAAATGAACTCCTGGAGTTCAGCCCAATTCTGATTTAGTGAGGCAGGAGTCACTGTGTAATTGCATGCTTTTTTATTACAAAGATAATGGAATAATAAAATATAATGCACACTGGTAAAAATCACAGATATGACCTAAATGTGATCACATGGAATATTCAGTCTCAGTGAGTAGAGAGGAGACTTATCTCCTTGACTTCAAGTTTGCTCATCTTGCATATTTAAGACTTTGCATGTCCATGTCTCATTAATTATGGCTTTTCAGCTTCTGAAATTCCATGACACTTGGAAAATGTATGTGCTTACTTGTATTTATACACACTAATTAAAAGCAAGCAGGGTTTGGGGCAGACCTTTGGAATGATGTTAAACTATAATATAATTCATCTGAGCAAACATTTACTAAGCACCCTTCTTATGTCATGCCATATTACTGGAATCAGGATACAAAAATGAAAAGGACATCCTGCATTTGAGGAACTCCCTGTCTGGTGGGGAAGACAGATTCAAAAAGAGCTACAAAAATGTGACTGAAATGAACTTAGGACTATGAACACATGGGAAAAAACAATTAATTTCACCAAAGTTACCCAGGAAGACTTTACAGAGGAAGTGACATTTCAGAAGGTCTGGAAGAATATGGAGAAGGATGACCTAGGCAGAGCAAGAAGAAAGTGGATGAGCTCGGGGTGGGGGGTCACTCAGTACAGTGTGTAAGGGGAAGAGGGCAGAGGGCTTTATCAACACATGTGGTGGCATCTTTTACTCCACTCTTTGTTACTGTCATCGTTATGGTCAGCACAGCCTGAGAAAATGAGTTGCTCCAACTCTTCTTTCCTTTCCTACATCAAAGCACAGTTTCATTTGCCAATGTCTATAAATTTGATGGGTTACAAATGTTGAGTCTTTTAATGTATATCTCCCATATACATTGCAATAAGATTTTTCACAATACTGTTTTCCAGGTCTAGTTATTGTTTTATATTAAGCACACTCAGGTGATCTCTGAGCTTCTACCTGTTCAGAAAAGCTAGCTATGGACATTGGATCAACAAGGTTTGTAGAACTTCATTCATTTGAGGGCTTTGAGATTTCATATTATGAATAGTGATGGAAGATTTTATTTTGCCTTATTTAGGTGAAAAGTGATCAATAAAAAAATGAATGGCAACAAATATAATTACTGAGTTGATATTTTATCTGTTTGAGGGAAAAAAAACAAACTTTGAATAGCCACAGAAAGAAACTATTTCCAAACGCAAGTATGTAAATTAACTCATTTAAAACTAATTCTTATTCATCCATTAAAGCTGTTATGAGTACTTTTTAGACTTTTTACAACATGTGTTCTAGTACCTGCAGCTAGACTCTCATCCTCATTTAAGCCCCATAGCACCACATCACGCCTCGTTATGGCATGTTACACCATCTTGTATTAGAGACACTGAAGTGTGTTTTAACGTTTCTACTTTCCTGTGATTTCCATTAGAGTAGAATTTATGTCTGGTTCACCTTTGCTTTCTCCAACCCACCAAAGCACCTAGAACTTTAAATTATTATATGACTTAATTATATAATATTGTATAGTAAATATTTTCATACAAAGAGTCCTCTGATACAGACTCATTATTTTTGTAATTACTGTAAGTATGTAGTCTTTCCATTAATTTTTTTACTGCCTCTCCATTCAGTTGCTCCAAATGAAAGGCTTTTTAACCACAAAAGGTTCTTATTTGAAACTGTCTCCCAGATTTACTGTCTCATCATCATACTACTGCCCTTCTGGCTGAATAGAATTGATGTGTCTTATAATTTCGATATGAAGATTCTGCACCTTGCCACTAAAGAATTCTATGCATGACTTTGAATGGGGCATTTCAGATCTCTGACTTTCAGTTCTCTTCACTGATGAATGGTGGCTTGTTAGCATTCACTGTAGGATTGTGACAAAGATACGACTATGTGAAGGGTAGCAGAGAAAATTATTAGTCATTGCCATTAAACACTAAACCAGACCTGGTGCCTCAAGTTTTGGGCAGTATTTATTTCCACTAGCAGAGAAGTACTAGGTCATACGAAGCTTCCTCTCTTATTGTGGCATATGGGAACTTAGTTCTCCCAACCAGGGGTCGACCTTGCAACTCCTGCAGTGGAAGTGTGAGACTTAACAACTGGATCGCTAATAAAGTCCCTCCATTTGTTTAAAAGCAGCACTGGGGCTCACTATCAAGCACTGGGAATTTAAAAAATGAATGAAACCAGCCTCGACTCTCACAGCTCTGTGGGGTCGGCAATTCCATAAGCCAATTGCTGCAAAATATTGTGGTAAAACCTTCCAAAAGAGCATATTTTTCAAAGTACAGGGTTCACAAACCCCTTGCTCTACCTGAGGAAACAAAAAATGCTCAGAAGAAATACTGTTTGAGCTGAATGTAGTGGTATAGTAGGCAGAATAATATTCTTCTCCCTAAAAGACATCCATGTCTTGATCCCTGGTACCTGGGATAGAAGGGACTTTGAAGATGTGATTAAGATTAAGGATCTCAAATGAAGAGATGGGCCTGGATTGTCCAGGTGGGTGCCATCTAGTCAACCACACAAGTCCTTCAAAATGGAGAACCTTTCTATTTGGGCTACAGACAGAGATACATAAGAATGGTCAGAGGGATGTGATGTAAAGACAAACCACTGTAGCTGCCTTTGAAGATGGAGGAAGAAGCTGTGAGCCAATGAATGCAGGTGGCCTGCCTGGCAAAGGCAAGGAAAGGAATTGTACCCAGAGCCTCCGGTGATACCTTGTCTTTGTCCAGAGAGAACTGTGCTGGACTTCTGACCTCCAGAACGATGAGATAATAAATGTGTGTGTGTGTGTGTTTTCCTAGCCACTGAGCTTGTGGTAATTTGTTATAATAGAAAACTAAGAAAATGGGGACTGCCTACCAATATGGAAGCTTAAGCAAATGTCCAGAGGCATATGAGAAAATGATAACTTCCAGTAACTGCAAGTATTTCTATGTGGCTGGAATGTAAATTGTATGGAGGAGAAAAGACAGGAGAGGGGCTGGAGAGACTCAAACCCTTGGTGATAACAGCAGCAATAACAATAGCATAATTATGTTAACGTTTATTGGGCATTTAATGTGCGCCAGATGCACGTCTAAGCATTTTCCATGTATTAACTCTCAAACGCAAAAATGTCCTATGAGATAGTAACTATTATTATCTCTCTGAAACCGAGTTACAAAGAAGGCTAAGTAGCTTGCTTGAGCTTAACACAGTCCAGCCCAGCCAAGCTAGGATTCAGACCTTGAAGTCTGGCTCCAGTTTCCTCCCTCTAATCACTACGCTCTGATGGGCAATGTTGGAAGCCAAGGAGGAGGTTAAACAGCAGAGACACCATCAGAGTTGAGGCTGGGGAGTGGAGAGGGGAGATATAGAACTTCATTTCTTTATCGTTTGTGAGCTCTCTCTGTCTCTGTGCTGGTCTTGTTTATCATGGAGTGATAGCAGACAGGCAACTAGAAAGATCTACAGGAAAAAAGATCTACAGGAATTGAGGAAAATGAAACAGCGAGAGGGCCGAGGAGATATTTCTCAAGGATGGGTACATCTGCTGCAAACATTTCCAGTGAAATTGGCTGTTATTATTTCACAACTCCCAGCGCCTCTTTTCTTCCTGCCTTTTGACAAGAATCAGGAACCACTTCCTTGGTCCACACTTCCTGTCACTAGCGATCATTTGGGGTGTGCATGTGGGTGTGTGTATGCCTGTGTATGTGTGCTCTTAATTTTTACAGACCAAAATGTTTTCAGATACAAATTACAATGTTGTTAGATCATTTAAAACTAAGCAGTATCAGTCTGTCTTCTTAGTGGATCCCACTAGTGATTTCATTTAGAGACCAGTCACTCCTGGTGTACAGACAAATTCCCACAGATCATGGGTATTCTTTTTGCTCCTCACCCTTGTCTGCTTAAGGATCTCCTCAATGAATAAATGTGTGAATGAGTAAATGAATGAATGAATGTCCTTGGAAGTGGATTTGATGCTAGCTCCAGATGAATGAGGAGCTCTTCTGAATGCTGTAAGTAACAAAACAAAACAAACAGGTTGCAATCTTAAAATCATCTGAAGATTTTAAAGTATACCAGTGCCCAGAACCCACTCCAGATCATGGAGACAGAACTATTAGGAGTGGGGCTTGTTTAGGCTTATTTTCAGAGTGGTCTGCTCCTCACCTCAGGTGATTGCAATGTTCTCTACCTCTCTAAGCTTGTGAGAGCTCTTTTAACCTTCAAGGAGAAGAAAAACCATGACTTTGGAGTCGAAACACAGGTTGGATTCTTATCACTCTCCTTTAGTAATTTGAGGAAGTTGTTCAGTTTTTATGAACCCAAGGCCTTCATCTTTAAACTGTGACTTAATAGTTTTCTCAGAGGGTTTTGGAAGAGTTAAATGACATCAAATATGGGAAGCCACTGGCACAGCTTAATAATAGCAGGTGCTTCGTGCCTTGGAATTTTTGCCTCCCTTTTCCACATTTCTTCCCTCAGAAATCCAGGTAGGACATCTGCGGGGAGACAGGCAGCATTTTGAATCTCAGTGCCTCTCTCCAGCCAAAAGACTTGTGCACAAACTCTATTTTTCACCAGCTCTTCAAGGGCTGTTCCCATCACTGGCTCACATCTTTCCTGGGCAGCTGATGCTAGAACCGGAACACACTGTTCCCAGCTCACAGGACTGCTCCCCTCTTGCCCTGCACCAAAGAGGATCAGCAAGGTGGTCCCTATTCTAGAGTATAATGTCACGATGTGTTTAGCTGTGCCTGGCCCTGACCACATTTGCACTGGGCACCTGCGTAGCCCGCTGACCTTTCCACCTCTGAGTTCCAGTTTCCCAGAACCTCTTACTCAACACCTTCTTTCCAAGAGCTTGTCAGGGACCACTGTTTGAATGCCTCTGCTACAAGATGCATTCTGAGGAGCAATTGTCAGTAGTCCTCTCGCTATCTGCAAGCATCAAGTCTTTGGCATTCTTCCAAATGATCTATACATTGAAACTGCTTGAGGTGCTATTGTTTTGCTCCCAGTACTGATGCAGGCTTCTTTCCCACACCAGCAATTATCTGATATCAGCTGGGCATCCTACAGTTCAGCTCAGCTCTGACACTGTCTACCTGGAGATAACACTGGAAGCCCACCGGTGAAGCCTCAGTCCTAGGCCTACAAGACTGGCCCCTCCCATCGCTTCAGACACCAACTACAAGTGCAGGGTGTCACCTGTGCTCCTAGCTGGCTGTAGAGTGGATATTCCAATGCCTGCTCCTTGGGTTTGATTAATCTGCCAGAGCAGCTCACAGAACCCAAGAGAAACATTTTACTTACTAGATCACCAGTTTATTATAAAAGGAGGTAAGTCAGGAGCAGACAGATGAAAGAGATGCGCAGGACAAGGTGTGTGAGAAGGGACGCAGAGTTTCCATGCCTTCTAAGAGCAGGTCGCTCTCCCCAAATCTCCATGTGTCCACTATCCTGGAAGTTCTCTAAGCCCTGGCCTTTGTGTTTTTGTGGAGACTTTATTACATAGGCATGGTTAATTAAACCACTGTGAGTGAATTTCATCTCCAGTCCCCCTTTACTTCCGGAGGTCCAGCAGGTATGGGATGGAAAGTTCCCTCTGTCTTATCACATGATTGGTTCCTCTAGTGACCAGCTCTTAGCTTTAAGTGACCTAGGGCCATTCCAAAGTCACCTCATTAACATAATAAAATATACCTTAGCCACTCTCATCATTTAGAAAATCCCAATATTTTAGGAGCTCTGGGCTTCCCAGGTAGTGCCAGTGGTAAAGAAGGTGCATGCCAGTGCGGGAGATGCCAGAGATTCAGGTTCTGTCCCTGAGTCAGGAGGATCCTCTGGAGGAGAGCATGACAACTGACTCCAATATTCTTGCCTGGAGAATCCCATGGATGGAGGAGCCTGGTGGGCTATAGCCCATAGGGTTGCAAAGAGTCAGGCACAACTAAAGTGACTTACATGCACACAGCTGTCAGAAAAGGGGACAAAGACCAAATAGATATTTCTTGCTATAAATCACGACACTGCAAATGCGCTTACAAGTCTGTCCTTCACAGCGTCAATGTCATCTGAACAGTACTCATATCCCATCCGGGAAGGAAAAGCAAAAGCATTACCCTTCCCTGCTCCTCAGGAATGCCACATGGTGCTGGGCATCTGTCTATTCTGTACAAAACACTTTACAAATGCTTTCACAGTCCTAACCTCCTATGGTTCCTTCCCAGATGCCACTGGGATAGCAGGAAAGACACTGTTAGTACATCACCCCAATTTCACCAAAGAAAAATCAGAGTCAGACTTCAGAATTAAGCTCCCTCTCACCAAATCACAGAAATGTACTTTACATGTTTCAGGAGATGAGTCCTGGGTTTTGTTTACAGACAGGCATGCTAACTGGCTGTTCAGTCCGAAGTGACTTGAAATAGGAGCTATAGCTCAGTGAACACACGTCACTGTTGCTCTTGAAAAATGAAAGGCACCATGACCTGGGGTGATGAACTGGCAGGTAAACGAAGGGGGACTCTCCCCTCCTCTCCCCAAATCCACGCCCGTGTTCCAAGCTGTGCTATGTATTTGTTGACAGAATTTCCAGAAAATTGCCGGAAGTCGTTACTCTTTATTTGCATGACAGGAGGAATTTCTTCTCTGCGGTAAATCCTTCCCTGGGCTGGGATTTGGGAGGTAAAATCGTCTCCCATTTGGAGATGCCCCATGGTTTTCCTGGGACGCGTCTCTGTTTGGTGTGGAATGGATCAAGGCTCTTTTCTCTAAGCCCCAAGCTCTTCATTCCTGAAACCACAGACTCCTTTTCAATAAGACCAATAAGCTGAAATTTCTGGGGCCCTGGAAAACACACCACTTTCCCAACTCCAACTACTGGAGGATTTGGGCTGAATCTCTGGGTACTTGCACAAGCCAGCAAAAAAAAAAAAAAAACCAGGAGAGAGAAAATCCATCCCTTCACCGAACTCTGAACAGCTGTCTCTCTAGTTGTTTGCTGACAGTCAACAGATCCTTTAGAGGCACCATTTGGATCTGAGAGGCTCTCCGCTTCCCTGGGTCCTGATGTCCCAGCCCGCCTAGGAAGTCAGGTCAGAGGGAAGCCGGAATCCAGAACATGGCAGATGCATCTGAGATGGGCCCCAAGGAGAGAGATCTGCCAGGTGGTTACTGATAAAGAAGATAGATGACTGACCTTGTGACTCTGCAGTCACCGAGAAGCCCAAGGGTTGCAGAAGAACCAGGTGCAAGAGAAAGAATAACCGCAGGGCCCGATCTGCCTCTTACTGCCAGCACCGCTCAGACACCCATCCACGCAGCCACATCATGACCGTCGTTAACGTCACAGCTCGCTCTGAAGAAGGGCATGGTATCCCCTATTCTCAGGTACATGGAGAGAGGGCAAAACAAAGCTCCAAAAGCCACTGGAGGATGGAGCCTCGAAATGATTCTTGTTTGTACTCCATCAACAAACAGTGTGTTAGCAGATTCGGAAAATCTTTTATTGTTTCTAGACACTGAAAAACTCCCAATTTGGAGCTCCTTCCAAAACGTGCTGGTATTCCACAGTTAGAGCCATCCCTCAGAGACCTTTCAGCTGCCAAATGCCAATTAGAAATGGACCGGGAGCATTTCTTGCAATTTTAGAGCGACGCAGTAATTTATCGCAATCTAAATTTTTGGCTATCTGTTGGTAAAGCATCTACAATACAGCTAGTTCTTGTCATCTCTTCCCAGACTCCAGATTGTTGTTTCCCTGCCTTCTGGTCCATAGGGAAGAGCACAGTCAGAAGGAAGTGTGAGAGCCCCCCTTTCTCTGCTTCCTGGCTGCTGTGTGCCTCTGACCAGGTATCAGATGATGCTTGCACTGTCCACTGCTCTGCAGATGCTATTTATTAGCAGTTGGGGTGCTTTTTTCATGCAAAAGCTGGGCTGTCTTCCTTGATCTTCTCAATGTGGGTGAACCTATTCTAGAATGCTCTGTGTTTCTATCTACCACAGAACTGTTTTCATTGCATGAGTGTTTGTATGTGTGTGCATGTGTGTGTGACAGGGAGAAAGACAGAGATAGACAGACAGAGACAGAGAGATAGAGACAGAGAGATTGAGATTCCCAGGAGTTTTCTACCCATTTGATGTCATATTGATATCTTGGCCATGGTTGGCAATATTCATGCCATGAAAATTGGTAAATGCTGTAACTCAGGCTTTACTTTTTTCCCCTCCAGAGATCTAGTTGTTAAGTAACTACCAACACACCCCTGACTTAAAGTTGCATTCAACCATGGGGACCCACAATTTTGCTCACATCTTCTGCTTATATCCTCTTTTCCCTGCCTCCCCTGTTGCCATTGAATTCTACCCCTAAAACTTTCTGCGCCCTTCTGGAGAAATTCTAGTATTATGTTCACAGAGGTCAAAGCAATTGACTGTTTATTTATACAGAGCCTTTACACTGTTTGAAGTAATTTCACACATATTTCTTCATTTTGAGCCGTACCACAACCCTGAGAAAGGCAGAGTCTCATTCTTATTTCCATTTTGCAGATGGGAAGTCTGCCTTTAGGAGCGGCTCCATGGGAATTACAGGGCCAGGTAAGGACCAGGGGACTCTCTCCACTACTCTGCAGCCTCTGAAAGTCCCTAGACAAAGCAGTCACTATTCCCAGGACAGACTGTGGCTGGCTGGGGAGAGCCAAACTGCAGTGAGAGCAGAAACAGCTTTTATGTGGTTTGGGGCTGTGTTCTGTGATTCTTTATGTAGAAACAAATTGTCCTTTTAATTATTGTGTGGGCTGTACTGAAATAGATGCGCATTCCTTGAGCCACTGGCAGCAGCCAGAATGGCCCAGGTGTTCAACCTGAAGATCCGCCAAGTTTCAAATTTGAGGCTCATAATTGGAAGTGGTATCTGTATTTCTATGCGGAAAGTTTTGTGCCTTTTTTTTTTTTTTTAAACTAAGCCTTTGGGATATTGTGAATAAGAAGTACAATGGAATCAAGGCATTCACAACATATTCATTATGAGAAAAGGCTGGGGACAAGCCTGTGGTGAGCAGTGAGTGCTCACTGGAATGTCAGAGGACTGGGGCCTGCTCACCCTGATCTGTCTCAGGCATGAGAATCTTATAACTGTTGCCAAAGGGTAAGCTCATGTGGTTGAATGGCTTTTCCAAAGGGACCATTACCTTTGGAAAATATCCCTCTATAGTTTCATATAAGTTTGATAAAGGGAAGTATGTTAGTGTTCACTATATGTAGCCTACATACAGAATTAGGGTTTCCAGACAATGAACACCAAGAAACAGCCATACCCCTATCATGTATTTCATTGTTGCCCTTCTGCCTCGAGGCCAGAGTGATCCATCCCCACTCACTGCCCAGCTCAGACGACCATGAACACCTCTCCCTTTGCTCTTTCCCAAACAACTTGAAAAGGAAGCACAGAACTCACCCTAAATATAAATGACCTCCCCAAGTGGGTAAATGGGTATCAATGCTTGTCTAATGTCCCCTCCCATCTCTTTTCATAATGTCACCCAGACCGCTCATTAGGGCACTTCTGCTCCTCCGGGTCATGCTTTCTTTGTGGGAATGAACGTCAGCTTTTGTGGGATTTTTAACCAGAATGTCTTTCCTCTCTTGGCCCAGGAGAACCTCTGCCCCAGCTAAGTCACTCCCAGTAGCTCTGAGCAGTCCCACAGGGGAAATACACCCAGCACCAGCTCCTCCCCAGAGAGGAGGTGTGAGAAAGGTTGTCCACATTCCTGCCACCTGGATCCTTAGGGCTGCCCCAGATCCTGGTTTGCCTCTGGCCTGATGATCTCTCCTGTGATTTCAATTACACTTTCCTGATAAATTTTGGTTTGGGTTTGATTTCTTCAAGTTAGCCAGTAGATCTATTGCTGATGATCAAAACAACATTAATTGGTTAGAGCCCCAAATAAATGAGATTTTTACCTGCTAGGCTGGGGGCCTCTAGTCACAGCCCATTGGCATCTCTGGGCAGGTTTGAATGTAGACTAGTGGTGGCACACCCCCATGGAGATACAGTAAACCAAAGTGGGGATGGGGAGTTGGGAAGGAAGCTGAAAACAATGCAAAAC
Organism: Oryx dammah; assembly: GCF_014754425.2. Lineage (NCBI taxonomy): Eukaryota > Metazoa > Chordata > Mammalia > Artiodactyla > Bovidae > Oryx > Oryx dammah. Next base: position 95,952,051 of record NW_024070185.1, read on the forward strand.
TTTGGGTTAGAAAGGACCAAGACCTTTCCTGGCCCTGAATGAGCACAAACGGGGAACTTATGTATCATCCCCAATTGGTTTCTGAGTTCACTCATCTGTAACGTGATGAAGCTGGGCCAGATGACCAGATCCTGGGAGTCTATGATGTTAACACATAGGCGTTTTCATCCACTCAGTAACCACAAACCAAGCACCTTCTCTGTGCTAAGCGCTGGCCCAAAGAGGTGGGTGGGGTGAAGCCTCTGCCCTTGGGTGACATGGTTTGATTTGTGTTGAAGGAAAACTTCCAGGCTGGAGGCACGGTGTGATATCCTGGTGTAGGATGGTTGGGGCTACAGCCACTTTGTAGAGGCAGAGGGGCTCAGTGACCCAGTTAGTAACATAGAGGGAGAAGTTCACAGGAGTCAGTTTACTGACTTAGGTGATGGTTGCTGTTGTTTAGCCACTAGGTCATGTCTGACTCTTTTGTGACCCCCTTGGACTGTACCCTGCCAGGCTTCTCTGTCCATGGGATTCTCCAGGCAAGAATATCGGAGTGGGCTGCCAATTCCTTCTCCAGCAGATCTTCAAAACCCAGGGATCGAACCTGAGTCTCCTGCACTGGCAGGCAAATTCTTTACCACTGAGCCATGTGGGAAGCCCTAGGTGACGGTATGTCCCTGATATTAACTGGTCCCCATTTTTTTCTGCGGTGGGTACTTGGGAGGGAATTGAGCCATAAGCCTCAGAAGTCGGTCCCTTTATAGTTTGTTTCTCAGGATGGTTGCACTTTTCCTGGCCGCCCAAGAAGAGCAGCCCCTCCGCGGCAGAGAACACGGAGACCACACAGCAGACCTCCCGGACACCTGCTTTCCTCATAGCCCTTGTACTTTCCAAGACCGCGAGAAACGCACACAGCAGGAAACTGCTTAGCAACTGCACGTAGCAAATTAGGATTCCAAAATATTACTGTGGGTTTTTTCCTCCCCGCTTTGTTCTCCTGTTTTGTTTTCAGTTGTTCGTGATTCAGCCATTGTTCCATCACACAACAACATGCCAACCGGTTCTGCAGGCCCTGGGGTGGGAACCCTGCTGGGCCACCGCTCGGCTTCCTGGGGGGCTGCAGGCAGAGATCCTAGGCGATCACCCTTTGGAGCCGGCTGGCCGAGGGGCAGCCTCAGGAGCTCGGCGTGGGCGGCTCCCAGTGTGAGGCTGTTCTTAGGGCCCCTGGGTTTCTCTGGGGCCGAAGCTGCGGGAGTTTCTTCTCATCTCTTTCTCAACTTGTCAGGCCCCTTGCTATCATTCTCTCTCCTTATCTCTGCACTCTGGCCACCTCCCAGCGTTTCCACTTCCTCTCCCGGCAGGATGAGTCTCTTGCCCATTCCGCCTCTGTCTCTGTCTCCTCCGTGTTTCTCTAAGTTACCGTGTCCCTGTATTCTGTCTCTTTATCTCTCTCTTTCTGTTCTCTCACAGTTTCTCTCTGTGTGTCTGTACTTCTGACTCTCTGTCTCTTTCTGCCTCTGTAAGTTTCCATCTGTGCCTCACTTTGTCTCTATCTCTTGGTTTTTCCTTTCTCTCTTTTTCTCTCTGTTCTTTTCTCTCCTGCTGTATTTCTCTCTCTCTTCCTCTCTTCTCTTTCTCTTGCCCTCTCCTTTCCATCCCCCATCCCTCTCTCTTTCTGAATCTTTTTGAAGCTCAGTGGCTTGGCTCCGTTCCCAAACGAAATGGGCTCATTTTCCAGGAGAGGTAATACTGCACAGGGAGGGTTAATTTTTCTCTCGCATCATCAGCTTTCCTTTCATTTCAGAATCCCCGGGTCTGGTCGAAAGAGCTTCCTAGGAGAGGTTCCACGTGCCGTGGTAGAAGCCACCCAGCCACGCTGCACCCCTAGAGAGCTCTGGATAAGGCGGGATTGACAACTGCAGCATGAGCCATGCCAGGATTTCTCTGGCTGTGCGCCAGCTAGTCAGAGGCAATTAATATGAAATCAATAGGCCAAATCGACGTTTTCAGAAGTTAGCTCAAAAAAATCCCTGAAGATTAACCAGCCTGTGGCCTTTGCTATGAAATTGTTACCACACCACTTTCTTTTCTTTTGAAAGTCCAGATGGGCAGATAAATCCAAAGTGGATCAACCACATCTGTCATTCCTCCACACAAATTACACCCCCTCCCACCACTTCCCTCTTTCCAACATGCAACGGTACTCAGAACCCGGGCTGAATTCATATTTTATGCCGCACAGTATGTTTTGAATTCCCTATTGTACTAAGAGGAACCGCATCATGACCCCTCTGAGGCAAAGAGCTGGCAAATTCTGAAATCTGCTTTTTCCAAAGGGGAGAACTGCAGGAGTGGAGGAGACTGCTTTCTTCTAGGCTCAAAATGGGCTGACAGTAGAACCCAGCTCATCCACTCCCTTCACCACTGTGCTGAACCAGTATTCAAGCCAAAAAGGTCACGTGGCTGTGTTCCATTTCCAAAGCCCTCTTTTCTACATCTGCCAAGGAACATAGTATCATGCCCCATTTAGAGATGAGTTTAGAACTCAAGTTCTTTCCTGAGAGACAATAGCGAAAGGAGAGACACGGCAGGACTCCTTGGGTGAATGTCTCTTATGCTCTGTGTTGGGAAGCCTCTGGAGGAGGAAAGACACAGCAACCCATTCCAGTATTCTTGCCTGGAGAATCCCATGGACAGAGGAGCCTGGTGGGCTACAGTATACAGGGTCGCAAAGAGTTGGACATGACTGAAGTGACTTAGCATGCATGCATTCAGGGCTTCTGAGCCAAGTCTGAAAAATTAAGACTGGTACTCCAGGATGTCTGTCTAAAGGGTCCTTGAAACAAGGAGAACTCAAAGTAAACGTCAGAAATAGGAAGACCCAAATCCAGAGTACTGGGAACACAGTAATAGGAAATACTAAAGAGATTATATCTATGCTGCTTTTCAGTGCTTCATGGGTGGATACACAGGGGTGTTAAAATGCTAAGGACAGGGATTTCCCTGGTGATCCGGTGGCTAAGACTCCATGCTCCCAATGCAGGGGGCCCTGGCTTCGATCCCTGATCAGGGAGCTAGAGCCCGCTTGCTGCAACTAAGACCCTGTGCAGCCGAATAAATAAGTATTAAAAGGCCAAGGGCAGATAGACAGAATCTCAAGCAAAGTCAGGAGACTTTTCAAGCCCAAGGCCCCTATGCCAAAACATATGCTCCTTAGGTAAAACAGTGTTTCCCGAAGTTTCTTTATACAAAGCAGCCAAGTGAATGTACATTCTTTTTGGGTCAGGGACACCTATTACTTTCCCTTTAGGATTATTAAGAAAAGTATGGAGAATTTTCTGCTTTGCATGAATGGAGACTCTTGGCACCAAAACTAGATTTCACAAGGAAAACTACAATTGTGGAATTCCAGGGCTGAGGGATATTTAGAGGTTGGCGGATTCATCCTCTTCATTTGAAAGATGAGGGACAAGAAGCTGCAAAATAGAATATCATACATAAGGTCACACAGTAAGTGTACTGGGAGGTAAGCATGATCCTCCACTCCGGCACTGCAAGTTCATTGTCTGGTTGCGCTGTCGCTTCATGCCATGCTTAGGGGAACGGGGAAGGAGAAAGACGTTGCCTAAATAGAATGACACTCCTGGGATTTGAAGCTGTAAACTATGGCTGTTTGGAAAGTTGAGAGAGGCTAGACTTAGAGAGAAGAAACATGTATTTTGCATGGCGGTGTCAACACGACCTGCAGAAGCCCTGGTCTGTCCTGAGGGTCTGACACTGGTGATCTCTGTGCTTTGATCAGAGTGCCTCTTTGCTCCTGATCACAGAATGGCCTGGGTAGAGTCCCCCTGCCTTGTTCCGCTTGCTGGACCCCACTCTGGACCCCGAGAAGCCCTAGCTGTGTCAGCAGATTTGTCTGTGTCTGGCCCTCTGGACCTGAGCAGGTTTGTCCCTTCTTTGCCTGGCCTGACTTCAAAGCCTGCTGTCTGGTCCTTGTCCTGATGGCTTGAACTGGAGAGCCTCTCTCATTATCCCTGCTACATGTTCAAGCTGGCACTGGGAATCAATAGCTTCTGCCATGTGCTCGATGTGACCTTGAAGTGCAGAGTTAAACCATCGTCTGGTCCAACCACAGTTTCTCCCCACCCCTCCTGCCATCTGCCAACACCTGCAAGCCTGCACATGCACCTGTGTGCACACTTTACAGATCAGTAAGTTGAATCTCACAAAAGAGAAGCAACTTGTTCCAAAGCACACTGTCCTTTGTGACAGAGTTTCGGCTGAGATAGAGACGTCGCTATACCGAGCCACCTCCCCACTTCTAGTTCTAATGAGGAAAATCTCTTTGGGTTATTGTTCCCCCCTGCATTTTACAGAAGCACATTCTCAGTTCCAGCCTCAGTGTTAAGTGATGTCAGCAGAAGAACAGCACAGCCAGGTCTGGATCATTTCCTATGACTGCAAAGTCACTGCAATACCAAAATATAATTTTGAAAAATGCTAAAAAACCCCAATATTCATTAAATGCTCCCTAGTTGTGGGCCCTGCTTTAATAACTTTATGTGTACTAACTCATTTAATCCTCACAATATCCCCATGAGGTCCATACTAGCACTTCTTAGCTTTACAGATGAGGAAACTAAGGAATGCGGAGATTAGGTTAGCTTGCCCAAGACCACACTGTAGTAAATAGCAGAGCTGGGATGCAACCCAGGCGGTCTGGCTCCAGAGCCACACTTTTAAAGGCTATTCTGGGTTGTCAAAAATATTGTGGCAGCCGAATAAATAGTCCAAATCAAATGCAATTAAGTTTATTGAAGAATAACTGCTAATCTCCGCAGGCTCTGCATCTTCTCGTGCAGCGCATGGTCTCTCACTGGCTGCCCAGACTCCGTGCAGGATGTGGAGTTTCACAGAGGAAAGAGACTTTAACGGTTGGTAACAGAATCAGTCCAAATGAAGAAACATTACTTCATCCTCCATTTTATAGAAGGGGAAACTGATGCCTAGAGGCCTTAGGTGAGGTATATCCGTTTATCTGCAGGGAGTCTGGCACAGCAGTTTGCATGGGGCCAGTACTGAACATATATGAAGTTCTAAGTCAGTTCCAGCCTCTGGACTGAATAATTGGAGGCCACCGGACTCCTTAGACCCCTTGGAGAACCTGGGGTCTCCACTGCCCCCATGCTGGAGAGATGAGATTTGCCTGTGACATAAGCAACCACTACAGGAGGACAAGAAGAGGATGAGGAGTGAGGCACAGGGTGAGCAGGGCTGGGTCTCCCTGAGAAATCGAGGTGCAGCTTCCTGTGTGTAGGGGATGGACCCTTGATCTGGATATCCTCAGGGAGGAAGCAAAGAGCAATGATCTGGCCCAGCAGGATGTAGGGTTTGCCGTCAGTCACACAGCTCTAATCTCTAGACTGGCCACCCTGGAGTCTTACTTCCTTCATGTGTAAAGTCAGGTTGAAATACTACAGATCATGGTAAACTGTTTAGTGATTGATTGAGATAAAAGAGTGTTTTCTTACTGATGGGACCCAGTGGGCCAGGCAAACATTCTCCTTTCCCATCTTCTCTGTCAAACTGTTCTCATCAATAATGATCTAGAGAAGGTCTTGCTGCTGTTACTATTGTTGTTAATTGCTAAGTCATGTCCACCTCTTGAGACCCTATGGACTGTAGCCTGCTGGGTGCCTCTGTCCATGGAAATTTCCAGGCAAGAATACTGGAGCCATTTGCCACTTCCTCCTCCAGGGGATCTTCCCAACCCAGGGATCGAACCCACATCTCTCACGTCTCCTGCATTGGCAGGCATATTCTTTACCACTAGCGCCTCCTGGGAAGCCCCACACTCAGAGGAGCATGCCCATATTATATAACTGCATTGAACAGCCATGTGGCCTGAAACCCATTCATTCCATGTGACTTGTTGGCGGGCTCTCTGTAGGGACTCTTAACTGCTGAAATGCGTGTGTTCCAGATGTTTATCTCCTAATTATGAGTCTCTGATGTGCCTCTTACAGTAATGTACTTGTCCATGCTAATATTGTGTCTTCCCCTGGAGGCTCTGCCAGGGTGGATTTGAGGCAAGGAGAGACAGAGTGTCTCTAGCCTGTTTTAATTAGGAATTATGCCCCTGTCACGGCCAGCACCAGGTGCCAGGCCCCCGGCAAGGCTGTTCAGATCAGCAACTATACACTGAGGTTTGTTCTGACCAGGCAATCCTTGCTTTTGAGGGGTCTCAGCTTTTGGGGAGGGCACACAACAGGCACAGATTGCTAATTAGCATGCAAGGTGACCAGTGTTCCAAACCCGTTCTGGGCAGCAGGCTGTGGGCTGAGGAACTCCACTGGAGTTCAGTTTAGCTGAGCTTTTCTATGGGACAAGTGGAACAGGCCGCTCATAGATCAGTGATCAGGCCAAAGTGGAACAGGACAGCATTCCCAGCAAAGGACACAGACCGAGTAAAGGTGCAGAGGTGTAAAAGAGCAGAGATGTTTGGCATGTTGCTGACACTGGATTAAGGGGAGAGAGTGGGGAGGGACGAGGCAGGAGAGGAGGGCTGGAGACGTATCCATCAGTGCCGTGAAAGTCAGGACAAGGCGTTGTTCCTAAAGACATGAAAGGGGTATGGCCATGTTCAACCAGAAAGCAACATGATCAGGATGGTGCTGTAGATAAGTCAGTTGCTGCCGCCCAGAAGGCTGATGAGAGGAGGCCAAGGAAAAGAAGAAGGGAGAGAAGCTCCATGTTCAAGTTGATGGTGGCCTGAATGGGACAGTGCCTGGGGAATGGGCAAGTGGAACTGATAGGATGAGAGAACTGTCCACAGGAGGGTGAGGCAGGCAGGAGTGAAGAAAGATTCTGATGCTTCTGTCCAGACAGACTCAGATGGATGAAGTCTCTTAGAAGAGGACTGCAGGAGGAAGCACATCTAGAGGAAGAATTGGAAAAGGTAGAGTAGAGATGATGAGGGCTGATTTTGGAGCTACCAGCTCATCAGTGTGTGAGCCCCTCCTTCATGTTGAGTGGGCTATGCCATTTTAGGTGCCAAGGAGAATATCAGTTTGCCTACTCCCCAAAGTCAGGTCTGACCACGCAATGCAAGGACTGCAGACAAGATTCTAAAACTCCTAGTCTTCTCTTTCACTTCCTCCCCCCACCTTTCTCATTCCTTCCATTGCATTTCTTTTCTTTTTTTTTTCATCTTTCCAAGGAAGACCTTGTGATCAGTTGAGGCTGCAAGCTAAGGCTTGTGGAGAGGTAGTGCGTATGCTTGGTAGGCCTGAGTAATTCACAGACATTGAAAAACTGGTCCCACTGTAACAGACAGTGAATCTGTTGCCCCAGGAGACTCCAGTTCTGCAGGTCTTTCATCTCTGCCATCACACCATTTCTTTTCTCTCTCTCTCTTCCATCCTCTTCCTTCCTTCTTTCAGTAAATGTGAACATAACACTTCCTCTGGGCAAGATGGGGCTAGAGTCCGGGGACACCAAGGCAGGTATGGTGTGGAGGGTGTCCACCAGGAGCATGAGGTCTAGTGGCAGGAAAGAAAGCCAACCCTCACATTTCCGCATACAGGGGCCCATGACAGAGGAAAGGCCAGAGAAAAGGAAGAAGCAGTTTTAGAAGAGATTTCTCCATGGAAATGACCCTGGAGCTAGGCCTCTGAATGAGATTTCTGAGGGGGAAAAGGACAAGGGCATTCTAGGCAGAAGCACAGAAGCCCACGGGCCACGCCGCTCCTTTTCTCTTCCCTTCCGACCTCTCCTCCCTCCTTGCTCCGTCTCCCTGCTCCTCCTCCTGCTCCTCCTCTCTTCCAGATTTTTCTCCCAACAAAGTGAAAGCAAAAGTGGTAGTTGCTCAGTTGTGTCCAGCTCTTTGCAACCCCATGGACTGGACTGTGGCCCACCAGGCTCCTCAGTCCATGGGATTTCCCAGACAAGAATACTGGAGTGGGTTGCCATTCTCTCTCCAGGGGATCTTCCCGACCCAGGGATCAAACCTGGGTCTCCCGCATTGCAGGCAGATTCTTGATCATCTGAGCCACCAGCCAAGTCCTGTATCACTTGACATATATTATTTTTGATCTAATGTTGCCTACAATGTAAAGGCAATCTGCACTCTATTATTTCCATTCTAGAGGTGAGGATAGTGGGCTCAGAGATCTTAAGTGACATCCTACTAGATGGCTACTGGGTAGTGACACGCACTTTCTCCCTAACTCTCTACCACCCACCTCCTTTTAGACTTTTGAAAAAGTGACAAATTTGTTTCTAAATGTCTCTTGCCTGTAGATGAGAAAATAAAGGAATAGAATAGAAAACACACTCAGTAAGAAGTCAGGAGACATGATGCTACCATCTTTTCACGGGAACCCTGAAGAAGAGGATGAGGAAGGTCCTCCCCACCACCCCCAACCGGCATCCCTTGCCCTGGGCAGTGGAGGGTTCCTTAACCAGAAGAAAGGGAACCATTCACACAGGCCAGAGGCGTGGTGCGGCTCTTCCACAGTTGCCTGGGGCCTGTGCTTGTTTCATGCTCTGCTGTTGCCATCTTAAAATTCTTCATAATTTTAACAAGAGGCTCCACATTTTCCTTTTGCATCAAACCTGCAAATTATGTAGCCGGTTGTTCTGGGGAACCGGCTCTCCTGCCCATCCGCTGTCACTCTCCGGCCGCCGCCCCTCCAGAGACGCTCCCCTGCGGCCCGAGTGCTCCTTTGATCTGAGACACAGGCTGGTTCCTGGGTCCACACACAACAGCGGGATGATGGTGTCCAGCACCAGATGTGATTACTCAAATCACTTCCTCCTGTGACCAGGACCTGGCTTAATACTTCCCAGGTACCAGGTGTTCCCTGAATCTCGGCATGTGGAAGGGTTTGGGTGGCTCCATTCTTTTCTCTTTCGATAAAACAATTAGGTTATTTAAAATATGAAAAGCTTTGAAATCATGAAAGTACTTTATTTGAAGTTTGGGGAAGAAAGGACTTTGATGGTGAAAGAAAAGACAGCTATTTCCATTTTAAACAAGGGAAGAGAGGGAGAGATTTCTGGGAGAAGGTTATAGCTTGGACTTCATTGTCCAGGGTACTAGATAGAGACCCTATAGCAACCGTCTTTTAATAAATTGGGACCAAGTCCAATGGGTAGAAGCTGAAGAAATAAATCTCTGGACCTGGAGTAATGAGGAGGTTCCAACAACAAGACATTTCTAGATGGGGATTTGACCAATTCACAAGGGATTGAAGTCTTATCTCCAGAGACATGGAGACTGCTGCCTGCCCATGCCCATTCCATAGCAGGCTAGAGGAGCTTCAAGCATCAAATGGGCACTCAGACCAGATGGCATTTAAGATTTTTAACAATCCGGGCAACATTTGCTTACTAGTTAATTACAATGCTCTGGATACTGAGTTTTTCTGACCCAGTGAGTCTATTAGTCTGTCTGTTTATACATAAAAGCTAAGGTCCCCAACTTTCCTTTTATATTTCTGCAGGAGACAAGTGAGAAGTCCACATTCTTGTATCTACCATCAAATATATAAGCAGGAGAATACTGACTGGCTCAAATTCTGTCATGATTCCCTGAAGTTGGGGACCTTCTCTGAAATGAATGAATGAACAAAGACAGTGAGAAACACTCAATGTAGAAACAAGCAATGCAGATCCTTCTAAGATGAACAAGATCAGAAAGGGTAGACCCCAGGTGGCAGTTCTCTCAGGTTATGGGTTCCCCCGACCCTACCCAGTTCCCACGACCCTAACTAGTCCTCCTGACTCACTGAGGCCGAGCCAGCCAGCCTCTGGGATGTCCCTCCCCCTCAGAGTAGAGCTAACAGCATTAGCAAACACCTGGCTGAGGGCCGGGGCAGAGGATGTTCATCAAACACTAATAGAAACTTCTGTGACCCTTTAACATCACTGTGTTCCCAGCATTTCCTCAGGCATAAACCATATCCTGGAAATAAGCCATGCACAGGTACATGAAGACACAGCTGGAAAATGCCTGTGTTTATTCAGTTAAAAGCATGGAGAGCATGGATCTGAGAGTCGGGAGACCTTGGTGCTCTTCCTGGCTCTGCCTTTGAAGACCTAGATGGCTTTCGCCGAGTCCCTTCTCCTCTTGGGGCCTCATTTTTCCCATTTTAAAAAAGGCAGATAATCGTCTTACTCAACATGATTGAGAATTGAATGAGTTAACATTAATAAAATGCTTAGAAAAGTACCTGTAACACCATAAATACTATATAAATAACGAAGACCAAAGCATCACTAGTCTTTACAGAAATCTTTTAAGATAAGCATTCATGTTACCATTTTGCCTGAGGAATCTGAGACTCAGGTATCGAGTGATGTACCTGAGATCCCATACAAGGACCCATTCTTCCATATCCACCAGAACTAGATCAGCTATGAGATAACTAGCAAGTCTGATAGTCACTGCTTCTGTCTTTATAAACTGACAACCCTGCCTGGATTTCATCTGGCCCTTGGTTTTTATGGGTCCAAGCTAGATGCACAAAAACTTCACATTCAAATATCTCCAATGCCATCGATGATGTGGAAGGCCATTTGTGGCATCAGCATTTTGCTCAGTGTTAGATACAGTCTCAGAGACTCTGATAAGCCCTGGCTCTGAAACCCAGAACTTCTGGGTCCACTTTACATCAGTGATATGAAGCCTGATTCACCCAGCTCAGCAGCAATTTTGAATTACGTTCTGAGTAGCCAAAATGAATGTCTAATCCTGTTAATGCCCTATGCAGGTCAACGGCATCAATAGCTACAGCCTTCCAAGATACTAGCATGTCAGAGATGCTCTCCTCCCCCTCTCACCCTCATGGTAGCTGGTCACCAGTCCTGTCTGCAGGCTTGCCTGGCGGCTCTTATAGTAAAGAATCTGCCTGCATTGCGGGAGACCCAGGCTCTATCCCTGGATCAGGAAGATCCCCTGGAGAAGGGAATGGCAACCCACTCCAGTATCCTTGCTTGGAGAAGTCCATGAACAGAGGAGCCTGGTGAACTACAGTCCATGGAGTCTCAAAGAGTCAGACACAATTGATCAACTCTCTCTCACACACACACACACAGAATCCTGTCTGTACGGTAAGTCCCATCATACTGCTTGGAATCCCTAAGTGGATAACCGTTATCTGCAAGACACAGTCTCAGTTTATCACTCCAGGCCCTTCCAGTGGGAGGCCCTCCCTAACCTCCTCTCTTAGTCTCCCATCCTCCTCCTATAGCTTCCTCCCACTGGCCTCCAAGGCAGGCTACCCTCCAGTCATGGAGAATCTCTTGTGTAACCTGTATCTACCAAGCCCTCCTCAGCCTTCTTGTTCTATAATCAACACTTCCAGGAGAAATGACCCATCCTTTCCTCCTATTAAGATGCTTTTGGATTCCGCCCCCATACCCCCCACCACCGTTGCCTTCTCAAGGACCTCATCTTGTCTCTGGTTTCTTCCTTTTTCAGTTTATTTGTTCCTTTCTATGAGGCTAAAGATGCTGACTCTCTCTCATTGTAACAAAACCTTCTTACTCATGGCTCCCTCCAGCCATCACCCTTCACAGCCAATACTTCCTGCCTCTAATTCTCTACCTCCTACTCACTCCCCTGGAGAAGGAAATGGCAACCCACTCCAGTATTCTTGCCTGGAGAATCCCATGAACAGAGGAGTCTGGTGGGCTACTGTTCATGGGGTCACAAAAAGTCGGACATGGCTGAGTGACTAAGCACCTACTTACTCCTCAATCCATATAATCTGACTTCTGATCTCTCCATTCTATTGAAATAACTCCTTCCCATTGTTCTCCAAGCCATCTTTTTCCTAAGCCTAATCACTCCCAAGGAACTTTTTATCTGTTTCAAAGGTACTGAATTACTCCCCTTCCCTGGTGGCTCAGGTGGTAAAAAAATATCTGCCTGCAATGCAGGAGATCCAGGTTCAATTCCTGGTTCGGGAAGATCCTCTGGAGAAGAGAATGGCTACACACTCCAGTACTCTTGCCTGGAGAATTCCATGGACAGAGGAGCCTGGAGGGCTATAGTCCATGGGGTCTCAAAGAGTTGGACACAGATGAGCAACTAACACTTTTCACTTCTTGAAAGACTCTCTTCCTTACCCTGAAGTTTGTTGATTTTTATTCCATCTCTATTTTATTCTAAACCCCCCACCTGTCAGTTCCCACTCAGACCTCTCTGCTTTCTCTTTAAATTCTTTTTCCCCATGATAACTCTACCAGTCATGATGGGCTAGGTTATGCTGCCCTAAAAAACAACCAATAAAATCTTCGTGACACTCAATTATTTTTTGTTTGGGCTACATGTCCAATGCAAGGCCTCAGTAGGGAAGATCCAAGAACCATGGGGAGTCAAGAACTATTCCTCAGCATGAGCAAGACTAAACACTAACCAAGGGAATTCCAGCATTTTCCTGGCTAGATTTCAGAATCATTCTGGTGATGTTTTAAGAAAAACAATGTCTACAGCAGTTATCCTATGCCTGGTCTAGCATTTGTGGGTGGCAGATAAATTTTCTCTTGAGTTCACAGGAGTTCAGATCAAGGGGGTGATATTCTGGAGTTTAGTTTGATACTGTGATAGAATGAGACTGGGGAGAGTCTTGGGAAGAAGTGTGTTTTGAATGTGGAAGGGAAATGAGCCTTTGGAGGCGAAGGTCAGAGTGTCACAGCCAGACTCCACATAGTCCTCAATGGTCTGAGCCATTTGGCATTTTCATTCTTGTAGAGTACAGCCTCCTCCCTCATTGTGTAGAGCTGGTCTTTGTGACCAACAGGATATTTCAGAAATGATACGAGTGTGGCTTTTGAGGCTAGGTCATAATATACAGCACCTCACTCACCCTGGAGGACATCAGGTGCCATGTTATAAGGGCATCAAGTAGCGCCATGGAAAGGTCCACACAGCAAGGAACTGAGACCTGTTGTCAACCTCTATACACATGAGTCATGTTGTAGATTCTCCAACCCCAATCAGGTCTTCAGATAACTGCAATCCTTGCCAACTTTCTGTCTGCAGTCTCATGAGAAACCCTGAGTCAGAACCTCTAGACGAGAGATCCCCAACTTCCTGACCCACAAAAACTATGTGAGATATGGAGGTTCACTATGAAACCTGTATTCTATTTTTGGACCATAAAGAAAGCTGAGTGTCAAAGAACTGATGCTTTCAAATTGTGGTGCTGGAGAAGACTCTTGAGAATCCCTTGGACAGCAAGGAGATCAAACTTAAAGGAAATCAACCCTGAAAATTCATTGGAAGGACTGATGCTGAAGCTGAAGCTCCAATACTTTGGCCACCTGATGTGAAGAACTGACTCACTGGAAAAGATCCTGATGTTGGGAAAGACTGAAGGCAGGAGGAGAAGAGGGCAGCAGAGGATGAGATGGTTAGATAGCATCATGAGTTTGGACATGAGTTTGAGCAAACTCTGGGACATAGTGAAGGAGAGTGAACCCTGGCATGCTTCAGTCCATGGAGTTGCAAAGAGTCAGACATGACTTAGCAACTCAACAACAACAACATTCTGTTTTTGGCTAATACATGATAACTCTTACCTAAACTACTGCAGCTGCTTCTCTAATCTCTTTGCTTTCCCTCAAATCACTTTCCTTTTCCCCAGATTACTTTCCTCATAGAAACTTAAATTAAATGTTAAAACATGAATCTGCTAAAAATCTTTTTTAAGAATTTCCATTTCTTTCTCAGAATAAAGTCCAAACTCCTCAATATGGCCTATAAGGCCTATGTGATCTGACTTATATATATTTAGCCTTTTAGACTCTACTCTCAAGGCTCTTTCCTTTTTACTCAAAATTCAGACAACCAGATTTCTTTCAATTGCTCAAATTCTTTCCTCTTGACCCTTGCTTGAAGTTCTCACACAAGCTTCTCTCTCTCTGGAACTTCTCTATTCTCCCCCTAACCTCTATTCTTCTTCTATTGTCCCCACATCTCTGAGAAGCCTGTCCTAACTTTCTTGCCCAGGTATGGAAGGTAACCTTCATGTGTGTTCAAGCTATGTCATAGCCCTATCACATTCTGTAATATTAACAGGAATACCGGGCTTCCCAGGTGGTGCTAGTGGTAAAGAACCTGCCTGCCAATGCAGGAGACATAAGAGACACAAGTTCAATCCCTGGGTCGGGAAGATCCCCTGGAGGAGGGCATGGGCAGCCCACTCCAGTATTCTTGCCTAGAGAATCCCATGGACAGAGGAGCCTGGCAGGCTACAGTCCACAGGGTCACAAGAGTCAGTCACAATTGAAGCAACATAGCGAGCATGCATACACTAGAAACTGAGGCTCCTTGGGCCTATTTCTGAGTCTTCTGCAGATGTTTCTCCCATTGAAGAGATTCTGTGCCTCTGCCTGAAGATGCTCATCCTTGCAGAACATGTTTGACTCACACCCAGGGCAGTTGGAAATTCTGCAAGATTACCCTCAAGCAACGAGGCCTACCAGTCAGTAAAGAAATAAGCCATCTCTGTGATTTTGTTGGGACAATCCTGAGGTGTGCTCTACCTTGTATCTCAAGGAGTCCCCTGATGGGATTGAACCCCCACTGCCCAGAGAAGTAACCTGCTCGTTAATACACTCCGTAGTCTCTGCTTCCTTTCCCTATGTCATTTCATTCAGTTATTCTCTTACAGCTTCTTGAATTCTTTTCCAATTTGCTGGCATACATAATCTCGTCTCAGAGACTGATTCTGGAATATCCCAAACTTAGTCACTTAGTCAGCATTTTCCATGAGCTGGACAATAAGTCAAGCTCTTTATTCAGATTATAAGTTTTAATTCTCTTAGCAACCCAATGAGATAGCTACTAATCCACAAACTTAGGGTAATAATACTTACTCACAGGATTTTCATGAGGATTAAATGGGATAATTCATGTAAAGAGCTTAACACTTGCTATGTATGATCATGCATGTAAAGAGCTTTGCACTGAAAGAGAAAATGAATCTGAAGAGTTGAGCAAGGCTCTTGCATAGTAAGCAATTAGTTACTCATCCAAGATCGCACAAATGCAAAGTGATAGTTTTGTTTTTTTACCAAACCTTCCAGATTCTAGATCTCGCCATTACTATTCTAAACTGTCTAACTGTAATCTTCTATTGAACTACTTTTCATAGCAGACTGTAAGCTTCAGGACAATAGGAGTTATTCAATTATATTCAGTTTTATCCCCAGAACCTGGTATTTAGTGGGTAGCAAGACAATTGTGTAAAAATGAGCTGATTCCCCGCCTTGAATATAAAAAAACCAAGTCTGTTTTATATTCAGTTTAGAGTACTCATTACTCAAAATAATTTTCTGGGGCTTCAGTTAAAATAATCATAAAATTATATATAAAAAGAGAGCGTCTTCCATGAAAAGGCTAATTTTTCTGTTTATTTTTCCCTCTTCAGGATAATAGTACATTTTCATCATGGGAAGGCAGCATATTTAGTGGCAGACCATGCTAGTTTTGAAGTAAAAAAGAATTGGTTGAAATCTAGTATTTCCAACTGTATGACCTTAAAAAATACTTAGCTTCTGTGATTTGTAATTTCCTCACCTATAAAACAGGAATGACCATACCTCCTATATAGTTATCAATTGTTACATAACAAATTAATCCAGAACTTAGTAGCTAAAGACAACAAATATCTTTTATCTTACACAGTTTCAGAGAGTCAGGAATATAGGAGTAGCTTAGCTAGGTGGTACATCAGATATGCAGATGATACCACTTTAATAGAAAGTGAAGAGGGACTAAAGAACCTCTTGATGAGAGTGAAGGAAGAGAGTGAAAAAGCTGATTTAAAATTCAACATTCAAAAAGCTAAGATCATGGCATCTGGTCCCATCACTTCATGGCAAATAGACGGGGAGAGGACTCAAGATGGAAGCCATATTGTGTTCTATAATCTAATTTAAAAGTGACATGCCATAATCTCTGCCATATTCTATTGGTCACACAGACCTATGCTGGCACAATGTGGGAAGGGGTTACACAAGGATATAAAGAGCAAAAGACAGGGTCTTTGGGGGCCATCTTGGAGGCTAAGTACAACACTATCCATATGCAGCTGTAGGGGAAGGCTTCGTGTATTTAGTACAGAGTTCTCTCTCAAAAAATATTCGTTCTGTGTTATGCATCCCAGGGAAGATATGTAAGTTCTGGGATCTGGAGGATACAGTGAGAAACCCAGAGTTTCATAGTCACCCCAATACAATTACCACCTAACAAATCTAGTTACTATAGCTCACATCCAGATGAAGACAAAACCAATGATACGGATGACAGCCAACATCTATCTACAAAAGTCCTCAGCATCTCCAACATTTATTTACACTTATCATTCTATTTTAATTTTATATCATAGTATATTTCATGTATCTCTACAACTCCATGGCATATTAATTATTATTGCCACACTTTCCAAGTAAGGACAATGAGTTTTAGGAAGATTATATGATTTGTCAAAGGCATTCAGCAATCAAGTCAGGATTTAAATCCAGGACATCTGATTCTAGCATCTACTCTTTTTTAATCAATTATCTTATTCTGTATCAGCAGCAAGTCCTTCCCCCACCCCCACCCCCCCAATGACAGCCCCCTCTCTAAATATATACAAGTATGTATGGAGAATGGAGAAATGGAGAGTGTTGGTATTTTTGTCCTTTGCAGTGACCTCTACATAAGCACCCAGTACTTTCCTCAGGGTTCTCTTGCATGTGACTGTTAAGTGGCCTGGCATGTTCTAGAGCATGTCCACTTTATCACAGAGCACCTACCCTGCAGTACTGGAAGGACTGTCCTAGGCGGTTGTTTTCACCTTCTGGGTCCATAGATTAGTGATAGGTGCATTTTGCTTGACCCTTCTCCCCCTCACTACCCTCCACACATGCACACACATGCAGGGAGAAGAAGGTGATAGGAAAAGATTTCTCAGCCCACAGATTCCTAGAAATTAATAACAGTCAAACACTTTCTCTCAGGAGCCTCCTAAGCCATGAGGTGGTAGATGAAAGAGGGCTGTGTGTATAAATGCACGTGTGTGTGTAAGCAGCATGGGCCTCCAGCCAGCATGGCATCTAGACAGAGCTGCAACTGCCAGACCTTAGAGTCCCGAGTGCAGGTAAGGACAAGGCACAGACCCATAGACTTACCCCAGGGTTTTGGACCTGCTACATTCACGGGTCATGATGACAGCTCTGATGCAGCTACAGGGGTAGGATTACCATTCAGCCTGCTAAGTGCAGAATAAAAGAAGCAAGGGCAAGAAGGTCTGGGAGCATAGCTAGGCCAAGGGACAGGAGTGCTGCCTGAACTGTGCTGGCCACTTTATAAGTATCCCCTCAATCAGCCTCACCTACAAACCCACCTGTGGTAGCATGGGAGGGGCTATTCTTCTATTTTAATGTGAAAAAAAATTTTAACTTTTTATTTTGTCTTGGGGTATAGCCAATTAACAGCGCTGTGTGAGTTTCAGGTGAGCCGCGAAGGGACTCAGCTATTCATATATATGTATCCATTCTCTCCACTAACCCCTTTGCCATCCAGCCTGCCACGTAACATGGAGTAGAATTTCCTGTGCTATACAGTAGGACCTTGTCGGTTACCCTTTAAATGTAGCAGTGTGTACGTGTGGGAGGGGCTATTCTTATCTCCATCTGACAGACGAGGAGACTGTGACTCAGAGAGATAAATGACTTGGCAAAGTTTGACAATTAACAGTAACCACAGAGTAATGATTTCTAAGCTATTGATTAACCATTTACTCATAAGAAACTGGCCTTTCAGTTGGGACTTATTAATGAGTTTCTTAAGATCACTTATCAAAGATGACTATGCACAGCCCTTCCTCTGCACTCGAGGTAGATTTGACCTTGCTATTTAAGAAGGAAATGGCAACCCACTCCAGTGTTCTTGTCTGGAGAATCCCAGGGACGGGGGAGCCTAATGGACTGCCGTCTATGGGGTCGCACAGAGTCAGACACGACTGAAGCAACTTAGCAGCAGCAGCAGCATTATTGGACGGAAGCAGGGTGTAGCACTCTTCTAGCTAATCCTTATCAACTCTTGCCTCAGTGGATTTTTAGTGACCCCAACCTCCCAACCATGACCACTAGCTTCCTCTCTGACCCCAAAATGATACCACTGAGTGAATCAATACACTCCACCAACACACACACACTCACAGAATTTTCTCTTCCACATGGCCCACAACTGGTCCATAGGAGATACAACTCCTCTGCTCCAACAACCTAGGAAAACTGACCGATGCCAAAGCAAACATGCTCTCCTGACTCTGGCCTTGAAGCTCTTAGTCCCTTTCAGTTCAGTTCTGTTCAGTCGCTCAGTCGTGTCCAACTCTTTGTGACCCCATGAACCGCAGCACACCAGGCCTCCCTGTCCATCACCATCTCCCAGAGTTCACTCAGACTCACGTCCGTCGAGTCCGTGATGCCATCCAGCCATCTCATCCTTGGTCGTCCCCTTCTCCTCCTGCCCCCAATCCCTCCCAGCATCAGAGTCTTTTCCAATGAGTCAAATCTTCGTATGAGGTGGCCAAAGTACTGGAGCTTCAGCTTTAGCATCATTCCTTCCAAAGAAATCCCAAGGTTGATCTCCTTCAGAATGGACTGGTTGGATCTCCTTGTAGTCCAAGGGACTCTCAAGAGTCTTCTCCAACACCACAGTTCAAAAGCATCAATTCTTCGGCGCTCAGCCTTCTTCACAGTCCCAGGCAGGAGGGACACCAATTTCTACACCAACCAAACACAGGGAAAATGCTTCCAGGTTCTTCAAGCGGTCCTATTAAAGTCTCATCATTTGTCTTGAGTTGAAAAGAACTTAGCACTGGGAACAGTTCTCTTCAAAAAATTCTCTCAACAAAATCCACCCACTCCTATTCAGAAGTGGTTGAGGGGATTGAATTGAGATAAAATGGCATGGGCTCTTAATGTCATCCTGGCAGTTTCAAATGCTTGTGCCATATGATCTTCGATGAATTATGTATTTTCTCTATGCCTCAGTTTCATTATCTGTAAAATGTGGTAACAGTAGGCCTTAGTTACAGATTTCCCATGAGGATTAAATGAAACAATGCATGGAGTTCAGTTCAGTCACTCAGTCATGTCTGACTCTTTGAGACTCCATGGACTGCAGCACGCCAGGCCTCCCTGTCCATCACCAACTCCCAGAGCTTACTCAAATTTATGTCCATCATGTCAGTGATGCCATCCAACCATCTCATCCTCTATCATCCCCTTCTTCTCCTGCCTTCAATCTTTCCCAGCATCAGGGTCTTTTCCAATGAGTGAGTTCTTCACATCAGGTGGCCAAAGTATTGGAATTTCAGCTTCAACATCAGTCCTTTCAATGAACACTCAGGACTGATCTCCTTTAGGATGGACAGGTTGGATCTCCTTGCAGTCCAAGGGACTCTCAAGAGTCTTCTCCAACACCACAATTCAAAAGTATCAGTTCTTTGGCACTCAGCTTTCTTTATAGTCCAACTCTCACATCCATACATGACTACTGGAAAAACCATAGCCTTGACTAGATGGACATTTGTTGGCAAAGTAATGTCTCTGCTTTTTAATATGCTGTCTACGCTGGTTATAACTTTCCTTCCAAGGAATAAGCGTCCTTTAATTTCATGGCTGAGGTTACCATCTACTGTGATTTTGGAGCCCCCCCCCCAAATAAAGTCTGCCACTGTTTCCACTGTTTCCCCACCTATTTGCCATGAAGTGATGGGACTGGATGCCATCATCTTAGTTTTCTGAATGTTGAGTTTTAAGCCAACTTTTTCACTCTCCTCTTTCACTTTCATCAAGAGGCTCTTTAGTTCTTCTTCAGTTTCTGCCATAAGGGTGGTGTCATCTGCATATCTGAGGTTATTGATATTTCTTCCAGCAATCTGGATTCCCGCTTCTGCTTCTTCCAGTCCAGCATTTCTCATGGTGTACTCTGCATATAAGTTAAATAAGCATGGAGAACACCTATCAAATACACTGAAAGTGCCAGGTGTTATTCTTTGTTGTTGTTTAGTCGCTAAGTTGTAACTGAATCTTTGCAACCCTATGGACTGTAGCCCACTAGGCTCCTCTGTCCATGGGATTTCCCAGGCAAGAATCCTGGAGTGGGCTGCCATTTCCTTCTACAGGGGATCTTCCCGACTCAAGAACTGAACCTGCACCTCCAGCATTGGCAGGCAAGTTCTTTACTGCTAAGCCACAAGGAAAACCCATTATTCTTTATAACTAATAGCACATCCCTGTGTAAACAGTTGACACTATCACTTAACAGAATGACTCAATAGGTTCCTCACTGATTTTGGAATCAGAGTTTATAAACTTCCATGAATCTGTGAAAGAATGTATTCATGAGTACGAATCTACCAGAAGAAAAGCCCTAGATAATTTTTATCACTATTTCCATGTAATTTGCTAGTGAATAACAACTGATTATCAAAACTGCAGTGATAACATTTCTACAGAAAATGAATAGGGCTGCTACTCCCTCTTTCTCTGGTATGATTGTTCCTTTATCTGCCTGGCCATTAGGAACATTGATAGTAAGGGTCTAGGATACCCTTTCTTCCTTTTGTGATTGGCAAGCACCAATTCATCAAAATTCAGCTCAAATGTCATCTCCTCCTTGAAAGCTGACCTTGACCAACCTCTACAAATAGAATTACGTACCTCCCTCCTTTAGATCCTTACTGTACTTTGTATAGCTCCCTCTTGTAACTACAAGGCACCTTGCTTCTGCTTGTCAATGTGACCCTCTTGAATTGAACCCTTTGCCATTATTCTTAAATATGACTTTGAGTCTTGTCTTCATACTGGTGTTTCACCCACACTGGGTGGCTAGTGTGACCACACACTCTGGTTTGTCTCCCTTCCTCATCCTGATAATGTAATTTTCACCTTCAGACTCATACTTGTATCTGACATTCCAGGGTCTCCTTGTCCCTAACAGAAAATTTGAAACTAAACAGAAGTGGAATCAGAAGCTCAAATAGCATAGAAAAGGGAATTCCTATATTTGGGAGTGATGAGGATGGAGAAGAGAGGAAGAAGACAAAGGGTCTGAGACCTGTGTCTTGTGGGCAGAAGTGTTTTCTGGGCAGAGAGGTACAAGTATAAGTTTATTTAAGGCAGACGGAATGTACTGGCCAAACACAGAGAGGAATGGAAAAGGTTCCCATGTCAGGAACCATGAAAACAATTGATGTATGGGAGTGTAGAATGGGAGGGCCAAGAAAAATGATAGAAGGCGACACTGGGAAGAAAGGATGAAAGTCAATGGAAGCTAGCTTAAAGAGTTTGAGTTTTATTATTTATGCATTGTAGAGAGATCTAAAATTGTTAAAAGGAGATATGGAGGGTGCTACATTTCAGAAAGTTTATCATGAATGCCATGAGGTTGGTTTGGAAGGAACACTCAATAGCATCAACCTAGAAATCAGTTCTTTGATCTGTTTCAACACAGATGTCTCCCATCTCATTAATACACATCTGCTATGGCTGAGGAATGTCTCCAGAAATCAGATATAATGAAGATTCTTCACCTGGGGTGTGCAGGTGGGGAGTCAGGGAGCAACGATGGTGCAGGGAACAGTGAACAGGATATCTGATCCTGGTGAATGTTGGAGGACACGTATGGCTGGGTCTGTGCTCTGTACTCAGGAAGAAGACAAGGTATCTAGGAAGACACTGCTTTGAAGCAAAAGATATAAGGCGCCAGGGAAAGCAGATGAGCATGAAGATGAGCAGGAGAGAAGGAAGCCAGAAAGACACACAGACGATACTGAACAGCTGGGGCACAAGTAGGAACTCTGCTTCCCTCAGGCTGTTCATTTGTTCTGAGCTTGGGATTTCCCTGGGTCCTATCCCTGCTGCTTTGCAGACGGGAGGGCAGTCATTGAGTAACGTGCCCCTCCTTCTGGCTGGAATCCTCTGTTCTTGGCCGAAGGTCACTGACAAGTCCAGCCTCTTCTGCCTCTTGCAGGATGGGATGATCAGTGGAAAGTTTGCTCAATGGCCTGAATAAAGATCTGGATCCTGGCTTCCTAAAAAAATTTTTTTTTGTTTCTTCTGGCCCTGCATGTTTAAGGAACTGGTACACCAAGGTGGACCTTGGGTATTCGTTTTTGGCTGATACTGCATCTTGTTTCTAAGTTTGGAACAACCAAGACCTCATCTTAATAAATGTAAATTCACTCTCTGGCCTCCAGAGAAAAGGAGTTACCAGAAAGCATTTCATCTGTATGGAATCCTAACTGTGGCCCTAGGTCACTGAGTTTTAATAAATCATTGTGGCTGAATGATGACTTAGGAGACTCTATTTTCAGGAGAACTGACAGGATTATGAGAAAAGCTCCTAATGACTGATATCTCATGCTGGAATCTTAATTACCGCAGAATTCATAGGAAGCACCTTATGGCTCTACAGATGATTTGATTAGAAACCACATTTTAAAATCTCTCCTGGATGAGTCAGTGATAGCATCCTATGGGAGCCAAGTGTGCGTGTAAGCTCTCATGCACACAGTAAATCTCAACACTGCAGAAGAAAGACAAAATTCCCTCAAAAGCTACATTTTAAATTTCTAGCCTTAAAAATTTGTTACTGACTTTTTCTTGACCGGAACTTACTAAGATAGACTGGAGTTAACGATAGGTTGGAGTGAAAGTATTACTCTCGACATTTTTTGTCATTATCAGTCATTATGGGTAGAGATCATGTAAATCCCATGGCATAACATATGAAGTCCCACAACATAGGAAGCCAGTCTATTCGCTCATGTACACATTTAGCCGCTGAGCCCTTGAAGAGCTACATGCCGAATGCTGGAGCAGCAACAAAGTGAGCAAAATCAAAAATGGTATCTTGCTCTCTTATGCTTACAAGTTATTGAAGCAGACACACCTAAGCAAAAAGTTATCCCATGAAATGTAAGTGGGAAGATAGGTACAATGAAACCCATAATGCAAGAAACTGACCTATGTTAATCAGAGAAACAAATCCCTTCAAGGACCAATACATTGGAAACTAAATTCTCCAAGAGTTCACTCTCCCCTCTCACATTTCCAGACACCTTTCACACTCATGTTTTCTCTTATCATTATAGTCAAGGTAGGTCACCTGCCAAGTCACTTTCCAGGCGTGGTTTTCTTCACCTAGGTTGTTTGACCCCAGGCATCAGCAATCTCCAACCACCCAAATCTTTCTAAGTATCACCTGAAATGTTACTTTTAGGGAACTTCCAGATCTCCTTGGGAAGGATGCCTTCCCCTCCGAGTTCATAGTGTCTTTGCCCTCCGTTTTGCTTTGTGTATGTGGAACACTGCTGAAGTCCCAGTTCCCAGAGCAGGGTAAACAGATGTTCAGCACTTATTTTCAAATGAATGGGCAACTACGTCAACAGTTGTGTTTATCTTTTCTTCCTCCTTGGGGTAAGACCTCAGTAGGTGTCTTACTCATCTCTGTCCTCACAGCTTGTGACAGTTTAAGGTGCACAATAGCATTTTTAGGTGCTTTGTTTTTGCAAGATTTACATGAATGAGTCACTTATTGAGACTCAATTAAAACCAAGTTTGAGAAAAAGACTCAGAGAACAAACTTACGATTGCCGGGTGGGATAAGGATGGAGGGAAGGGACAGTTAGGGAGCTTGGGATGAACATGAACACACTGCTATATGTAAAATGGATAAACAACAAGGCCATACTGAGTAGCACTCGGAACTCTGATCAATGTTATGTAGCAGCCTGGATGGGAGGGGAGTTTTGGGGCGAATGGATACATGTGTATGTGTGGCTGAGTCCCTTCACTGTTCACCTGAAACTATCACAACATTGTTAATCGGTTATACCCCAATACAAAATAAAACGTTTGAAAAACAAAGCAAAGCAACTTTGGTAGCACCATCCAATAGCTCTAAATTGGGACCGGAACTGTTCCTCTGGGGATGGGTGTTCAGCGAAGTGTAGGGCATTTCTGGCCGTCTTCACGGCTGGTGAGGACTCTGCTCACATTTAGTGGCAGAGATCAAGAAGGATAAATATCCTGCAAATCAAAGGAGAGCCCAGCACAACAGAAAAGTGTTCTGCCTTCAATTCCACCTGCACCACTGAAGAACTGCTCACTTTAAATGATGTTGAGACACTTGAAAATATTTTGAAGAAAGTTGTAGACTCTTCGCCTCTGGGGAAATTAAAACAAGAAAATGTTGTCCTGATGGCCTCTCAACCCCACCCAGCCCTGTGATACTAAAATCCTGGGGAATGTAAATTCCAGGCCAAATGGTCCAGACAAGGAGACTCACCCCTCTGCATCATGCAGGGACAGCCTCAGAGATCCCTGCTTCCATGAGAAAGGGCTTAAAGCTGGACAGCGCCCCCTCTGGCCAGGAGAGAGGTTGCTTCTCTCCGTGTGTTAATATTTTAACTTCTGGAGAAAAAACTCCCAGGAAATTGTTGTTGTTCAGTTGCTCAGTCACGTCCGACTCTTTGAGACCCCATGCAATGCAGCACTCCAGGCTTCCCTGTACTTCACCACCTCCCTGAGCTTGCTCAAACTCATGTCCATTGAGTCAGTGCAGTCACCATCCCCAATGTCGGAGCCTATGTATATACAGTTTTATATAATAGAGTTATATTCTCAATCAGCAATAATTTATTTTGATAATATGTGATAGTTCATGTAATAATATAAGTACCATTAATGATAAGAAGAGAGAGAAGTGTTAGTTGCTCGGTCATGTCCAACTCTTTGCAGCCCCATGGACTGTAGCCCACCAGGCTCCTTGGTCCATGGGATTCCTCAGGCAAGAATACTGGAGTGGATTGCCAAGCCCTTCTCCAGGGCATCTTCCTGATGCAATGACTGGACCCACATCTCCTGCATTGCAGGTGGATTCTTTACCATCTGAGCCACCAGAGAATCCCATCATTAATTATATGATAATAATAAAAATTCTATTATAATAAATACTGATTTTGTGCTCTCCTCTAGTCCTAGAGTTCCCTGAGAACAGAGGCAATATTTTACTTATCCTTGTGTTCCCAGTACCTAAAAAACACCTGACAACTTCCTTATACTTCATATACATTTTTGTTTCATTCCAAAGCTTATATGATTCAAAAAGTTTATATTCATGCCACAATCTATGGCACAAAATCTTGAGAGTGGTAAGTATCTTGTACTTACTTCTATATTCCCCAAATCCAGCTGAGTTCCATATACTCAAAAGGTGTTCAGCAAATTTTAGTTGAATCAAATCAAACTGAATCAGTGCAAATATACTGAGCTTTGAAAGTTGTAGTCTGAAAGATATGAATAATGCATGCTGTATTATTGGAGAAAAATACATTGAAGAATATATTAGATGGTAAAGAAGCCACCTGTGATGTGGGACACCTGGGTTCGATCCCTTTGGGAAGATTCCCTGGAGGAGAGCATGGCAACCCATTCCAGTATTCTTGCCTGGAGAATCCCCATGGACAGAGGAGCCTGATGGGCTGCAGTCCATGGGGCTGCAGAGAGTCGGACACGACTGAGCGACTAAGCACAGAACACATATTGAAGAAAAGAGATTGACTAGGCTGAAGGAATAAAAGCCCTCTAACAAATAATCTCAGGAAAACCATTTAGCTACCCCAGAAGGGAATGTGTTTCTTGACAAAGGAAGTACTGAAGCAGAAAGTGGACACCTTGGCAGAAGAAATTCAAAGACTCAGCCATCAACTTATAACAGCTGCACTCATTGTCTAGAGACATGGAATGGAAACATCCCAGAAGCTGATGGAAACTCAAAGTTTTTATCTGATGGAAATGTCAAGGTTTATATATTTTACAAATATAGATTCATTCAAAATTAACGCATGAGTATGGAGTCTAGAAAGATGGTACTGATGATCCTATCTGCAGGAGGTGCAGACATAGTGAACAGACTCGTGGACACAGCTGGGGAAGGAGAGGGTGGGACGAATTGAGAGAATAGCGTGGAAATGTAGATATTACCATATGTAAAACAGATAGCAAGTGGGAACTCAACCTGGTGCTCTGTGACAGCCTAAAGGGGGGGGGGGGGGAGGGGAAGGGGAAGGGGGCTCAGGAGGGAAGGGACATGTGCACCTATGGCTGATTCATGTTGACGTAGGGTAGAAACCAACACCATGTTGTAAAGCAATTATCCTCCAATAAAAAAAAGAATATCCTCAAGAATATCCTGCCATAGTAATCCAGCAGAGAAGAAACGATGGATAAATTGAGAAATAAATTATACTCTGCACCTTCAAGTTATTCCTAAACCATTTCCCCCTCCTAATTACATAACCAAGGTATGTTCACTTCAACTCTCGAGTTATATTTCTATAACTTAAAATCAGGAGAATTAGAGCTAGTAAAAGCACCTACCATTGCTTTTCCCAACATATCTTTTTTTATAAAAAGCTTTTGATTGCTTGAATGAAATATAAAGATACTCCATTATTTTGAGGCAAAGGATCCATTAAACATAGTTTCCTTTCCCCTTATCTTAAAGCAACTGCTTGGAGGGATAATTTCTAAGTGTGTTTGAGAAAAGCCGACTGCTCTAGATCAGTGGTTTAGAAATGAGACCTTTTTAAACAAACAGATTATTGAATGTCCAGGATACTTGTTCTCAATCAACAAGGACCAAGAAGAGCTTCAAAGAAAAAGGCCAGTGAGGAATCTTCCCTCTCTCCTGCCACCAATGGGCCTTGTCTTGCCTCTTTGAAACAGTTATCAAAACTTGACATGGTCTCTCTTGGTCTTCATTCTGAGCAAAGGAACGAGTCAGAGAGCATATAAACTAACCAGTCTCTTATTCACTCCACCGGGAAAAAGATAACAGTATCGCCTGACTGGTTAGTATCTCACAGTTTTACTGTCTGCCTCTCTGAAGATACAGGTGGCAGTGGCTTCTTTTCCCTGTTTTGACCAATACTCTAAACATCAATAACCATTTTCTGCAACCATGACAACACTAACTCCCTGTTGGTTTAATAATGACAATAGTAATCACAGTCATGGTCTGGATGTATATGTGCTCTCCAGAGGGAGAATATACTATCAGGATTTTCAAAAAAATTTCTATGGCCCCTTCAGAACTTTTTCTCAATAAGTATGTTTACAAAGAAAGCTTGTGAAAAATTACTCACCAATTCCAGCCCCAAACAGTTACAGTTCTCTGATTATTCATGGTTTTCTGTCTCACAGGAAAGCGAAATATAATCAGACTCATCTAGTTCATCTTCTAGCAGCCAAATCTAGAAGAACATGCATTAGAAAGGTCAAAAGCTGACTCGTCTAAAACATGATATTAGAGACATCTGAGCACTCTGCTTTGCTCTCAAGTTCTCCAACACATTCAGTCTCATTCATCTCTAGCAAAGACAAGTTGGAAATGGTCCTGATCATTTAGGTTGACAGATGTGAAGGCCTGAAAAAAAAATCAATAGACCATTTATTCTGTTCTAGACATTGTGTCAAGACTTTTATAAATGTCATTATACTTCCCCCCAGAAAAACCCTGTCTACTTTATAGATGAGGACATTGAGGAGCAAAAAGATAAACTTCCCAAAGCCAGCTAGCTACTAATTATGGGGCCAGAATTTGAACTCCAGAGTCTGTGTGCCTCACTTAACAGAGCAAGTGCTTCTCCCTGATTTTCTTCACCTGTACTTGGGTCTGTCCCTCCTGCAGAGTGGTTCCCACAACAGATTGTCATTATTTACTTAAAACTGTAATGATCCAATCAGTTTCTGAACTCAATTTTATTAAGCTCTCTATGTGAACATTGCTTGGCCATCAGCAGGGGCTCAGTAAACATCTGTAGAGTAGTGGAATTAACACACGAATGAAAGAATAAAGGAAATAAATGAAATAAACAAAAACACCTAACATAAACAGTTACTTTCTTCCCTAGCTTCCTATCTGAAGTCTTTCTCAGATCTTTCCTGACTTGCTTTTTACCAGATATATTGGAGATGACGCATCATAACCTGTATGATTCAGTGAACCTTTATGGAATGGAATTTTGGGCACATCCTTTCACATGCAACTTGATTTAAGCCAAATCTTGCTCAGAAATACTCATGATGTAGAGAAGCGAGCAGGAACATAATTATTCAACTACAGCTGGTGTGGACCAAAGAGATT
The DNA here is from genome assembly GCF_014754425.2 of Oryx dammah. NCBI lineage: Eukaryota > Metazoa > Chordata > Mammalia > Artiodactyla > Bovidae > Oryx > Oryx dammah. Next base: position 95,980,258 of record NW_024070185.1, read on the forward strand.
TGCATTCAGAGTCCACTGGAGCAGGAATAGTTATCTGAAGGTTTCACAAAGCAGTTAGTGCTTGAGATGGGCCTTGAAGAATGAGTTTGAACAAACAGGGTTTTGGAAAATCAGTGCTTACCATCAGAGAATTTGTTTCTTTCTCTAGGAGTAGTATGCTTCATACGTGCTCTTCATCAGCCCTCATCAGACAGGGAAAGAACTGAGACAGAGAATGACAGCAAGAACTGTCCATGATGTGAGAAGTGGAGCCAGGGGAACATGGCAAGGAAGAGGCCACAGTGAGGCCCTGTCTCCTGGGGTGGGGTAAGCTGTCCATGGCACCATGACTGTCTTTGAGAGCATCACTGATTCATAGAAAATAGTTGACATTCCTTACCACAGTAGACTTAGCAACTCTCCCTGCAGAGTTCAGCTCTTCCTCCTGTCAGCGGTGAATGGAAGTAATTTGTTTATGGTTAACAGAGATCCTATCAGGCAGGGAGGAGACTAGGAACCACATCTTATCATCCAATCTGCCACTGCCTTTCTGTGTTATAACCATGGAACCCAGACACTCAGAGCAAAACAGACGCGTGGGTTGGCCATATAACGCTCCTGTTCCAAACTCCGGTCACCATGGGTAGAGAAGGCGCCAAAGGAGATACTCATCTGATTAAGACACAATAGTATGCCAAAACAGAGGCAAGCAGGGGCAGGGCGATTCCAGAGAGCTCACATGCACTTGGAAGTCTGTCTACACCTCCAGAGCCAGGGAAGAAGCTTGAGGATTGGGGCTTGGAGCCAAAAGGTGCTCCTGACAAGAGATGAGACGGGTATGTCCCTCAACTCCATCAGATCCCAACAGGCAAGCTGCGCTGATTACCACGGTCTTTGGTTTCTTGGCATTTCATGAGTTGCAAGATCGTCTTGGTTACCTCCTGCATAGTGATGGTCCATGCTCCAATTCAGTTTTCATTAGTTCTTGTCTAGAGTGTTGTAACAGCTCGCTCACTCTTTTCCCTGCCTCTGCTTTTACCTTCCTGAAACCCATTCTACGTATTACAGACAAATCTATCCCTGACAGTCCCCTTGAAATCCATCTCTCACTCTTTGTTGTTGTTCAGTCACAAGTCAAGTCCGACTCTTTGCAACCTCACAGACTGCAGCACTCCAGGCTTCCCTGTCCTTCACTATCTCCTGGAGTTTGCTCACATTCATGTCTGTCAAGTCAGTGATGCTATCTAACCATCTCATCCTCTGCTGCCCCCTTCTCCTTTTGCGATCAATCTTTCCCAGCATGAGGGTCTTTTCCAATGAGTCGGCTCTTTGCATCAGGTGGCCAGAGTACTGGAGCTTCAGTTTCAAGCATCAGTCCTTCCAATGAATATACAGGATTGATTTCCTTTAGGGTTGACTAGTTTTATTTCCTTGAAGTCCAAGGGACTCTCAAGAGTCTTCTTCAGGACCATCATTTGAAAGCATCGCTTCTTTGGCACTCAGCCATCTTTATGGTCTAACTCTCACATCCATACGTGACTACTGGAAAAACCATAGCGTTGACTGTACAGACCTTTGTCAGCAAAATGATATCTCTGCTTTTTAATGCGTTGTCTAGGTTTGTCATAGCTTTCCTTCCAGGGAGCAAGCATCCTTTAATTTCATGGCTGCAGTCCCCATCTGCAGTGATTTTGGAGCCCAAGAAAATAAAATGGCATTGTTTCCCCTTCTATTTGCCATGAAGTGATGGGACTGGATGCCATGATCTTGGTTTTTTGAATGTTGAGTTTCAAGCCAGCTTTTTCACTACCCTATTTCACGCTTATTAAGAAGCTCTTTAGCTCCTAGTGGGATCCATAGAATTCTCTGCAATGATGAAAATGCTCTGTATCTGTGCCATCCAGTATGGCAGCCAGGTGGCTCAGAGGGTAAAGAATCTGCCTGCAATGCAGGAGACCCAGGTTCAATCACTGGGTCAGGAAGATCCCCTGGAGAAGGGAATGAATATCCACTGCAGTACTCTTGCCTGGAGAATTCCATGAACAGAGGAGCTTGGTGGGCTATAGTCCATGGGCTCGCAAAGAGTTGGACACAATTGAGTGGCTAAACACTTTCACTTTTTCAGCCACATGAGCCTATCGAGCATTGAAATATAGTCAGCACAACTGATGAACTAGATTTTAAATTTTGTTTAACTATTTTTAAAGAGCCATACATATTTAATGGATACCACAGTAGACACTAACTCTGCAGAATGGTATCCAAGCCCTTTAGGGGCTTCCAGGTGGCACTAGTGGTAAAGAATCTGCCTGCCAACGCAGAAGACACAAGAGATGCAAGTTTGATCCCTGGGTCAGGAAGATCCCCTAGAGAAGGAAACAGCAACCTACTCTAGTATTCTTGCCTGGAAAATTCCATGGACAGAGGAGCCTGGTGGGCTACAGTCCATGAGCCCACAAAGAGTTGGACACAATTGAGCAACTGAGCATAGCACACAGCAACAGCCAAGCCCTTTAGCCTGGCACTGAAAATCCTTTATGATATAGTCCCAATTTACATTAGCAGTCTCATTTCCTACTATACTTTCTATCTGATTTCCCCACAAACTGGCTAAACTCTTTATTTTAAACCTCTATGCCTTTTCCCAACTGTTTGCTACGCTCAAGCATCCTATTCCTCATCATCTACTTAACACATGTCTATTCGGATTTCAAGATCTAAATTAAATGACACATCCTCTGGGAAGCCTGTATCAACATCTCTTGCCCCACATAATGAATCACTCCCTCCTCTGTGCTCCCAAAGCTCATTGCATCTGCTTCAATTATGGTGATTATACCACATTGTATTATAATTATTTGTTTACTGGGGCCTCTCATCCACTACTCTGGAAACCACAAAGGGAGGGGACTAATTCTTATTCATCTTGGTAACTCTGTTACCCAAGGAAGTCCACATTGGCAAATGTGTGGTGAACATATGCAAACCTGCAGAATGAATTCATCATCCAGTCAATCAAGTGTTTATCTCAAAGAGCTCCCTGAACTGACAGAGTGGTTAGTAAACTGTTGTAACATCAAAGTGGCTGATGCTAACCCCTGATGTCAGAACAGATCTGTATCCATGAGATGGTGCCTCTAGTTACCATGTCACATGGAACTCTCAAATCCACTTTAAACCTGAAAACACGTGGACCTGAATGCATGGTGCTCAGGGATGAGAGGTTAAGCTGAAGGATGCTGGAAACTGCAGATGCCTAGATAACAAACCAGAATCCGGAGCGCTCTGGGGGCACAATATCTTTGAATAGTTACTCAGAGCTGCTTTAATAAGACACGGAAAGATAAATATTGCATGATCTCACTTATATGTGGAATCTAACAAACAAACAAAGAATCCCTTATTCTTAAGAGTGGGAAGAGGATCTGTTGTAAACACAGTAGTTAACAATATGGTATTGTGCAATTCAAAAATATGTTCAGAGGATACACCTCATGTTAAATGCTCTTACCGTTTAAAAAGGACATTTTTGGAGATGATGGTAACTTGACTGTGGTGATGGTATCACAGATGTATCCCTATGTCTAAACTCATCAAGAAAACATTATCTATGAATCTGTTTCTGTTCTATTTGTTGTTTGCTTCTTTTTTTTTTTTTTTAGACTCTACATGTAAGTGAAAACATACAGTATTTGTCTTTCTTTGCCTGACTTATTTCACTTAACATACCCTCCAGGGTCATGGTTGCCAGTGGGGAGAAGGTTAGAAGATACATGAAATAGGTAAAGGGGATTAAGAGGTACAAACTACCAGTTATGAAATAAATAAGACACAGGGCTGTCATGTACAGCACAGGGAATATAGTCCATTATGTTATAACTGTGTTGCTTATCTGAAACTAACATAATATTGTAAATCAACTATACTTTAACAAAAAAGATGTATACATTTACTGTATGCAATTATACCTGAACAAAGCTAAAACCATATAATATGTATAAAATGATTATTTCACAGTATCAGACTTTTATTTTTGGGGGCTCCAAAATCACTGCAGATGGTAACTGCAGCCATAAAATTAAAAGATGCTTACTCCTTGGAAGGAAAGTTATGACCAACCTAGACAGCATATTGAAAAGTAGAGATATTACTTTGCCAACAAAGGTCTGTCTAGTCAAGGCTATGGTTTTTCCAGTGGTCATGTATGGATGTGAAAGTTGGACTGTAAAGAAAGCTGCGTGCCAAAGAACTGATGCTTTTGAACTGTGGTGTTGGAGAAGACTCTTGAGGGTCCCTTGGACTGCAAGGAGATCCAACCAGTCCATCCTAAAGGTGATCAGTCCTGGGTTTTTATTGGAGGGACTGATGCTGAAGCTGAAACTCCAATACTTTGGCCACCTCATGCAAAGAGTTGACTCATTGGAAAAGACTCTCATGTTGGGAGGGATTGGGGGCGGGGACGACAGAGGATGAGATGGCTGGATGGCATCGCTTACTCGATGGACGTGAGTCTGAGTGAACTCCGGGCGTTGGTGATGGACAGGGAGGCCTGGCGTGCTGCGATTCATAGGGATGGAAAGAGTCAGACACGACTGAGCAACTGAACTGAACTGAATTATTTCAAATGAAAACAAGATCATAGATTTTAAAAAGAGTGGGGGTAAAGGAAGTATCACAGTTTCGTCCATAAAGAGAACTATTATTTATTGAGCTCCTGATTTGTACCCTGTTTTATATGTTTTATCTCATGTGACCTTTCTAAAAACCCTGTGACATTGTTATCTGCCTCCCACAGATGAGGAAACCAGAGCTCAGAAAGAGATGATCTTGCATGATCCCCCACATAGTAAATGGGGAAGACAGGATTAAAATCCAAGCCCGCCTCTACAAAGAAATTTTACTAGCTGCTTTATAAATATATATATGAAAACATCACACTTTAAGTTCTGAGCCACCTATTTCTGAAAGACAAGTTATATTCTTCCAAAATGTCAAGGAAAATTTGAGCTGGAACAGCTTACATGATCATCTGTGCACCCACCCCATTTCACTTGGGAAAACTGTGATCCAGAAAGAGGCAAAAGCACTAATCTGATGTCACACGGGATGAATCGTAGAGCAGAGACCATGTTTCTGGTCTCAGGCCAGAGGCCTTCTAACTTGTTTTCAGATTCACTAAAAAGATAAGCTTCTGTCAGTCTCTTCACGATACATCACTGTATTAGCAGGCTTTGGAGAAACCAGTAAGCAAATGCCCTACCGGCCTCTGGGACACTGGTACAACCTTTGAGAAAGCACTTGGGTAGTCTGCATCAGAGGCTTTAAAGCTGCTCACGAGAATTGACTGAGTAACTTCTCTCATTTCCTGAAAGTCATCTTGAAGAAGTTCTCTGCAATGTAGGCAAAAATGGTCATCTCAGCCTCACTTATAATGGCAAAAATAAAACATAACACCAAAAAGCAAAAAAGAAGCAAATATAAATGCCATAAAATCAGGACTAAATTAGTTCCTACTACATTGCATTGGTAGAAGAAATAACTGATTAAAAAAATACACTTAACCCCGTGTTCGGCTCAAGGTTAACACTTTTAAATTAGATACCATAATTCTTCATATTTGTTACTTCTCCTAGATAATAATGAACCCAAGGACAAAAGCAGTCATTTCACATGATTGAAAGGTTATGCTCAAAATCCTTCAAGCCAGGCTTCACCAGTATGTGAACTGAGAATTTCCAGGTGTATAAGCTAGTTTTAGAAAAGGCAGAAGAACCAGAGATCAAATGTCATACATTCATTGGATCATACAGAAAATAAGGAAATTTCAGAAAAAAACATCCACTTCTGCTTCATTGACTACGTGAAACCCTTTAACTATGTGGATCACAGAAAACTGGAAAATTCTTAAAGAGATGGGAATATCAGACTACCTGACCTGTCTCCTGAGGAACCTGCATGTGGGTCAAGAAGCAACAGGGCCTGGAACAATGGACTGGTTCAAAATTGGGAAAGGAGTATAATAAGGCTGCATATTGTCATCCTGCTTATTTAACTTTCATGCAGAGGACATCATGCAAAAAGCTAGGCTGGATGAATGCCAAGCTGGAATCAAGATTGCCAGGGGTCGGGGGTGGTGGGCGGAAACATGGCTGGGATAAATTTCAACAACCTCAGGCATGCAGATGATACCACTTTAATGGCAGAAAGTGAAGAGGAACTAAAAAGACTCTTGATGAAGGTAAAAGAGGAACGTGAAAAAGCTGGCTTCAAAGTCAACATGAGAAAAAAACAAAATAAAACTCAGATCGTGGCCATCCAGCCCATAATTTCATGTCAGACAGAGGGGAAAAAATGGAAGCAGTGACAGATTTTATTTTCTTGGCCTCGAAAATCAGTGCAGATTGTGACTGAAGCCATGAAATTAAAAGACCCTTGCTCCTTGGAAGTAAAGCTATGACAAACCTAGACAGTGTGTTAAAAAACAGAGCTACCACTTTGCCAGCAAAAGTCCATATAGTCAGTGGTTTTTCCAGTAGTCATGTACAGGTATGAGAGTTGGACCATAAAGAAGGCTGAATGGGAACGAATTAATGCTTTTGAACTATGGTGCTGGAGGAGACTCTTGAGAGTCCCTTGGACAGCAAGGAGATCAAACCAGTCAATCCTAAAGGAAATCAAGCCAGAATATTCACTGGAGGGACTGATGGTGAAGCTGAAACTCCAATACTTTGGCCACCTGATGCAAAGAACTGACTCATTTGAAAAGACCCTGATGCTGCGAAAGACTGAGGGCAGGAGGAGAAGGGGATGACAGAGGATGAGATGCTTGTAGTCCATGGGGTCACAAAACATCAGATATGACAGAGTGACGGAGTACACACACACACAAGTGTGTGTGTATAAATATATAAAACCAAATCACTTTGCTCTATACCTGAAACTCACAAATATTTTCAGTCACCTATGAAAAGTAAAAGTGAAGTCGCTCAGTTGTGTCCAACTCTTTGCGACCCTGTGGACTGTAGCCTACCAGGCTCCACCGTCCATGGGATTTTCCAGGCAAGAATACTGGAGTGGGTTGCCATTGCCTTCTCCAGGGGATCTTCCCAACCCAGGGATCGAACCTGGGTCTCCCGCATTGGAGGCAGATGCTTTAACCTCTGGGCCACCAGGGAAGCCCCATATATATATATATATATATATATATATATATATACACACACACACACACACACACACAAACAGAAATACCCAGAGATCAGAGATAAGGTCAAATGCAGAAAATAAAAATAAGCCAAATCAGAGAAGCCTAGACCAAGGCCTCACTGTTATCTGTTCCAGTTTCTATTTTGAAGCAGCAAGCACTCAAGGGTGTACCCCATTACCATAAAAAGAAATTTCTTGCTGTGACCCTGTTAAGCCCCTATTCTCTTCCATAATTTATTTCCTCCACTGTCTTCAGGCCTACTTGAGGTTTGGTGACAGTATGCCTCTTCTTAGCCTAACTCTTCCTGGTACATTAAAATAGGCCCTGGCTTTGAAGGGTTAAAAAAATTCCACTTCTTTCCCTAACAGCTGCATTTAATCTCCTTGAGCCTCCTTCTCTTATCTGCAAAACAGGGTTAATACTAACTATCAGGAGATTGTGTGAGGATCAGACAGTACATGTGTGAATGTATTTGCACAGAGCCTGGCACCCAACAGGGACATCGCCAAAGGGAATTCCAACCATTTTTATCCTTGACAGCTTACGCCAAGAAAGGAAAGATACATGATTGTGGGGCTGGCACATATGATGGGAAAGCAGAGGCTGAGCAGGAGTGGCAGCCAAGACACCAAGTGCCCTGGGCATCCGGGTAAACATGGCCACAGAGTTGGACCAACTCGTAGTCCTGCAGGGTTCATCCTTTGCAAAAAAGGAGCCTCATTTATGACATGAAATAACAATCATGTGTCTCTTTGTATGGTAAATCCAATCAACGATAAGCCATCATTTTTTTCCCTACAAATAGGCCAGATGGCCCCTCTAATGAATTAATATTCTCCAATCAACAAACTCATAAGCTCAAAAAGCAACGTGAAAAGAGAAGGGGAAGGTCAGAGAGGATGGTGTGAATGAGCAAAGAGTGTTCTATTTCTCAAAGTTTCAAAAACTGGAATTCCTTTTTTGGGGGGGCCAAACAAAATTTGTGAGAATAAACCAAACATTTTTAATTTTAAAAATGCAGGGTTTGCGGATGGATGACTAGGTGCAGCACAGAGGACTTTTAGGGCAGTGAAATGCTCTATATGATACTATAACGGTGTCTCCATGTTGCGCATTTGCCCAAACCCACAGAATGTATAACAGCCAGAACCAGCCCGAACGTAAACTAGGGACTCTGGGTGATTATGGTGCATCAGTGTAGGACCGTCAGCTGTAACAGATGGACCACTCTGGTGGGATATGATGATAGTGGGGGAAGCTGTATGTGTTGAGCGGGGAAAAGGGAGCATTTGGGAAATCTCGGTACCTTTGCCTCAATTTTGCTACAAATCTGACACTGCTTTTAAAAAGTTAAGCCCTTAAAGATGTATTTATTTTAAAATGCGTACTTATAAAAATGCATTTACGTCATTTTAGGTTCTAGTCAATAAGGATTAAAGTCCGTTTACAATAAGGGCCAGGCATATAGAAATTCACTAAAGAGAATAAGCAGTAAAGCAGAACCAAAAACATGAGAAAAAAGAAGACTGGGAATTTTAAGGGAAAATGGAATTTTCCTTGATGTGGTGGAGCACCATGTTGGGCTCTGAGTTTCCCAGCAGTGGGAAAAACAAGAATATAAAATTCTGTAGCTCTTTTTATCTGAGGAGCAAAAACTATAAAAGCTGCTTAAAGAAGATAAACGTGTTTGTCTTTGGGGATTGCTGTAGTTTTGCTTTGTTGGGTTTTTCTTTTCCCTTTTCCCCTGCGGCTGCATTTTTTAAACAAACATCTTACTTAGGAATTCAAGTGAGTAATATTGAATAACAGAGGACAGTCTCTCATCCTTGAAGTGTGAGCTTTGGGGGAAGGGACCATGTTATCCTGCAGCTTTAGATTTCTGGAGTCCAGAGGGGTTGATGGGTCTGAGTCAGACAACAGGTGACAGCTGGGTGAGTGATCAGTATGTCATAGACTCCTGACTGTGGTCTTACAGCAAGTACAAAAGTAAATTGCGCACAACCAGTGCTGATGGTAGCAATGTTTGATATGATCTTAAAGATCAAATCAGGAAAGGTAAGGGATGTGACCCTAATTAACAACCTTCCATGCACCTAATTTTGAATAAATAGAATGTAGCATACAGTCACGGCAGCCCTGCTATTCAGCCTGAACACACCAGTATGAGCCACCAACTTGCTTCCAGCCAGAATCCATCATGAGTGAGTGGTTAATGTTAAACATTTGAATATATCCTGCAGACGGGAAGGGGCATATCATTCTTTGCTTGAACCCTCTCTTCTGAATTCATTAAAAAATTTTAAATAATCCCATATATATGGAATTTAGAAAGATGGTAACAATAACCCTGTATGCGAGACAGCAAAAGAGACACAGATGTATAGAACAGTCTTTTGGACTCTGTGGGAGAGAGAGAGGGTGGGATGATTTGGGAGAATGGCATTGAAACATGTTTAATATCATATATGAAACGAATCGCCAGTCCAGGTTCGATGCAGGATACAGGATGCTTGGGGCTGGTGCACTGGGATGACCCAGAGGGATGGTATGGGGAGGGAGGGGGGAGGAGGGTTCAGGATGGGGAACACATGTACAGCTGTGGCGGATTCATGTTGATGTATGGCAAGACCAATACAATATTTTAAAGTAATTAGCCTCCAATTAAAATTAAAAAAAAAATTTAATAAAAATTATTTTACTTTGAACAAAATTTTAAATAATAGTATAAACCTTGTATGGACACATATATACATATGTAAACATATATAGGTTTATATATGATATTTATATTTGATATATATACAATAGAAGCCTATGCCATTTTACTACTTTACAGTATGAAATATCAAGTGGGATGAATGTTTGCATGTTCTAGAGCTCAGTCTCTTCACAGATAGGTCTCCTACCTGGGAGGCCAAAATATCAGAAAGTCAGCTGATGACACTGAAATCAGAGCAGCCGGAATATGCTGACTTTTCCCAATTATTGGCAGTGCCCTTGGGTTTGACCTCTGATTTTTTTTCTCTCCAGTGCATTGGAAATTTTCCAGTCACAAAGATGTGGCTGGTGTGAGCGGGTCAAGATATCTTCTCCTTTGGAGCCTCGCAACCTTGGTCAAGGTTTTCAGACGAAGTGCATGAGGAGTCCTTCGTGTTATGAGTAACCCGACTCTTACTCCATATGAATATGAGAAACCCTAACCACCCCCAAGCTTTTGGAGGTGGTAATAGCAATGAAGGATATCCCCGGATATTCGTGTTCCACTAAAGCTCTTAGCCACTTTTATCTGCTTCTCTCTGCATTTTTAAGTAATATCAAAGAGAACAGAAGGAGCAGAGCTATGGCTGAAGAATTCACCAATAAACTCTGTTTCACAAGAAAGAAGAGAAACCACAAAATCTTTAAAAAGGCTTTTATAGACGAACTGTTTCTAAGCACGACCACACTCCTGAAATAGTGTGTGATGGTCTTGGGATGCAGGGTGCTGTTGGCATTTATCCAAGACTTCAGATGCTCTGAGGATTGGCCATTATCCTTGCCAGACAGGCTTGTCCATCTTCTCATCAGTTGCAAGACATTTAATAAAAACAGGCTGCGTTAATTCACGCTGGTTTTATGGACTGCTCCACAGGGCTTCAACTGGGTAAGCCTGCAAGACCCAGCCGTGCATGGCAAATGGCTAAGCAGATGGTTTCAGTTTAGATAGTGGCTGTCAATGGTTTGGTGTGAACAGCTCTCGCAAGCCAGCATGAAGTGAACAGATTGCATGGTGGCTGGGAGAAACATATGTAATTGGAAACAGTAGCCACTTACAATGGGGGCACATTTTCAATCTGGATCACAGTGGCTCCAGTTTGGAAAAAAAGAGTTGATTAACTTAATGTCTTTTTGGCTGTGATGGACCCAATACTAAGAAAGTTTGGGGAGTGTCTCTGGAGGGTGCTGGGCATGGCTGTTTTGCTGCTATGAATCAAGGATGTCAGGGCCTCAGAACTAATCCCATTCTCTGGAGACTGGGAGGCAGTGGCAGAGACAGGGGCCCAAGTGGCCAGCTGAATACTGACGTACCTGGGGTCATGGGGGCAGAGGCAGGTGGTTTGGGCAAACGGCACAGGCGTGAAAGACCAGGTAACTTAGAACTCCAAGGTGCAGGTGGTTTTTTTGGAGACCGCCCCCCCGCCCCGCCCCCGCCATAGAAAGAGGACATATGAAAGTCTGCAGCACACAGTACCGCCAGGGTTTTTGTCCAGGGCTAGATCAAAGAATGTGGATCTTAAGGGTAAGTAGTTTGGGCAAGACATTTCTCAGGATGACAGCGAAATAAAAATAGTTGCTGAAGGCAGTTACAAGACAGAGGAACAAAGCATTGACCTTGCCTTAGGGCTGGACCTCAGCCTCAGAGCCAACTTTGTAGACAATGTGGCTTCAGGATTTATAAACATTTACTGTGTAACTTTCAGGTCCTGCAATATACTTGGGACACAGGGATCAATGAAACATGGGTGAACCTCCTTGATTCCTTGCCTATAACCCCAGCTCTTCTTCAGCTCCATCAGCACTCCTCTGGGAAGGCTTCCTCTACCCTCCCTGACTATATCAAATTCTCCTGCTATTCAGCGTGCCGTGGAATTGCCATTCCAAGCACCTTTACATTTCAGCTTTTCATGTACTGGACAATGATCTTTTTAACTCCCTTACTAGACTGTATGTATCATGACACTGGGGACAATTTATGAGGTTTTTTTTTTTCTTGAAGATTTTGTGTCTCTTGGGGAGGAAGCACATGTGACTATTTGCTTAAACTATGGATTAGTGAAAGGCTTCCCAGGTGGCGCTAGTGGTAAAGAATCTGCCTGTCAAATGCTAGAGAAGTAAAAGACGGAGGTTCGATCCCTGGGTTGGGAAGATCCCCTGGAGAAGAAAATGGCAACCCACTTTAGTATTCTTGCCTAGAGAATCCCACGGACAGAGGAGCCTAGCGCGCTACAGTCCATAGGGTCACAAAGAGTCTTAGCACGCATGTATGGATGGGTGAAAGCAGAAAAAATGATTCCTTTTCTCAAGGTTCTCAGAATCCTGGAAATAAGCAGAATGACAATGCCAAGGTCAAAGGAAGGGCTGGGTTCATTGCCCAACCTAAACTGGGAAGTCAAGGAAGGCTTCCTGGAGGAGGTGACCCTTGGGCTAAAGTATGAAGCTTGAGGGGAAGTAGGACCAGCAAAAGCAGCAGGAAGAGCTGGGAAAACGTGGTGCAGCTCCTGAAGGTGGGCTGAAGCTGCTTCACTGCTTGCTGTCCCGTGCCCCTTGTTTCAGGGACATGGCAGGCAGAATGGAACCAGTGTTGGGTGTCCCCTGACTCAGCAGAGGACACAGGACGGAGGACAGAGAACCTTGCACAGGACAGGGAACCAGGCACCGTGGAAATCACAGAATCACAGAGTGCTTCTTGGGGGAAACACTGTCCTTCTCTGTTAGAGTGACTGAGCCCCGAGGTCTGATTGCCTTGGTGTCCCAGCACCTGTCTGAGCTCTCTGAGTCCCCAGAGCCTGACTTTGCTCTGCACTTTCCCACAGTGGCCTGACCTGGGCCTGGTGCCATGTTCGCTGAGTGGCAGGAAGGCTGGCTGCCCAGCCCGACATCCTTGGCGAGGAGAGCTAGGCTTGCAGGGGCTGCCCACCGATAGCCAGGCTTTCTCTGATACCAAGGTGCTATCTCCCTGAGTCAATTTCCTCCAGTGATTAACACTCACCCCACACAAATGGCCCGTGTGAAGGAGCCATTCTTTCCTCTGCCCGTTGCCATCGCCTGGCTCAGCTCTCTTGGCAGTTTGAGTTGTTGGCATGACAAGGTTGTGAGCCACCACACACACTGGAATGAATCAAAGGAGGCTTGATGCCATCTGGCCCAACACCTTCATTTGACAGATGAAAAGACTGAGGTCCGGAGAGAGAGACTAGCTCAAGATCCCACATAAAATTACCGGCAGCAAGGAGAGAACCTGGGCCTTTTGAGGCTCTCCCTTCAGGTGTTGAGTCACCAGGGAAAATAGAGCATGGCAGAAGCAGAACACCATCTGAAACCCCAGTTTCAGAAAAAGAAATCACCAGGTTGGGTCTTTGTACAATAATCAGGCTGTTGGATCCTTACAGCGGGAGACCCAGCTGAGTGACTTTGGGCAAGTTGAGCTACCTCTCTGAATCTGTAATGGAGGGATGAAAATGACCACATTTCTTACACTGCCCCTGCCCTTGAGAAGTTCACAGGTCACTGGAAAGACTGGTGCCCCAAACCAATCATTTCCTAATATGAGTTCAATTTCCACAAATATGTACAAAGCACACAATTAGTCCAGGGTGTAAGAGCTTTCAGGTGTGCCCAGGTGGGCTTCCCAGAGGAGATGACAGGTTAGAAGGGTTTTTTAACAGCTCATGTGGGCATAATGGATGGTCATTAAAGGCAGAAGAAACAGTGTGTGTTCAAAAGCATGTTGTAAGAACTCTCTGCCATGTGTCACGACTTGATTATCAAGTGCAAAGAAGTGGACAGTGACTGGGATTATGGGGTTGAAGCCAAGAGCTACAGCCCAGGTGAGTGGGGGCAGGAGGAGGTTGGTCAGATCTGAGATGAAATCAATCACTCTGGTTCATCAAGTCCAACATCAAAATAATCAAGTAGACAGCAAGTGAAATATTACCCTCTGAAATTTCCTGTGAAACTTACACACTTGATTAATTTTCAACACACCTTATATGTCACTAAAGTTTTCTATTTGAATCGTACTGCTCATATAATTTAACTTTGGTAGTTTTAAAAGAGCCACAAGTTACAAAGAGTTAATAGCTACTTTTATGTTTGCATATATTTAAGGAGCACTAAATCAAGTTTTGTAAAAATTCATTTAGAGACTGGAATATTGGGAACCGGACTGAAGTCAAAAAGACAGATTGTCCAGGTAAAAAATCATCCCTGAGACAGGATATAGGTTTTAAAATGTGGACTCCTGTGTCACAGTTTCTGTGGATGACTTCAGTTTCTGCTGCTAAGTCAATTCAGTCGTGTCCGACTCTGTGTGACCCCATAGACGGCAGCCCACCAGGCTCCCCTGTCCCTGGGATTCCCCAGGCAAGAACACTGGAGTGGGTTACCATTTCCTTCTCCAATTGATGAAAGTGAAAAGTGAAAGTGAAGTCACTCAGTCGTGTCCAACCCTCAGCAACCCCATGGACTGAAGCCCTCCAGGCTCCTCCATCCATGGGATTTTCCAGGCAAGAGTACTGGAGCGGGGTGCAGTTTCTAACTCTTGTTATTTAACTTGGATAAGTAAAATCACTTCTCTAAACCATTTCCTCTTCTGTAAGATGGAGATAATCACACAGTGGAAGTACCTCATTGGATGACTATAAAGGTTAATGATAATCCAGATGAACTACTTAGCACAGAATGTGGCCAAAGCATATGTGCAAAAACAAAAGAAAAATTCACAGCAAATACCAGCAAAAGACGAGGATCGGACCAAGAACAAGGTAACCAAGACCTTTTACATGTTGATACATAATTGTGATGTGATAGGAGAGAAAGAAAGCTGGAGGAGGGAAGTCTCTGGGAATCTAAGATTCTGAGAGCTCCAGAGGGCAGCCAACAGAGTCCTGCGCTCAATTCCTTTCCTTTCCTTTCCTTTCGTTGTTCTTATGCTCACCCTGCTCTGCAGGAATGAGAGGGAGGAACGGTAGCACTTACAGACCACGGCTGGTGAGAAAGGATGCCTTCACGTCTGCAATGGGGCCTCACTTCAGAGCATCATGCACTGACTGCTACAGAGGTTCAGGGCTTCCTTGATGGGTCAGCGGTAAAGAATCCACCTGCCAATGCAGTAAACGCAGGTTCGATCCCTGGGTTGGGAAGATGCCTTACAGTAGGAAATGGCAACCCATTGTAGTATTCTTACCTGGAAAATCCTATAGACAGAGGAGCTTGGCAGGCTACAGTCCATGGGGTCGAAGAAGAGTTGGATGTGAGTGAGCAACTATACAACAGCGTTTCAGTGAAAATACTGAGAGTGAAGGCAAGCAGAAGGCACATTGCAATATAAGGCTTATCTAAAAGTGAGCACTGCTTATGGCAATGCATGGTCAAAGTAAGTGTGTGAAAGTCGCTCAGTCGTGTCCGACTCTTTGCAAACCCATGGGATTCTCCAGGCCAGAACACTGGAATAGGTAGCCTTTCCCTTCTCCAGGGGATCTTCCCAACCCAGGTCTCCCACATTGCAGGCGGATTCTTTACCAGCTGAGCCACCAGGAAAGCTGGTTAAAGTAGGAGATGTGTCTAAATAACTATCCCTACTAGTCCTCAGATGGCCTAGGCTGGGGCTGGGTACCTGCCTTCTAGTTTCCATCCCCAGTTCTCCCTCTGCTGTATACAAGGAATTAAAGACGATTAAAAATTTAAATGATAAATATGGAAGTTCCTGTCTTAGTCACATTTTAACAGATATGGAAAAATACTCCAGGGTTCCCTTTACTCTTATGCTTTTAAAACCTCCATTTTTATCATAAATTCTATTTCCTTTAACTGCATTAGATTTGAGGACAAGTTGTAGTCTTCTAACTCAAATGAGGAAGAAATGTAAATTGCTTGAACTTTGATATTCCTTTGTATTAGAGAGATACGACACCTTTGGTCAACTTACACGCAATTGGTCAGCACCTCTGTCCTCTGGCCAGCTTAAACACAACTTTCCAGAGAAATGAAGAAGTGTAGTCCTGCAGAAACTGAAAATCTCTCAATGGAAAGTCAGATAGAGAAAGAGACCTGGATTCATTGACTGAATATACTGAATGAATATTTATTGAGCTTTTTGTCTTACCTGGATCCGTGCTGGAGATACAACAGTAAGCTAAAATCAGAGTTTATGACCCCAGAGAACTGATCTCCTAGTGCGAGTGCTTAGTCGCTCAGTCATGTCCAACTCTTTGCAACCCCATGGACTGCAGCCCATCAGGCTCCTCTGTCCATGGAGATTCTCCAGGCAAGAATACTGGAGTGGGTTGCCATGCCCTCCTCCAGGGGATCATCCCAACCCAGAGATTGAACCTAGGTCTTCTGCATTGCAGGCAGACTCTTTACCAGCTGAGCCACCTGGGAAGCCCTGGGAAGGCAGAAATGAATCAAATTCAATTAATAGCAATGTATGTGTTTAACATTGCAAGCGGGATAAGTAAAAGTATGTGCTTACCCAGGGCTTCCCTGTGGCTCAGCTGTAAAGAATTGCCAAAGCAGGCGATTCCCAGGTCAGGAAGATCCCCTGGAGTAGAAAAATGGCAACCCACTCCAGTATTCTTATTGGGAAAAATTCCATTCACAGAGGAGCCTGGTGGGCTATAGCCTATGAGGTCTCAAAGAGTCAGACACAACTTAGCGGCTAAACAACAACACGTGCATGGATAAGAGTGCTTACTAGAGACATTTTATCTAATCTGGGGGTTGCCCCCAGAGAATCACAGTTTTGCCACTTTCTACTCATGTGGCCTTGTCAGGGAACTTAAATTTTCTGTGCCTCAGTTTCCTCATTTGTAACCCGAGGTTCTGCACTTCAGGGCTGTGGTGAGGATCACAGGAGATAAAGTGTGTCTGCTCTGAGTCTAGGGTTAAAGCACTAAATTTTTCTGTTTGTTTGAAAATTACAATGATAGAATTCTTTTGGAGAAGGAAAAATAGTTGATTGTCTTACAAGGTTTTATCAAGTATAGTATCTCCAATCAAGTTAGTGGGTACATGCAAGGTAATTTTGGAAAAGTAAATAGGATTTTTAAAATATATATTGTTTCCATTATAGGCTGTTTCCTACATTTGAAGGGTTTCCCAGGTGGCACAGTGGTAAAACAAACAAACAAAAAAAGCTACCCGTGAATGCAGGAGACTCAAGTTCAGTCCCTGGGTCAGGAAGATCCCATAAAGTGGTAAATGATAACCTGCTCCAGTAGTCTTGCCTGGAAAACTCCATAGACAGAAGAGCGTGGGGGGTTACAGTCCACACACATGCATACCCTTGAAACTAACACAGCATTGTAAATCAACACTATACTTCATTTAAAAAAATATGTTTTTTTAAGAAAAGGATAAAATAGTAAACTTGCTAGTTAATCAAAATTATAATAGGAAAGTCAGGTGGTACTATTGATTTTATGTACTAATCTACTTGTCTATTTAATTCAGGGAAAGTTCTGAGCACAGTATAGATTTAACTCAGACTTCTACATTTTATCTTTGCATCATACAGCAATTATTGAGCTTCTACCATGTGCTAGGCACTGCTCTCGACAGGAAGCATTCAAGTTATTGTTCAGTTGCCAAACTGTGTCCAGCGCTTTGCCACCCCATAGACTGCAGCACACCAGAGTTCAAGCATTCAAGAAGTGATCCAAATATTGGCCCTGTATTAATACGCTTACAACACAGTGAGGAATATAACCCGATCATGTGTTACAGGAAGTACCTGATCAACTTTTATTCCTTTTTCAAAACAGCTTCCTGCCACCATCTCCAGGAAGTTTTCCTTCATCTGAAGAGTGAGTAACTCATTTCTAATCGCATTTAGTAGTGCACATGATATATTATCTTGAAATTATTGGTTACATATCCATCTCTCTAACAAAGCAAGCGCTTCCATTAAGCAAGGACCATCTCTTTACATCTTAGTTTGCAACAAAGGGACTACATATGTAAAAATGAAAGGATTTTTCTTAAATGTTGTAAGTATGCTAACTGTGTGTCATGTAAAAAAAAAGAAAGCAGCAAGAAGATCCATTAGGTATAGTGCAGGATAGGGATGAAGCGGGAGCAAGGCATGACAGAGAGGCTGATGAATCCTAGAGGTAAAACATAAAGATATATGGACTACAAAAGCAAAGGGCCTTATCTTCACATTGCTGCCATTGGAAGACACAGGGAAAATTGTAAACATTTAGATTAACCAAAAAGGAGATGGGAAAATCAAGATGAAATTGGTATATACATTTAAGTTCAGCAGAATGGCTATTTCAAAATAACTTGATATTTTTACAATCGGTATCACCAAAATTTCTCAAGGGGAGTTGTATTCTTGATTTTGTGTATCTACAACAGTCAGTATAGTGCCTGTTTCCTAGTAGCTACTTCACACATCATGTTTAATCAGACTTAAAGGTGATGATATAGTGGGAAAAAATGATTAAAATAAGGTAGGGGAAAAATACAGTGACTACAACTGAGGAAAAATTATTTGAGATGTAAACACAGGCTTCGATTATAAATTGTACACATCCCCTGGAGGAGGAAATGGCAACTCATTCCAGTATTCTTGCCGGAAAACTCCTCTGGGCAGAGGAGCCTGCCGGGCTACGGTCCACGGGGCGGCAGAGTCTGACATGGCTGAGTGAGCACACGCATGTCTTCCTCTCCTTCTGTCTCAAAACTCCACTTGGGCAAGTTTAAGAGCAGTAGTGCTGGTCACTCAGTCGTGTTCGACTCTTTGAAACCCCATGGACCGTGGCCTGCCAGGGTTCTCTGTCCATGGGATTCTCCAGGCAAGAGTACTGGAGTGGGTTGCCATTCCCTTCTCCAAAGGATCTTGCTGACGACCCAGGGATCAAACCCAGGTCTCCGGCATTGCACGCAGATTCTTTACCATCTTGAGCTACAGGGAAGTCCTTGTACAAGTTTAGGGATTGAGAAATAAAGACAGAGACCCACAAGGATAAATACAGGAGAAAACAGAAATACTTTTTTTGGAAGATGGAAAGAAGATGGGACTGAATTAGCAGTCCCAGTTAAGCTGAATTATAAGCCAGCAGCAGAGAAAGCTGCAGAATGTCCAGGTTTGGTAGCATTAGGTACCTCTGTAAAGAGAGTTCAATACAGGAGGACTGCTTGAAAGTATATTTGAAAATCAGTGAGATCCCCTTCCTTTCACCATGCAGAATATTTACCTGGCAGAAAATTGGAGCCTTTTTTCTTTGATGAGACTAAACAGCACATTTTAAGATTAGAGAACGCTGTACAGAGTCAAAAAGTGGGTGCCATACTGAAAAGGGGTTATTGACTACAAATGTACATACCACATGTTGTTATTCAGACTTTTCCCTCATATAGCTCCTGGGGTGCAACAATTAGACTCCAGGAAGGAGGTTGGAGGGAAATTCGCTGCAGAATCTGATCATTTTGAGAAGAAGAAGCCTACAAATACTAACACTAGGGAATGAGATAGCCCAAACAGAAAAACATATGCTGAAGTTCATGGAACATCCTCCCATGTACACAGAGCTTTTTAGTGTCCCACACTTAAATATGAGTTACTTGGGGAAAGCCACTAACACGAAGTACAAAGATCAAATTAATAAGCAAACAAGAAATGTAGCCTAAGCAGGGACATGAAAACTTCAGGAAACTATCATCAATTTTTTTCTAAGAGATGAAGGAAGAATTTGCACCAATGAAATAGGAACAATATAATAGAAATGAGAACAAAAAATCACATAGGAAAAAATTTTAAATGAGAGTATAAACCAAAAACAATTAAATGAGGGGATTAAAGGTAAATCTGAGGAATTGTACAGAAAGAAAAATAAACAAAAGAAGAGGAAAATAGATGTCATTCCATAAGGTATAACATCTGAAAAAAAGAAACTTAGAAAAAACAAGATATAAAATAGAAGGATAGACATCATTAAGGAAATAAATCAAAAAAAATTTCAGAATTGAGGGATGAAGTTCTCAGGTTGAGTGGATTCAGCATAATAGCTGAAAGTATATCTATATTAAAACACTTTATCACAAAATCTTAGATTGCTGAGAACAAAAAGAATCTTTAAAACCTTTCAGCAAGGGAAAAAAATGTCTACATAAGAAGAACCAACAACCGGCAAAGTAGCACACTTTTCTAAGCACATCTGAAAGCAAGAATAAAATTGAGCAATATATTCAAAATTGAATTGAATTAAATTAAAGAAAGTGGGGAAAACCACTAGACCATTCAGGTATGAGCTAAATCAAATCCCTTATGACTATACAGTGGAAGTGAGAAATAGATTTAAGGGACTAGATCTGATAGACAGAGTGCCTGATGAACTATGGACGGAGGTTCATGATATTGTACAGGAGACAGGGAACAAGATCATCCCCAAGAAAAAGAAATGCAAAAAAGCAAAATGGCTGTCTGAGGAGGCCTTACAAATAGCTGTGAAAAGAAGAGAAGCAAAAAGCAAAGGAGAAAAGGAAAGATATACCCATTTGAATGCAGAGTTCCAAAGAATAGCAAGAAGTGATAAGAAAGCCTTCCTCAGCAATCAATGCAAAGAAAGAAGAGAACAACAGAATGGGAAAGACTAGAGATCTCTTCAAGAAAATTAGAGATAACAAAGGGAACATTTCATGCAAAGATGGGCTCGATAAAGGACAGAAATGGTAGGGACCTAACAGAAGCAGAAGATATTAAGAAGAGGTGGCAAGAATACACAGAAGAACTGTACAAAAAGGTCTTCACGATCCAGATAATCATGAAGGTGTGATCACTCACACTCACCTAGAGCCGGATATCTTGGAATGTGAAGTCAAGTGGGCCTTAGGAAGCATCACTACGAATAAAGCTAGTGGAGGTGATGGAATTCCAGTTGAGCTACTTCAAATCCTGAAAGATGATGCTGTGAAAGTGCTGCACTCAATATGCCAGCAAATTTGGAAAACTCAACAATGGCCACAGGACTGGAAAAGGTCAGTTTTCATTCCAATCCCAAAGAAAGGCAATGCCAAAGAATGCTCAAACTACCACAAAATTGCCCTCATCTCACACGCTAGTAAAGTAATGCTCAAAATTCTCCAAGCCAGGCTTCAGCAATATGTGAACCATGAACTTCCAGATGTTCAAGCTGGTTTTAGAAAAGGCAGAGGAACCAGAGATCAAATTGCCAACATCTGCTGGATCATCGAAAAAGCAAGAGAGCTCTAGAAAAACATCTATTTCTGCTTTATTGACTATGCCAAAGCCTTTGACTGTGTGGATCACAATAAACTGTGGAAAATTCTGAAAAAGATGGGAATATCAGACCACCTGACCTGCCTCTTGAGAAACCTATATGCAGGTCAGGAAGCAATAGTTAGAACTGGACATGGAACAATAGACTGGTTCCAAATAGGAAAAGGAGTCCGTCAAGGCTGTATATTGCCACCCTGCTTATTTAACTTCTATGCATAGTACATCATAAGAAACTCTGGACTGGAAGAAGCACAAGCTGGAATCAAGATTGCTGGGAGAAATATCAATAACCTCAGATATGCAGATGACACCACCCTTATGGCAGAAAGTGAAGAAAAAGTAAAGAGCCTCTTGATGAAAGTGAAAAAGGAGAGTGAAAATGTTGGCTTAAATCTCAACATTCAGAAAACTAAGATCATGGCATCCAGTCCCATCACTTCATGGGAAATAGATGGGGAAACAGTGGAAACAGTGGCAGACTTTATTTGGGGGGTGCTCCAAAATCACTGAAGATTGTGATTGCAGCCATGAAATTAAAAGACACTTACTCCTTAGAAGGAAAGTTATGACCAACCTAGATAGCATATTAAAAAGCAGAGACATTACTTTGCCAACAAAGGCCCATCTAGTCAAGGCTATGGTTTTTCCAGTGGTCATGTATGGATATGAGAGTTGGACTATAAAGAAAGCTGAGTGCCAAAGAATTGATGCTTTTGAACTGTGGTGTTGGAGAAGACTTTTGAGAGTCCCTTGGACTGCAAGGAGATCCAACCAGTCCATCTTAAAGGAGATCAGTCCTGAGTGTGCTTTGGAAGGACGGATGTTGAAGCTGAAACTCCAATACTTTGGCCACCTGACGTGAAGAGCTGACTCATTGGAAAAGACCCTGATGCTGGGAATGACTGAGGGCAGGAGGA
This sequence comes from Oryx dammah, assembly GCF_014754425.2. NCBI lineage: Eukaryota > Metazoa > Chordata > Mammalia > Artiodactyla > Bovidae > Oryx > Oryx dammah. Next base: position 96,002,366 of record NW_024070185.1, read on the forward strand.
GAAGGGGACGACAGAGGATGAGATAGCTGGATGGCATCACCTACACAATAGACATGGGTTCGGGTGGACTCTGGGAGTTGGTGATGGACAGGGAGGCCTGGAGTGCTGCAGTTCACAGGGTCGCCAAGAGTTGGACACAACTGAGCGACTGAACAGAACTGAACTGATTCAAAATTGATCTCTTGATGAATATGCTATACCTGGGCAAGCAAATGTGAAAGTGTTAATTGTTCAGTTCTGTCTGACTCTCTATGACCCTATGGACTGTAGCTCATCAGGCTCCTCTGTCCACAGGATTCTCAGGCTAAAATACTGGAGTAGGTAGCCATTCCCTCCTCCAGGGGATCTTCCCAACCCTGGGAATGAACCCAGGTCTCCAGCATTCCAGGCAGATTCTTTCCAATCTGAGCCACCAGGGCAGCCCCTATACCTAGCCAAGCCATTAATTAACTGAGAGAGTAAAATAAAGATATTTTCAAACTTAAGTGAAAGTCACTCAGTCGTGTCTGACTCTTTTCAACCCCATGGATTATACAGTCCATGGAATCCTCCAGGCCAGAATTCTGGAGTTGGTAGCCTACCCCTTCTCCAGCTAATCTTCCTGACCCAGGAATTGAACTGCAGTCTCCTGTATTGCAGGCAGATTCTTTACCAACTGAGCTATCAGGGAAGCCCTTTTCAAACTTAAAAGGTCTCCAAAAAAGACCGACTGTAACACCTCAGGAAGCTATTTGAGAACGTGCACCACCAAGAGAGAAAATTAAGAAAGAACTAGAATCCAGGGAACAGTGGATCCACCATGGGAGACTGGCAAAGGGGAGTCACCAAGATAAAGGAGAGAGTCCCAAAGTGTCAGTCATGCAAGAGGTCTGGAGAACAACCTGTCTACATGAGAGGACTTCAGAGGACTCTGAAGTAGTTCTTCAAGATGCAATCAGTATTACCTAATGTATTTGACCGTATTAAGAGAGTAGTCATAACTTGAGACAAATTGAGGGATAAATTAGTGATATGTATGTAGAAATTTAAGCCAAAAGGAAAAGTTTTTGGAAGACCAAAAGATTGTGCAGGAATAGAAATACATAACATGAATCAACTCTGAATAATATTTATATAATCATTGAAATGTAAATACTGAAAGTTGGTCAAACCACAGTTAGAGCATAACTGTTAGAGCAGTTATTTTGGGCTAAAAAAGGAGCCAAAAGTGTGCCTGGATTAAGTGTAGCAGAGGGTGAAAGAGATCTAAGTCCTCGTTTTCCGTAATTGGAAGTTAATTTACAATCCCTAAATTAAAATAAAAATTAAGTAGCATGTAATTTAGATGATATGAAGCAAACATGAAAGAATATACTAAAAGAATGAGTGTACATACTTGCAAGTAGAATTATTTGATTCTTTAAGCTACATGTGTGAATCTCATTGATAAAAATGGAAATTAATTAAAAAAAATAAATGTATCAAGTTATAGAGAATGATTAGACGTTAGCGTCTATCCTTGGTTCTCAGGAACTATTTTAATTTCTAAATACGTACCCATATTAACTGACACTCTAGTTCTTTCTTTAAGGATTTAAGATACCCCCTGGGACAATTTAACAATGTTTTATTTGCATCTTAAAGACTTATAAATCATTGCTTTTGTGATTAAAATTGCTCTGGAAGGCTAAGCCTGGTGGCCATATTATCTGTTTGCTTTAGCGAATTAGGTTACAAATGCTGAGCAAAGACTTGGTCTCTCCATTCTGTATTTGTGTTTACTCAGGCAGGTACCATTTTGTGGCAAAGCAGATAAGCTCGGTTCCCAGGCCTGTAAAGGGTGACAACTATTATTATTTGAATGTGTGGGAAAATTATTTAAATAAAAAATGCACAAAGATTATCAACACCCCTATCACTCAGTTTAAACAGGAACCAAATAAATGTCACTCTGCCATCATGTACTTTGCAGCTTAGTCCTGAAGTGTCCATAGAGGACAGGGAGGAAAGATGTTGATAATAGCTGAGAATTCATCACAGTGGGTATGGGGAAAATAAAAACTGCAGCTACTATTTACTGGATGTTAACAAGTTTTAAACCACTACTATCTTTTTAAATCTCTAGACCAAGCCTATCAGGTACTTACTGCTGGTTTAATCACGTAGTTGTGTCTGATACTTGCAATTCCATGGACGTAACCCACCAGGTTCCTCTGTTCATGGGATTCTCAGGCAAGAATACTGGAATTGGTTGCCATTTCCTTCTCCAGGGGATCTTCCTGACCGAGGAATCAAACCTGCGTCTCCTGCATTGCAGGGGGATTCTTCACCGACTGAACTATGAGGGAAGCCCAGGTACCTACTAGCCCTAATTTACATATAAAGAAACTGACAGAGTTTAAGCAACTTGACTAAGTAAAAGAGCTGGGAATCAAATACATGGTTATTTCATTACTGCCCAGTGTCTCAACATCTGCTCTACTCAGGTTGGAGCTTATAAATTGGGTTCATACAAATGGGGAGTTTGCATATTTGTGAGGATATGTGCATACATATACACACATGTTGTTGTTCAGTTGCTAAGTCATGTTTGACTCTTTGTGACTCCATGAACTGAAGCAAGCTAGGCTTCCCTGTCTTAACTATCTCCTGGAGTTTGCTCAAACTCATGTCCATTGAGTCGATAATGCCGTCCAACCATCTCATCCTCTGTCGTCCCCTTCTCCTCCTGCCCTCAATCTTTCCCAGGATCAGGGTCTTTTCCAATGCGTTGGTCCTTCACATCAGGTGGCCAAAGTATTGGAGCTTCAGCTTCAGCATCAGTACTTTCAATGAATATTCAGGGTTGATTTCCTTTGGATAGACTGGTTTGATCTCCAATACACACACATACACAGATGTCTGTTGAGAGAGAGAGAAATATAAGAATATTAGAGAATTCTGGAAATCCTATTTTGACCTGTCACCCTTGCAGTTTCTAAGGCAAATAATATCCCAAGGATAGAGTCCAAGCTACACAGTCTTTGTAACTATGCTGCTTAGGCCTAATATCTCCATAGTTCCTTGATGATCCAGGCTGAGTTGCATGGAAAATGCCTTAGCCAGTTTCCTGTTCTCCTTTGCCATTTTTCTAACCAGTGCTGTCCTGGAGAAGCTTGTTCTGGCTTTGTGTGGACAGATCACTAAATTTTCAGGAATTCTGTGAGTCAACTGATGTCAAGTTGGTTGTTTGATATCGGTCATGATAAAGATATTCACACCACAGAATTTGGCAAATGCTATCAATTGGGACTTGGTTTTCTTTTCTCTTGTCTTATATATCCTTTTGTTGTTAAACTTTTACCAGCATGTCACTGCCTAAATTGGTACCTTAGTTCCTCAAATCTGAGCACTCTTCTGCAGAGGAAAAGGCAGCCCAGGAAGAGAAAGCAGGTCAACGCAAGTGCAAAGGGCTTTCCCCAAAGCCTGGAGCTGACCTAATCTAGGTCTACCAACCCAGACCTTCTGAAGACAGGACAAGAGCTTCTAACCTTACTTAATTCCGCTAAGGAAGGTCTAAGAGGAGCAAGCAGTGACGGGAAAATGAGAAAGTCAAGAGTGAGTCCAGACAGTGCTGAATCACTTCCCAGGGCAGCAGCTTCTCTCTGCCTCTTCTTGCCTCACCTCCTCTTTCTGGCCTCAGGTTTTAACCCCTTTGTTCCTTCACAGAGAAAGTTCCATTCTCAAGCTCAGTCACGATTTACTGTCTTTGAACTTCACCCACCTTAGAAGACCCATCTTTAAGTGAAGGAGTCAAAACTTGCCCAAAGCTACAGAAACTTACTAGCTGTACAACTGAAAGCAACTCATATGACCTATGTGAACCGCAGTCTTCTGTGCTGTAAAATAGGGTTTTTAATGCCACCATTTCAGGAACGCTGTAAGGAACAAATGTCAAGTTTCCTCAATCACTGCCAAACAAGAGAGATGTAAAAGATGGTTACTGTCAATATTACGGTTGTGGATTCTGGCATTCCTGTCAGGGAAGATGTTGAGAGGTCAGAAAGAATCGAACTGGAATTATGTTACCCATTTCAGAGACTCGAAGCTGAAGCTCCAAGACTTTGGCCACCTGATGTGAAGAACTGAGTCATTTGATAAGACCCTGATGCTGGGAAAGATCGAAGGCAGGAGGAGAAGGGGACGACAGAGGATGAGATGGCTGGATGGCATCACCGACTCAATGGACATGAGTTTGAGTAAACTCCAGGAGTTGGTGATGGACAGGGAGGCCTGGCATGCTGCAGTCCATGGGGTCAAAAAGAGATGGACACAACTGAGTGACTGAACTGAACTGAACTGAACTGAACTGAAATGAACAACAGGCTCAGGAAGACACTGATGCTCCAGAGTTAACATGCCATGGATCAGATTAGCTCATTCCTCCACCCCTAACAATACAAAGAGGTTATATTAATACTATAGATAAACCTGGGTTTTGTGATATAGCTCAACCACATAAGATAAGATGTCTCCTAGAAGCACATGTGAGCATAACAATGCTATGTGCCAGCCCATCCATCCCTTTTGCCTAAACAATCTTTAATAGCTGGTTTTTAACCTGGCACACTTGAATCTTGAGCCACTTACTTTCCTCGGATACAACATGGGCTTAGAGGGAAGCTGTCTTCACATATGGAGTCAGGCAGAAGTGCCTTTCTTGATATCCTCTTCAGGTAGCTGAGAGATGGGAGTTGGGAGTAGAGTTATCCTAATTTGTTTGCCCATATACCAGTGGGCCCATAGGTCAGTAGGCACTGCCTGTATGTTTCCAAACCCTCTTGATGACAGAAAGGCTGGGGTGAGAATAATTAAGGATCAACCCTTAATCTCCATAACACCTCCATCTCCAAATCAACACAAATAAAGAAGACGTCAGAATAGCATGCTTGCCACAGAAAAGTAGTGCTCCAAGTCCTCTGGCTCCTTAAGCAATCAGAACACCCCGCCTCAAATCTGTCTACACAGGAATTTGGAGCTACCACTCACGACAGTCATCTCCAAACAGTTGAAGGCCTGCAGTTAACAGGAATAAATGGAGTTGACTGGTATGGCCGAGGTTTAAACTTTCAACAGGTGGGTAGAATTTCTAAGGAAGCTGTGATAGCTCTGGTAAAACAGATCTTCAGCATGAGTAGGAGTTCATCAGAGAGGGGTACACAGAGCATATCAGAGAATATAGCTGTGAATGAACTTCTCGGTCAGTCACCTTAAAAGAAATTTGGAAACTTCTCCCACTAGGAGCCAATCTTCATGGAAGGGCAATTCATTTAGGAAGTGACCAGTCACTACCCTTGAAAACTCAATGAATAATACAAAAAGGAACTTCATTGCTCCTCTCATTTGTATCACAGTTGGTTCAATGGTTCTGTGGACAATAATGATTGTTATTTAAATGTCCTCTGTGTGTGTGTTCATAAAACAGTAGATGAATTTCTCTTTTAGTTTACTGCGTGGGAAAATTTTGTCACAACCTATGTAGAAGCACACTTCTTATTCTGATAGTGATAATAAGGTTACATTCTGTTTCCTTTCCTTTCTTTTTTTTTTTTTTATTAACTAACAAAAGACTCAGCTCAATTTGGTCCTCACCTGTACAAACTGCCTGTGTATAGAATTTTGTTAACATTTTTAAAATTTCCCTCTTTTTCAAAGACTTTTGGTGGCAAAACTTTTATTGGAAATTTGGCAGAAATTGAATGAATAAATACACCAAATAAATTATAAAAGGATAAATTCACACATAAAATGTTCTACTGAACTGGTCTCTTAGAACTCCAAGCTTTAATGCTGCTTGGCTTTACCAGATGGTTGCCTATTATAGTTGCCTAAAGTAACAGAAATGCCACTGGAAGTGCTTCCCAGGTGGTTCAGTGGTAAAGAATTTACCTGTCAATGCGGGAGACACAGGAGTCACAGGTTCAATCCCCGGGTCAGGAAGATCCCCTGGAGTAGTAAATGGCAACTCGGTCAGCCCTCCTGCCTGGAAAATTCCATGGATAAAGGAGCCTGGCAGGCTATAGTTCATGGGGTCAAAAAGAGTCGGACACAACTGAGCAACTTAGCACACAAAATAATAGAAAAAGTTGATAAGTATCTCAAATTCATTATACATTAGTTTACCAAACAGTAAAAATGGGACAACAGTACCTGTACTTCTCTTAGTATATAAAATATTGTCAGATTCAATAAATATGTTAGAACTCCCAGATTATATATCTACATAGCCCTTATTATATTAATACATTTTGTTTCTGTAGGATAAAAATAAACATTCCTGTTTCCTGAGGAAAGAAACACCTTTTTTTTTTTTTTAAATGATGAGAAGCATGTCAAATGTTCAATAAATTTGCATACTTCAGTCTTGGCTGTCAATATAAAATTTTGCAAGGCCGGATACAAATTTTGCAGTAGCATTGTGAAAGAAGATGGTGTCACTTTTGTCAAACAAACCAACCTATGTAATAAAACATTCTGTGTTTGATAAGCCTTTTGTCACCAATACATCTTGATTAAATTAGCTTCATGCAAAACCTGAACTTGGTAGTGCCAACACCAATATTGACCCTGACCTCACCTTGGCCACCTAACGCAGAAGAAATTCTTCCTCTTATTTGACTTGCTACTTTTTTTCATAAACATGGTCCTGTACATATTTACTCTCTCACCCTCCAGTGCCTCATACCCACAGATACTGGAAACAATCAGGCTATCACATTTCCTCCACATTCATCCAGCTCTGACTACCTTTCTAATTTGTAAGATATGGTGTTGATGTGAACAAATCCACTACTGACAAATAACGATCATGCAAAAAAGTTGATTTCCAAAATCACTTCCTGTGGTTTCCATGATGGCCTCCAAGAATTAAAGTTTAACTTGATGAGTAATTAGGCAATGCACACTCAAGTGCTGTACACTTGTAGATTGCTTTCTTATTACATTGATAAGGGCAGTAATTAGATGGGTAAAAAAAAATTGTTATCAATCATAAGTTATAAAAGGAATAGTCTTTTTGATCAGGTTGATTCAACTTCAAATAATATTCATTAATATACATGGATACTATACTTGTGATTTAAATCCAGAGAAACTACATATCAAGTTGAGTATCTACCCCAAAAGAGATTTAATGGTATTTTCCCCCAGATAATTTCAGGAGTCTATTAGCCAGAGGATTAAATGCCAATCGTTATGCCTGATACCACATACAATATGTAAATGGTGGAGAGCCAGGGGTTATTTCCTGGGATGCCCTGAGATGGAATGGCAGGAACATGAAGAGTGTTCCTATTATCACTATCACTCTCCTATCACTAAGGGGACAACTATGAGACACTCATTCAAGGTGAAATCAAAGAATGAGTTGATCCTAAATGACCTTGAAGTCATAAAGGCTCAGACAATCTCTGCAAGACTCAGGTACCTTGTTTATAAACTGGGTAAATTGTTCTACTACAGTATTGTGATCAACTCAAGCTTAAATTAGATAAAAGATGCCATTTCACACATGATCTTAGTACGAACGGTATTTGATGAGGAGTTTAAGAATATGGGCCCTGATCCAAGGCAATAACCTCTGTGAGAATTTGGTCAACTCATTTCCTTTCTTTGAATTTGTTTCCTGATGCATAAATGTGACCTCAGCAATTTTATTTATTAATCTGATTTGAGCATTCTATGCCATTCTGGGTTCCCATGACTTTTCCCTAGTAAAAGGTGTTATTAAAGTGGATATTCTGGTATTGTTCTGGCCCCAGTAGAGTTCCTTAAAAAGACTTTTTACTAGAAAGAAGGATTAACATCCAAGCATCTTTATCTCCTCAGAATATTTTCAGGAACCCTGTGATGAAAATATGTAAGTTCTGTGAGTGAGAGCAGAAAACTTAGGGAAGACCATGTCTATTGTCTACTTAGAATGACTGTCCATCATTTGTCTCTAGTCTTCCTCCTGGTATACTCCTTCTACACCTTGGCTGTCCGGTCAATTCTTTTGAGATTAAACTGCAACTTGCATCATAAGGAAAGGAGATGTTCCTTCTTAGTCTCATGCTGTGTTTAATATTCCTTCCTCATCCTCACACCCAGTGCCAGACCCTTTATAAGCTTTTACTGGAGAATATTAAGTAGCATTGGGCAAGTAGCTAGTCAAATATGTATACTAAAGTGATCATTTGGATGGCAGTATTGAGTTGTACATGAATAGCAACTGTCTGTCCAGTATTCCATTAATTACTCAGGGTAAAATGATGACTAGCCAAAGTCCCTGCTCTCAAGGAGCTCCTGGGACAACAGGTATCCTCAGACAATGAAGGGGGAGGCAAAGAAGAAGAAACGGAAATTCTGTAAATCACAATGCAAATTCCTGTTACCAGCGATGAAACTCATCTTTCAGAAAATTTCTTCCTGGGTAATAGGGTACACTGCAATGGTTTACAGAGTCTTAATTTAGCCTGGAATCCTTTGTTCAACCTAAAGATTGGGTGAATGCAGTAACGAAATAGTCAAAGAGAAATAGAAGCAGGTCTTACAGAAGTAGGATAAGGAGACAGAATCTATCCTTCTGCAGTCCAATCCCAATTCTAGCTTTCAGGCAGGCCATGATTGACTAAGCCTATCCTTGCACCCAACTGGCAAAGGCAGTTCAGCTGAGTAAGACCTGGTTGAATTTCATTACCTGTGTTCTTTAATAAGATGACATTTTATCCTTTCCATAGCAGCCCTTGGACTGACTGTCCATCTCTAAGCGTGAATCACTCTCAATCACGTTTCAAAGGGTCCTTGTCTCTAAATTCTGAAATATGTTATGTTGTTCTCTATCTACTGATGTCATCCCTTGGTTAAATGTCCCTTCTGCCATAAAATCTCTGTTACTCCATAAATTGGTATAAGTATTTTCATATAAAGGTATATACCTTTGTTTACCCTTTACTTCCTGAATCTTCGACCATCATAATATCCTTTACGTTTTTAATGTCATTTTCATTTTTTTATCTTTGAGATAGACATGTCTTGAATATGTACTTTTTTTTATTCTTAGCACTTAGAAAGAACATCACCTAAAATTTTAAAGGCACTTAAGTGGTCCAACTTTTGTATTGAATGCTGATTGAGTGAATAATGAATAAATGAAGATGATAAAGAGAGTATTAAGGGCAAACTCCAGGAGATAGTGAAGGACAGGGAGGCCTGACATATTGCGTCCATAGGGTCACAAAAAAGTTGAACTTAACAGCGACTGAACAACAACATAAAGAGCAATCCAGACTGCATTAAAATTTCTGGACTAACTTTGGAATTCAGAAGAAAGGAGCTAAACACTCTACATATCTATCTTATTAATTCTTGACTAAAAGTTCTGGGAGAGGGGCGGGGGGTCAATGTTTTCATGGCCATTTTACAGATGAGAAGACTGAGGTCAAGAGGACACCGCAATTCAATGAAAAAGCTGACATTTCAGCTTGCATCTCTTGGGCTTGAGCCTTTGTTCTTTCTACTCATAACATCACACTGCCTCCCTATTGGCAAGGGAAGCAGTAACAATATCCCATCCCTTGCACAGTTCTTTAGAGCTCAAGGCCCTTTCACAGCCAGCACCTCCTTTGTGTTGGCAAGGCAGCTGTCACTTGGGGGACATGCCGAGCCCTCTGCTCTGTGACGGAGCCAGTGGCAGAAGGCACAGCCAACAGCTTCCAATCAAAGGAAATCCTGAAATAACAGCCTCAGCGATCTGCTAAGGTCCTCCCCGTCACAGTCCTTGGCAACAAATAACACATGAAAAGAGATCAGCTCCTGCCAAGGTGGACTTCAAAGAGGGTGGGGTGGCAGTGTTGGAACCTTCCACTTGGCATCTATGCTGTCTGCCCATTCCAGAAGTTAATTCACAGAGAGTGGGCTGAAGGGGATGCCTGTCTCCCCTTCAGCTGATTCGTGGGAACTCTGTGTCTGCTAGCTAACTCTCACTTGTCTTTAAAGAGAATGTTCCCAGCTCCAAGCCTTTGAATTAAGCCTTGAACCAGTGCTGTGACATGTGTTCTGAGCTAGTCCCAAACAAGCGCAAACACAACAGCCTCCACTGATCAGTGCAGCAGGCCTGAAGGATGGAATCCAAAGCACGAGCCCTGAGAACAGAAAGTTCCAGCTCTTGCTGTGTGCAAGTTGCCATGAGCTCCAGCCATGCATCCTGCAGCCAAGGATGGGTGGCCCCTTGAGCAGGAAACTCTTTGGCAGCCTCTGCTGCGTGCTTTGCTTGCTGACAAGAGCACACCCTGGTCTCGGTTATTGCCCTTATAAAACAGCTCAAGTCGGATGTGAGCCAAATGTTTTAAATGTGCCTGGAAGAAAAATGTTAACTATGAATCCATGCGGTAGAACAGTACAGTACAACGGCAACACGCAGTTCTGCTCCCAGAGGAGGGGCCAGCGAGGAAAATACAGCTGCTACCCAGGCTCCCAGGGGCTTCTCCTCTTCCTTCTGCAGAAATCCTACTGGGTCAAGGACTGCTTTGACAGCCACATTGCCCCAGAATCTGAGAAATGGGTGCTATTGTGGCTCTGATTAGAGAGTAATAGAATTTTCAGAAATTTCCCAACTAGGAGAGACTGTACTAACCATTTAGTTTGTATATAAGTAGAGGACAAGGGCTTTCCAGGTGGCGCTAGCGGTAAAGAACCCACTTGTCAATGCAGGAGACGTAAGAGAGTGCAAGTTTGGTCCTTGGGTCCGAAAGATCCCCTGGAGGAGGGCATGGCAACCCATTCCAGTATTCTTGCCTGGAGAATCCCCATGGACAGAGGAGCCTGGTGGGCTACAGTCCATGTGGTCGCAAAGAGTCAGACTGAAGCGACTTAGCACGTAGGCACAGAGGATGAAGTCCATAGAGGCCACCAGCAAGGTCTCACTTTTCCATTAAAATTCATTCTACAGGTTTGCAATCCATCTTTTGCAGAACGAAACAATGTACACAGGATACCTTCCGTGCCCAGACCCTACTGTCTACCAGGCACTACCTACCTACCTACTGCTCTAGGTATTTTTCCGATATCTTATTGAATCTTCAACACAGTCTTATAAACGAATATTATCACCTACACTGAAAAAAGAAAGAAATAAAAGCTGAAAGTGTTTTGTGCAAATTGTCCACCCAGTAAGTGCTAAAACAAACATTCAAACCCAAGTGCCCTGACTCCAAAGCACATGTTCTTTTCTTTGTCCTAAAATGCTGTTGCAAACGCACAAAAGTTGTCTGTTATATTTCTGGGCTATTGACATACGTTTTTCTAATAATTCTAATGAAGACATTCAGGGTATGTAATTAGAACAGTATTTGAGTGCTTCTATGAGGAGAAAACCTACTTTGCCCAGGTTTATGGTGAAATGTCAGAAACATTAAAATTAATGTATTAATTTAAAAAGACAAGGATACCATCAATTACATTAACATTTATTATTTTTCTGGACACCTTAGCCAATACAATAAAGCAAGAATCAGAAAAATAAAGCAAGAATCCTGGGGGAAAGAACATAAAATTATTATTTTTAAATGATTGACTACATGTTGTCAAGGTAAAGGAAAAAAGTCAGGGAAAAACTATTAGGACCAATAAGAGAGCTGAGTAAATTAGCCAGTAAATTGGTAATTAAGATTAAGAATAAAATCAATAACTTTTCTAGTTAGCAATAATATCTATTTTAAAAACATAGTGGAAAAGATTGATTATATTCATATTAAAATATACTCCTAGATAGCTTTAATAAAATTGTGTAATCTATGGAAATGAAACTTTAAAATTTTATAGAAATTCAAAAGAAAATTTTACAAAATCAAGAGATATTTAAGTTCCCAGATGAGATGAATGAACAATGATGCCAGATCTTCCTAAATAAATATATGAGATTATCATAATCATAGAGAGATTATTATGATCATAGTTTTTACATTAGGGAAATGAGTGTAAAGCTATTCAGAAGAGAATGACTAGAGGAATAAAATAGTGCAGAACAAGTTTAAAACAAGAGAAATAAGATACAGTTCACCTATCAAAGCATATATAATATTATTATCATTAAAACTGGAACATATTGTCATAAGACTAGACAGCTGTATCAGTCAAAAATAACAAAGTTCTAGAACAATCATAAAATAGTATAGGATTTACTACACAGCAAAGGAAGCAATAAAATTCAATAATATTCACCAAAATATATTAGGGAACATGGCTAAAAGGATGGGGAGAAAAATAGTTTTATGATCCTCAGCTTACATAGCCAACAGTTCAAATTTGATATTTTACAGATCTAAGTGGAACAAAGAAAACAATTATTTAAAAATAAATGATAACAACTGTTTAAATTATCTTGAAAATAGGGCATGACTTCTATATATGAAACAGTTAAAATTTTACAAAATGTTTCTAGAAAGGATTTTGGCAAAGTGAATCAAAAGTCCTCAAAATGTTCTTACCCATTAACTCCACTTCTAGGAAGTTATACTGAGGAAACCATCAGAGAAATTCATAAAAATGTTTTCATTTATTAGGAATCTCACTATAGCACTTTTAATAATACTTTTAAAAAAGAATTGAAAACAAAATTAAATTGTGAAACATCCAAAATGTGGGTGTAGTCCATGAAATAATGCCTCTGCTGCCCCTCTAAATATCCAGGTCCTAGTCTTCAGAACGTATGAATATGTCACCTTCCACAGCAAAGAGGAATTTGAAGATGTGATTAGGTGGAGAATATTGAGATGGAGAGATTATCCTGGATTATCTGGATGGGTACAATGTCATCACAGAGGTATGGACAAAAGACTCAGAGTGAGAGCAGGCAGTCTGTCAGGGGAAGCAGAGAGAGAGAGGAAGCAATATGATGAAAACAGAAATTGGAGTAATGTGGGGCCACAAGCCAAGGAATGTAGGCAGCTGGAAAAGGCAAAGAAACATACTGTCCTCTGAAACTTTCAGAAGAAGCCACAGCCTCGCCAATGCTTTGATTTGAGGCCACTGAGAGTGACTTAGGACTTCTGACCTCCAAAACGACAAGACAATAAATTTTTGTTGTTTTATACCACAAAGTTTGTGGTAATTTGTAACAGCAGCAATAGGAAACTCATTTTAGTACTAAAACACCATTAAAAATAAAATTCTTGAAAATAATGTTATAGGATCATAATGAAGATAAATGCTATTTGAAAACAAGGATAATATAAAGTGGTGAAAATGTTAAATCATGAGAGTTGATTGTTACTAAGATTCGGCAGATATAACATTTCAAAGTGAGATTCCAGGTCTAGATGCAAATTTCTAAAGGAAATGGTTGTTTAAAAGGCTGTTACTCTTTAAATCCCTACTCACCTTTAGAATATGAAAATATCCAGTTTTGAAAATTAAGAAAGAGGAATTTTGACGGAGAATGTCTTTGGAGAAAACTGCTGCTGTGGTGTGAGTACTCTCCATGTGTGTCAACAAAGTGTGTGTGTGTGTGTGTGTGTGTGTGTTGGAGAGAGAGTGCCCTGAAACTCTTCTCAAGCCTACTGAGAAGAGTTTTAACAGAACCACCCAGAAACTTGACTGATGTTTCCTGACTTTGGGAGCCACACAGTGGAAAATCTCAATGGAGGGAGCCAGTGTGGCTAGCTCTGCTGGTGGTAGGTTGTGTTGGAGGGCAAGCACTCCAGCAGGAGCAAAGAATGTGTGTTTCCCATCGAACAACTATCAACAGGGAGTGAGAGAACCAGTGTGGGGCTGGAGTCCTATGCACCAAGACTGCTGGAGGGTAGACAGTCCCACTAGAGGGAAGCTGAAGGCAGTGCTGGATTGCTAGGGACTGAGAAAGGAGCCAGCATGAGTTGAAGAAGGAGAGGACATCACCAGCAACAAGAAAACTGTAGACAGAAGACCTCGGGAAGCATCACGTGGTGACAGGAGTGTCTTAAGGAACTCATTAAAGGTCAATGAGAGCAACGATTTCAGCGTTTGCCTGACCATGGAGTGGGAAGTCCACCTTGGACAGTGGCAGTCACCAAGGAACTTCTGTTTCTTCCCCTGACTTCCAGCCCTGGAAAGGTCAGAAATGAACAAAAGCAAAGGGCAAAAACTGAGACTGGAAGTCAACTGCACCCCCTTTGCCTTCTTCAGGGTTTCCAGTGGCAGCTGGTCTAGCTAGGGACGTGCAGAAGACAATTTTAAATCAAAGCTTTGATTACCATAAAGGACATGGAACTGTAATCTCCGAATTCAATTGTGTGTTTGTTGAAAAATAGACCATCAGCTCTCTTATCACTTAGGGATAACCATGAGATTCCTCAGTCTAAAGTTTAGGGCAGAGGAAGAACTATTTCTTCTAATTAATTGTAAAAAGACAATGGAAGAGGTGAAGCAATTTTGCTTTATAATTGAATCTCGAGTTGTTCTGTCCAAGACAGGGGCTACATTGTTTCTTACAGCATGTAGAAAGAAAAGAAGAAAAAGAGAGGAAGAAAGGAAAGAAGGAAGAAAACAGGGGAGGGGAAGGGATGGAGTGGAAAGGAGAGGAAGTGAAGAAGGAAGGAGGGAAGGCAAGAGGAAAGGGATGGAGGGAAGGAGAGAAGGGCTGGAGGGAGGGGAAGGAAACACATGAAAATGTAGTAGAGTTCTTTTAAGTTGATTAGGTGATGCATGTTTTATTTTTCACTGCCTTCTTGTTTCAATACGTTTATACCTTTATAATAAAACAAGTAAGTTTTACATGCATCTACCCTCCCATGCAGAAAAGCTCATGTTTGGTGTCTTGATAGCATGTGACTTTATTAAAGGAGAGTTTGAAAAATGAAAAAGCCTTGGACGGGAAGAGATTGGAGAAGCTTCTCTCTCCTGGGTATTATAGTTTCAAATCTGTGTTTACAGAACTTTCTGAACCTGATGCTGTATTATCCTTAATGTTAGACTGTTGCTTCATTATAGAAAGAACCCACACATCGTGGGCAGGAAACAGTTGAACAATAAAAAACTGGCAGCCAAAAAAAAAAAAAAAAAAAACCCAAAACCTGAGCTGGCAGTTTTTAGCTTCAGTTCATAAAACAAGGGTGGCATTTGTTAATGGGACGCAGAAAACACCCAGAGAGACAAAAACTTCTGGATAACAGAGGGAGAGAGAGAGAGGGAGGGAGGGAGAGACAGAGAAAGAGAGAAAGGGAGAAGGAGAAAGAGAAAGACACACAACACACACACTTTTGTTTAACTCACAGTGTTAGAGTAATATTTTTCATTAACCCCACTGCAACTACAGCATCCAGCCTAGAGCACACATGTATAGAAATGCAAGCAGGAACTGAAAAATAATTTGGGAAATTCCTACTTCCAAACGGATTTTTGGGACAGTGAAGTGCATAAGATATCTCACACTCAGTGCTTATCTCATCGTATGTGCTTCATACATGTTAGTTCTCCCCTGTTTCCAACCAAGCCCCCTCCACCTCCCTCACCCCCTTCATAAACATATGGGCACCTCGCAGGGGTGGTTTGGCACCAGATGTCGCCTCATCTCTGCTTTCTTTATTCCATTTCAGACTCTTGGGTGAATTGTCATGCCTGATATGGTTGATTTCAAAGCCAAGTTTAGACGATGTGAATAATTAAAATCATGAAACTTAAACTCTCAAGTGAAACATTTCTGAGTCCTGCACACAGAAAGGAAACTTGAACGTTGAATTGGAAAGGAGAAGCCAAACCACAGCCAAACGAAAAAGGCTACAAATCCAGCATTTTAGGTACCACAGAAAATTAAGCACAGCAGGCAGAAAGGCAGCAAAGTTTATCTTGAATCTGGGCCAAGAGTGAGCCAGGAGGAAAACAAACAGCAAACAAAACTCTCGAGTGAAATGTATTATTCAACTAAGGTTCGGTGGATGCGAGGTTAGCCTTTGAGTTGATCTCAGCTAGGTGTTAGTCTATCTTTTGAGACCACTGAGCAGATAACCATGTGCAACTATGCAAAGCCATCGTCTCTAAATACAATAGCAAAATTAAAGGTCTTTGTGGAGACCCAGAATAGTTCACAGAGGGTTCTGTGGTTGTCCTGGTGCCTACACTCTTTAATTCTGCAAATGCATGTGCTGAAAAACGTAACAAAGATCCCTTCTGATAGGCATGTGGCTCTTGTGGGATCTAAGGTTTCCTTCCATCAGAACAGCATATCCACAAGGAAAATACACCCACATTTACCCGCACACAGACTCAGAAATTTACTCCAGCCAGGCAGGGGTGCATAGATACACATACACATTCGGACATAACAACATTCGTACACACATGGGCATGTGCTTACATACACGTGAAATCCAAAAAAGGAGTATGGAAATTCAAGGTTAAAAATAAAATTCAACAATTTTTAATGAGGTTAAAAAAATAACAAGATCGGAGGAAAATCTGCTCATAGTGTTGAGGGTCTTTTTCTTTCCGCTTTTGTTCCACCCACTTTTCAATGCACTTTGCATTATCGCACATAATGGCTTCTGCTGGAATTGGAAAAATTCAAACATGTGTGCTCTGAAGCAACATTTCCAGAAATACAGCTCAGGAATGTGTACTGGAATAAATTCAGAGGTATTAGCAGGATTTCCCACCTATTAAGGTAAACTCCATGGACATGACTTTGGGTAAACTCCGGGAGTTGGTGATGGACAGGGAGGCCTGGCATGCTGCGATTCATGGGGTCGCAAAGAGTCGGACACAACTGAGCGACTGAACTGAACTGAACTGAAGGTAAATTCACCAACACCACCAACAAAAAATCAGTTGCATGCATGAAGCTCATTATCTCCAGTGGCTAAGGGAAAAAAAAAAAAAAGGGCCCTCTTATCACAGTTGCCAATAATCTTGCTTCTTTAAGACAGTCAATGTCTGAGGTATGGATCACCACATTAGAAAGTCTATACAACATTTGGAGTAAGTTATTCCTTGAAAACCCACTTATTCAACAACCTGAGTCTCTGCTACTTTTCCAGTCTATAAAGGCAGCAGCATCTTCCCACCAGAAGCTCACTATCCATCTGGTTGTACACCCTCCATCTTCTTCAAAATATTCATTCTTTCAACACTGACCAAGGATGAGAAAGAGGGATTGCTATTTCCCCTACTTGGAGAAAGAGGAAATGGAAGTGAATCATTCCGGAAGTAAGAGGATTCAAAGGCATGTTGGAACTGGCCTAAAAACTGGAACAAACTGTCCTTGCACTAGGCTGAGCGCTTTGTACCGCATGCAGTACAGACATGCACTTACCAGCTGGAAAACAGCCTGGAAAGGACATGCTCTGCCTTGTTAGCCTTGACCCTGATGGCTACGGCAGAGCTGCACATCTCCAGGGCTGGCATCATTTTCGAATCATAACCAACATTTAGTTTTTCCTCCTCTTAATCAACCAGTATGAGATGGTCTGTGGTTGGGCTGGCAGAACTGCTCTGGAAAACTGAAAGGAGTGCTTCTGATTCCAGCGTGGGGCCGATCGTGAGGATGCGCAGCAGCCTTGCTCGCTCTGAAGAAGATGGGTGGTGGCCGACACAGGACTCTGCCTGGGCCTCATGCTGAGCGGGCCCCCTACACTGCACTCTGGAGGAGGAAGCTCATGTGCTGTATCCGCTCCTGGCCTTCTTTTCATGTGCTTATACAGGATGGGATCAAACACTGCTGATTCACCGCCTAAGCTACATCTCAGCATGATGTCTCACCAACAGAACCATCTTCCCCAGTGGCTCAATGGCTCAATCTGCCATTCAATGCAAGAGCCACAGGAAACCCTGGTTCCATCCCTGTGTAGGGAAGATCCCCTGGAGGAGGTAAACATACCAGTATGTTTAACCAGAATTTCATGCCAGAGGTCCAGGCTTGCATCTACAAGTTCCTGATGAACATTCTCATTGAAATATTCCACAGGCTGGAATCATATTCAGCATATGAATAAAGATAAGTTATTTGCCCCAATAGCCACCCTTCTAATAATAACAGAAGAATCTGCCTGCAATGCAGGAGACCCCAGTTCGATTTCTGGGTGGGGAAGATCCCCTGGAGAAGGGAACGGCTACCCACTCCAGTATTCTGGCCTGAAGAATTCCGTGGACTGTATAGTCCATGTGGTCACAAAGAGTCAGACACAACTGAGAGACTTTCACTTTCACTTTCACTAATAATAACAACAATGACCAAAAAAATCCATATACTGTAGAGCAAGAGTCAACCTTTTTCTTTTTTTTTTGAAGCGCCAGGCAGTTGGTTTTTTGTCCTTGTGGGCCATACAGTCTTGGTCAGAACTCCCTGACTCTGTCATTGTGGGGTAAAATAAGTCACAGAAAACATGTAAATGAATGCATGTGGCACGAATCCAATAAAACTTTATTAACAAAACTAAGGAATAGACTATTATGAACAGTCCATGACCACTCACTCATAGTCACTCAAAGCAGACACTCCTAGACTCTTATTTTCCCCTAATTTTTTACATCTTCCCATCATTCACTAAATTTTACCAGTCTGTACCTCTTCAGTTCAGTTCAGTTCAGTCGCTCAGTCGTGTCCGACTCTTTGCAACCCCATGAATCGCAGCACGCCAGGCCTCCCTGTCCATCACCAACTCCCAGAGTTCACTCAGACTCATGTCCATCGAGTCGGTGATGCCATCCAGCCATCTCATCCTCTGTCGTCCCCTTCTCCTCCTGCCCCTAATCCCTCCCAGCATCAGAGTCTTTTCCAATGAGTCAACTCTTTGCAGGAGGTGGCCAAAGTACTGGAGCTTCAGCTTTAGCATCATTCCTTCCAAAGAAATCCCAGGGCTGATCTCCTTTAGAATGGACTGGTTGGATCTCCTTGCAGTCCAAGGGACTCTCAAGAGTCTTCTCCAACACCACAGTTCAAAAGCATCAATTCTTCGGCACTCAGCCTTCTTCACAGTCCAACTCTCACATCCATACATGACCACTGGAAAAACCATAGCCTTGACTAGACGGACGTTTGTTGGCAAAGTAATGTCTCTACTTTTGAATATGCTATCTAGGTTGGTCATAACTTTTCTTCCAAGGAGTAAGCGTCTTTTAATTTCATGGCTGCAGTCACCATCTGCAGTGATTTTGGAGCCCCCAAAATAAAGTCTGACACTGTTTCCACTGTTTCCCCATCTATTTGCCATGAAGTGATGGGACCAGATGCCATGATCTTCGTTTTCCGTATGTTGAGCTTTAAGCCAACTTTTTCACTCTCCACTTTCACTTTCATCAAGAGGCTTTTTAGTTCCTCTTCACTTTCTGCCATAAGGGTGGTGTCATCTGTACCTCTTAAATGGATCTATCTCTTTTTTCCCACCCTACCACCAATGCTTTTAGATCAATTATAGTAATCTGTGATATTTTGAGCATGAATAACTGCTATGCACAAAACTGAAGCAAATTTTATACAGTCACTGCCCTAAGGTCTCCACTGTGTTTAACTTTTTAATTCAGCAAATATTTATTTAGTTCCCATATGTACCACACATTATATTAACTACTGAGGCAACAGTGATGAACAAGAAAGATGTGGTCCTTCCCTGCACAGAGTTTCTATAAGGTAAAAGGAATGTTATTCTAAAGATACAAACTGTACAATGGAATGGAGTATATGTTACAGTTGAAAACTATAACAAATCCTTGAGTACTTGACATCAAATAAAGGAAGTAAAACTTAAAAAAAAAGATAAAAACTTAGATAATCTCTGAAAGTGGTTGGATTTTGTCTACTTCAATAGCTTCCCTGACACTAAAAGCCAATTAAAAAAAAATTTGTCAAACACCTATTGAAGAAAAATAAACTATTTGTATTCTCTGTGTGCATGCTAAGTTGTTTCAGTTGTGTCTTGACTCTTTGCAACACTATGGACTGCAGCCCACCAGTCTCCTCTGTCCATGGGATTCTCCAGGCAAGAATACTGGAGTGAGCTGCCATGCCCTCCTCCAAGGGATCTTCCCCACTCAGGGATCCAACCCATATCTCTTATGTCTCCTGCACTGGCAGGCAGGTTCTTTACTACTAGTGCTACCTGGGAGCCCTATATTCACATAGAAACCAGCTGTTTAAGTAAATAAGGATGAAAGCAAAACTATCTTATTTATCAAAAGAGGAAGCTATTCTTTATCCTGTAGTAATTTCTGAAGCATGTATTAAAGGCTTTGGGGATATTTTTACCTCATCTCTGAGCATTTCTGAGTATTCTAAATATCAGACTTGGCTTGTATAAATGGAAATTGCTAAATGCTTTTAATTCATTGTAGAAAAAAAATCACAATTAAATCTAAAGAATTCATTTTTATTTGTGGAGTTATAACATCGACAGTATAAATAAAAGGGGAGAGGTGAATAATATTATACAAACCCCGTCAGTCATGTCCAGCTCTTCATGACCCCATGAACTATACAGTCCATGGAATTCTCCAGGCCAGAATATGGTAGTGGGTAGCCTTTCCCTTCTCCAGGGGATCTTCCCAACCTAGGGATTGAACCCAGGTCTCCCACATTGCAGGTGGATACTTTATCAACTGAGCTGTCAGGGAAGTAAGCCCTCTATTCAAAATAGAAACTATCAAAGTACCTTGAAAAATGGCAGCTGAGATGTTTTGATATGTAAAGCTGGAGAACAGAAGAATTGCGGGAACCATAACACCTGCTTTTGGCTGGGACAAATAGTGCCGATTTGTGGTGCCTGCAGAACATTCCAGTGACGACGGTCATTAGGAAGTTATAGACACAAACCTGGAACTCAAACATAAAATTATAGCTGAACATTTAGATTGAGTAGTTTGTAGTTCTGGTGGTCATATTGAAACAAGCAGGGGCTAAGCATCTAAAATGAAGCTATGATATGCAATATGTAAAATACAATATAATACATGTAAATATCTAAAATATACAGTGCATACATATTTCATAATGAAATATAATATATAAAAGATATCCAAAGATACATGTATTTATAGTATATATGTATACAAACAAACTTACAATGCACATGTACTTAAGAGAAATTAAGCTTCACTGTTCTAAGTCAATGAGATCTGCATGTGTTTATTATCACAGCTTAATTTAGCTTATATTATTTAATATACTATTTAAAAACCAATTTCAACTTAACTCTCTACAAAATAAAGATGATGATGAAATATATTTCAGAAAGCTGTTGAAGTACATAAGTTTGTTCATGACAATTACTTGGAAGAGAGTCTGGCACAGGGTGAGCGCTAAACAAATGTTACTTTCATGGTAACTGAACTATACAGAATTCCTGAGATTAATGTCCATTATTTCTCAGTACATGTTTTACAATTACTGCCTGATACACCAGAAACAGTCATTGGTAACAAGGACGATTCCACTAATAGATTAATTTAGCAAGAGAGTCCTGAACCAGTTTTTGTAAGAAAACATCTCATCATCAAGAAATAATGCATAGAGAAAATGGGCATTACTGTGACATTAGTGTGTGCTCAGCCAGGTCAGCTCTTTGAGACCCCCTGGACTACAGTTCGTGGGAGGCTCCTCTGTGCATGGGATCTTCCTGAGAAGCCTATTAGAGTGTGTTGCCATTTCCTCCTCGAGGGGATCTTTCCACCCCAGAGATCGAAGCCAAGTCTCCTGCGTCTACTGCACTGGCAGGTGAATTCTTTTACCACTGAGTTACCTGGGAAGTTCCACCATGACTTTGGGAATGAAGAAACCTAAGCTTTAGAACCTTCCACTCCCTGAGCCTCAGTTTCCTCCTCTTTGATTGAGGGGTCTGAACCAGATGGTTTCCAATGCGTTGGCAACTTTCAAGTCCAATGGTGTTCCAGCAGAATACATTTCAACATTACAAATGACACATTCAGAGAATGAAATAGTAGAAGGTGGCCCTAGGGTACATTTGTTTATTCCGATCCAGCGGTGGTAGAAATTTGAATTCCAGGTGTCCAAGCAAAGTTCTGGAACCCGGAGGGTCTCTGCAGCATACCCAGGAGATGGCCTTTCTTTCATGGGCTCCCCAGCCTTGCAGGGGATGGCAGGCAAAAAGCCAAGCCTTTCTATTCCAGCTCTGTCCATGTTTTGTGGCCAAGTCTAATGGGAATTCTGACTGACATGTTTGACAAACATATTCTTCTCATTTGTGCCCCCCAAAGCACTGGCATGGGGGTAATAATCCAACACCTGCCACAGAGGGACAGATCAAACTAAAAAGGCCTCTGACATCCTCAATTTTCATTGCTATGAGTTCATAGACTCTCAGAGTTCACACAATAGCCAAGCAGTGGGTTTTAGCCACACTTCAACTCAGAGAAATCTCCCCTAAAGAACCTCAATTTAAAAGACATAAAACACCTTCCGCTGCTAAGTTTGCAATAAAAAATGGCTTACAGTAACAATGCTGGTGGCAATGTAAATCGATAACTTTTTTGGAAAGGAATTTTATAGTATCTACCAAGAATAGCAAATAGTTCATTTCATAAGACCGAGTGACTCAATTCCAGGAAATTTATTTTACGGAACTAGTTCCCTAAAAGGGCAGAAGTGGAGAAAATTAAATAGAAAACTAGATTTATCATAGTGCCTTCCATAATAGTGAAAAATTAGAAACAGTTTTAAAGTTCTCAAATTGGAAGCCGGTTAAATAAATTGGGACATAACCCCTCAACTGGATTTGATGCAACCAAGAAAACTGTAATTCAAAATTTTACATATTCCTGGGAAATGTCTATGACATAAAGTTAAAGAAACTCAGATATAACTTGCCTCTGTATGAAAAAGAAACAATTACTATGCTTGAGTTACTAAAGTGGCAAAATAACTAGTAATTTTCCCTTTATTAAATGATTTGTGATACATTTACATTATTGAATATTCAAGACATAAATCCTAATAGGCAGAAAACATCTGAGAAGAGTCATCTTACTCAAGTCTTATAATCAGTTTACTCTTTTTTCTTTCTATCTTATTCAAAGATTGTAGTTATGTACTTCCTCTAGAGAGGAAAAAAGATTTAAATTTGTATGTAATATTATAGTAACATTATAGTACCTAGGCCCATCCCAGGTGGTGCTAGTGGTAAAGCCACCTGCTTGTCAGTGCAGGAGATGTAGAGACATATGTTCGATCTCTGGTTTGGGAAAAACCCCTGGAGGAAGAAATGGCAACCCACTTCAGGAATCTTGCCTAGAGAATCCCATGGAGAGAGGAGCTTGGCTGGCTACAGTCCATGGGGTAGCAAAGAGTTGGACATGACTGAAGTGACTTCAGTTCTGTTCAGCCGCTCATTCATGTCCAACTCCTTATGCTCCCATGGACTGCAGTAAGCAACACTTCCCTATCACCAACTCCCCGAGTTTACTCAAACTTATGTCCATTGAGTCGGTGATGCCGTCCAACCATCTCATCCTCCGTCATCCCCTTCTCCTCCCACTTTCAATCATTTCCAGCATCAGGGTCTTTTCCAATGAGTTAGTTCTTCGCCTCAGGTGGGTGGCCAGAGTATTAGAATTTCAGCTTTAGCATCAGTCCTTCCAATGAATATTCAGGATTGATTTCCTCTAGGATGGACTGGTTGGATCTCCTTGCTGTTCAATGGACTCTCAAGAGTCTTCTCCAACACCACAGTTCAAAAGCAACAATTCTCCGGTGCTCAGCTTTCTTTATAGTCCAACTCTCAAATCCATACACGACTACAGGAAAAACCAAAGCCGGCAAAACTTTTGCTGGCAAAGTAACGTCTCTGCTTTTTAATATGCTGTCTAGGTTGCTCATAACTTTTCTTTCAAGGAGCAAGCATCTTTTAATTTCATGGCTGCAGTCACCATCTGCAGTGATTTTGGAGCCCCCCCTCCAAACAATCTGTCACTGTTTTTATTGTTTCCCCACCTATTTGCCATGAAGTGATGGGACCAGATGCCATGATCTTCGTTTTCTGAATGTTGAGTTTTAAGCCAACTTTTTCACACTCCTCTTTCACTTTCATCAAGAGGCTCTTTTAATTCTTCTTCGCTTTCTGCCATAAGAGTGGTGTCATCTGCATATCTGAGGTTACTGATATTTCTCCTGGCAATCTTGATTCCAGCTTGTGCTTCATCCAGTCCAGCATTTCTCATGATGTACTATGCATATAAGTTAAATAAGCAGGGTGACAATATACAGCTTTGATATACTCCTTTCCCGATTTGGAACCAGTCTGTTTTTCCATGTATAGTTCTAACTGTTGCCTCTTGACTTGCATACAGATTTCTCAGGAGGCAGGTCAGGTGGCCTGACCTTGAAGAATTTTCTTGAAGAATTTTCCAGTTTGTTGCGATCCACACAGTCCAAGGCTTTGGCATAGTCAATAAAGGAGAAATAGATGTTTTTCTTGAACTCTCTTGCTTTTTCGATGATCCAACAGATGTTGGCAATTTGATCTCTGGTTCCTCTGCCTTTTCTAAATCCAGCTTGAACATCTGGAAGTTCATGGTTCATGTATTGCTGAAGCCTGGCTTGGAGAATTTTGAGCATTACTTTGCTAGCATGTGAGATGAGTGCAATTGTGCGGTAGTTTACTTTGCCAACAAAGGTCCGTCTAGTCAAGGCTATGGTTTTTCCAGTGGTCATGTATGGATGTGAGAGTTGGACTATAAAGAAAGCTGAGTGCCGAAGAATTGATGCTTTTGAACTGTGGTATTAGAGAAGACTCTTGAGAGTCCCTTGGACTGCAAGGAGGTGCAACCAGTCCATTCTGAAGGAGATCAGCCCTGGGATTTCTTTGGAAGGAATGATGCTAAAGCTGAAACTCCAGTACTTTGGCCACCTCATGCAAAGAGTGACTCATTGGAAAATTCTCTGATGCTGGGAGGGATTAGGGGCAGGAGGAGAAGGGGACGACAGAGGATGAGATGGCTGGATGGTATCACTGACTTGATGGACGTGAGTCTGAGTGAACTCTGGGAGTTGGTGATGGACAGGGAGGCCTGGCATGCTGCGATTCATGGGGTCGCAAAGAGTCGGACACGACTGAGCGACTGAACGGAACTGAACTTGCGCATTCTTTGGCATTGCTTTTCTTTGGGATTGAAATGAAAGCTGACCTTTTCCAGTCCTGTGGCCATTGCTGAGTTTTCCAAATTTGCTGGCATACTGAGTGCAGCATTTTCACAGCATCATCTTTTAGGATTTGAAAGAGCTCAACTGGAATTCCATCACCTCCACTAGCTTTGTTCATAGTGATGCTTCCTAAGGCCCACTTGACTTCACATTCCAGGATCTGACTCTAGGTGAGTGATCACACCTTTGTGATTATCTGGGTCATGAAGATCTTTTTTGTATAGTTCTGTGTATTCTTGCCACCTCTTCTGCTTCTGTTAAGTCCATACCATTTCTGTCCTTTATCAAGCCCATCTTAGCATGAAATGTTCCCTTAGTATCTCTAATTTTCTTGAAGAGATCTCTAGTCTTTCCCATTCTATTGTTTTCCTTTATTTCTTTGGACTGATCACTGAGGAAGGCTTTCTTATGTCTTCTTGCTATTCTTTGGAACTCTGCATTCAAATGGGTATATCTTTCCTTTTCTCCTTTGCCTTTTGCTTTTCTTCTTTTCACAGCTATTTGTAAGGCCTCTTCAGACAACCACTTTGCCTTTTTGCGTTTCTTTTATTGGGATGGTCTTGATCACTGCCTCTTGTACAATGTCACAAACCTCCATCCATAGTTCTTCAGGCACTCTGTCTATCAGATCTAATCCCTTGACTCTATTACTTCCACTGTATAATCGTAAGGGATTTGATTTACATCATACCTGAGTGGTCTAGTGGCTTTCCCTATTTTCGTCAATCTACATCTGAATTTGGCAATAAGGAGTTCATGATCTGAGTCACTGTCAGCTCCTGGTCTTATTTTTTGCTGACTGTATAGAGTTTCTCCATCTTTGGCTGCAAAAAATATAATCGATCTGGTTTTGGTAGTGACCATCTGGTGATGTCCATGTGTAGAGTCTTCTCTTGTGTTTTTGGAAGAGGGTGTTTGCTATGACCAGTGCATTCTCTTGGCAAAACTTTGCCCTGCTTCATTGTACTCCAAGGCCAAATTTGCCTATTATTGCAGGTATTTCTTGACTTCCTACTTTTGCATTCCAGTCCCCTATAATGAAAAGGACATCTTTTGGGGGTGTTAGTTCTAGAAGGTTTGTAGGTCTTCACAGAACCATTCAACTTCAACTTCTTCAGCATTACTGGTTGGGGCATAGACTTGGATTATTGTGATATTGAATGGTTTGCCTTGGAAATGAACAGATCATTCTGTTGTTTTTGAGACTGAATCCAAGTACTGCATTTGGGACTCTTTTGTTGATTATGATGGCTACTCCATTTCTTCTAAGGGATTCTTGCCCACAGTAGTAGATGTAATAGTCATCTGAGTTAAATTCACTCATTTCGTGAGGAAGTGACTTAGCACATAGTATATAGTATAGACCTATGGGTCTTTGGCCACCTCATGCGAAGGTTGACTCATTGGAAAAGACTCTGATGCTGGGAGGGATTGGGGGCAGGAGGAGAAAGGGATGACAGGGGATGGATAGCATCACCGACTTGATGGACATGAGTTTGGTTAGACTCCAGGAGCTGGTGATGGACAAGGAGGCCTGGCATGCTGCAATTCATAGGGTCGCAAAGAGTGGGACACGACTGAGTGACTGAACTGAACTGAATGGGTTTTAAATGCATTTGGAATTTTTAATAAGAAGTACATATTGATGTTTATGAATTTATTTGTACTTCCAGTTTAGCTACAATTCAGCTTGGGGATTTTTTTTAACAAATGATAAAATTACAGAAAAAGCATCCCAAATATAGAATTTTGTAACAAATGTAACTCTAAATGTGAGGACAAAATGAAGAGGCAAAATCTACAAGTATTTTGCCTTCCTGCAGAGTGACCCTATCCAGAGCAAGAATGTGGCTCCATCTCCCCAAAAGGCATTGGGTTTGCTTTCTGAACTATGCCAGTTTAAAAATTTCAAAATGATGGCAAGAAGTGACACTGAGTAAACCACTAAGACAGATTCTTAACTTTCTATTGACTATTATTGGATAAAGTCTTCCCATCACACTTTGACAATTTAAAGCCTTGCTCTGATTATTTTTACTTACAGAAGTTGGGTATATTTTTTTAATCCAATGCCAAGGCAAAATTGTCGTGATTTATGAAATGTTTAACAACTTTTTTTCTCTTTCAATTATAAAATCAATGCTTGAATTTAAAAAAAAAAAAAAAAGCCTGGACAACATCCTACAGGTAGAAAGAACCATCAAATAAAGGCAAATCGTGTCACATTATTCTGGGCAGGCCATGAGTGTCCATCTGCTGTGAAGAAGGCATCTTTGGCCCAAATTATTTTCACTGGCCAAGACATCTTACAAGAAAAAGTGCTGCTTTTCCAGGCAGTCTTATTCAGCCAGTGCTTGCCTCTTGCAATTCAAGACCCTCTTTTTTCCTTTTCTGCCAATCTCCACTTCCTAAAACAAATTCTCAGTTTCAGTTTGCAGCTGAGATTCCCATTCTCCTGCCAAGAAACCTGTGAGCACAGCAATGCCTTTATCTTTGAAGGAATGCGCCTGTGCAGGAAGCCAACACCCATCAGAGTAGCACTGACTCAGGTCCATTCAAATGCGCTAAAACTCAGAGGAGGCATGGACTGAAAGGACTTTTTGGGTTACATAGGCAAGGGGTTAAGAGCTCAGTTCTGCCATTTGCTCAATTTTAAAACCTTCACCAAAGTCATTTATGTTCTCTAAGCCTTAGTTTCTTCTTTTGTAAAACGGTAATCATAATTTCAACCCAGTTGCTATGATGATTGAACAAGATAATATATCCAAAGCATCTGACTCAATAGCTTGCAATAAATACTATCTATTATTATTATCTCAGATATTTTATTTAGTGGGCATAATTAGCACAATCTATCTGTTAGCATATGAGTCAACATATGTGTCCAAAAAAAGTAAGCTGTGTCATTGCTCCATTTGGATTTTTCTCTCTTTTTCTGTAGTAACTTCTATTGGCCACTGCTTAACTCCCCATATAATGTATATATGTTGACAATTGCAAGGGCAAATAGGTAGAAAAGGGAAAGAAGAAATAATAAGAGAGAAGGTGTGGGCTAGGCAAGGTAGTCTGTAAATTGTCAATATAAGATGACATGTAACTTGATTTTTAATTTTTAAAAGTGATCATAAAACTAACTAAATATTACTTCTTGTGACTAGAAAAACTTTTTTGTTTGTTTGTTTGTTTTCTGGCACCTAAATACTTTCAGATGTGCATTTAATTTTGGCACTTGAATGTTAATCTACTCAAGAGACAATTAACATTCCATTAGTTATATATGTGAATGTGTTTAGGGCAGGGGAGTAGCCCATCATTCAGTTCTTCCATTGGTGGGTAGGAAGTGGGGAACATTTCCCAAGGCATGTTTTCTTAATAGCAAATGAAGGGAAATGTCTACTCTCCCTTTGACAGTCAGAGGCACAGGCCTATAACCCAGATTGAGCCAAAGACGCATTTTTACTAGGAAATTGAAATCAGAAGCAAGAGATGCTAAAAAGAAGTGATGGTGGAACTAATTATGGTGTCACACAGACCCATGGCATTTAAGCTCAGTGTCTGCTACTGGCAGTGATGACCCACAGCGCAGAACACTAACAGCAGGGAAAGCCACATGCCTCCGCTGCAGTCGAGTCCAGCAAGGGTGGTTGGTGACCCCGGTCGGGTTGCTATTGCAGCCTGGCTTCCAGACGCTCTTTGAATCTTGTCTGTTTGCCAAATCTACTTCTTCAAGCTTCCATGAATTACAAAAATTCTCTTTTATTCCAAGAGAGTTGGATGCTGCTTGCAACCAAGGAGTCTGGCTGGCACACCATATATCTCCCTATGAACCATCACTGACACCTTTGTCTTCATTCTCTGTGGAACCTGCCCAACCCAGGTTCTTTTTATATTACCCTCAACTTCGTCTCAGACTATAGTCTCCATTGGCCTCTCCCCTTGAAAACTGCTGGCGTTAAAGACTTTACTTAGCAGGGTGCTGAAACGGGATGATTAATTTTATATGTTGATCTTTAACTGTGTTATTGCTTTCCCTAGACTTAACAGGCTGTTTGGCCCTGTGTCTTTTCACTCGCATAGCTGTGTTTCGTCTGTGCCCATCTGTTTACAGTTCTTAATTTCTACTCGTACATATCATGTGTGGTGTATACTAGGGTTTAACTGTATACACTAGGGCTAAAGCCAAATTCTTTTAGGGTATTTAACGTACAGCTTCATTATACATTTGTAAACACAGTCCTCATATCTTTTGCATTAGTTTTTGCTTCATTTTTGTAGAATTCATCCATTGTGCAGTACCCACCAAGTATGGTCGCCTTGCCAGAAATGAGCTTAGGGCTTGTCCCAGTCAAAAAACATACAAGCCACGTTTCAAGATGTCTGATTGACATGAAGATCCACGTGGGGCCTTTCATGAATGCAACAGGGTTTAATGTAGTGGGACATGACTCTTAAGGATATCTTCTGAATTTTCTCCCCTGTTCCACAGACTGAGGTCTACTATCCCATCATAAATACTAGGAAGTAATTCCCCCATCCTTAACTCTCTACTTCCCACCCCAAACTGCAAGGAGTAGGAAAGACTTCTCTGAGAAGTCTCTCTTTTCTCACTTTGGGGGTGTGTGTGTGTGTGTGTGTGTGTGTGTTGTACTTTGCATCGGCCTCCAAATTGAAGTATATCTGGACTGGAGCCCAGAGGCAGCTCTGAAGACTCAAGTCTTTCTGTTCTTACCCTGAGGTCCAGGTGTGCTGTGGCCATGACTCCTTGAGGTTCAGTTCAGTCGCTCAGTCGTGTCTGACTCTTTGAGACTCCATGGACTGCAGCATGGCAGCCCTCCCTGGTCATTGGTCCATCACCAATGCCTGGAGTCTACCCAGTCTCGTGTCCATTGAGTCAGTGATGCCATCCAACCATCTCATCCTCGGTCGTCCCCTTCTCCTCCTGCCCCCAATCCCTCCCAGCATCAGAGTATTTTCCAATGAGTCAACTCTTCACATGAGGTGGCCAAAGTACTGGAGTTTCAGCTTCAACATCATTCCTTCCAGTGAACACCCAGGACTGATTTCCTTTAGGATGGACTGGTTGGATCTCCTTGCAGTCCAAGGGACTCTCAAGATTCTTCTCCAACACCACACTTCAAAAGCATCAGATCATTGGCGGTGAGCTTTCCTTATGGTCCAACTCTCACATCCATACATGACTACTGGAAAAACTATAGCCTTGACTAGACGGACCTTTGTTGGCAGAGTAATGTCTCTGCTTTTTAATATGCTGTCTAGGTTGGTCATAATTTTTCTTTCAAGGAGTAAGCGTCTTTTAATTTCATGGCTACAGTCACCATATG
The DNA here is from genome assembly GCF_014754425.2 of Oryx dammah. Taxonomy (NCBI): domain Eukaryota; kingdom Metazoa; phylum Chordata; class Mammalia; order Artiodactyla; family Bovidae; genus Oryx; species Oryx dammah. The sequence goes on from NW_024070185.1 coordinate 96,032,819, forward strand.
CAGTGATTTTGGAGCCTTGAGGTTAAGCTGGCTGGTTAAACAAGCCCAATTACTGAGCTAAGGCAGTTCTTTCCAAAGTCAAGATTTAAGGACGAGGAGGAGGAAGCATACTCAAAACACATTCTCTGATCTAGCATCGCTAGCAATAGTTATTTTGATCACCTTCTTTCTGACTTCTCTATCCCTCAGTTGGTTTTAAACAGAATGTGTGCACGTGCGTGTAGCCATGCCCTGTGAGGTTGGAAGAGGTATAGCGAAAGATGCAAGTAGCTTTTGTATATTAAATTCCAATGTGGGTATAACTGTGTAGATGTCATCCTTAACTAAAAGAGTAAAAAGAACAATCTCTCTCTCTGTCATCCCCCAAGTTTTATTCCATTTCCCTGAATAATCTGGGCTGCCAGATGACGTCTCTCAAATGATATGTATTACATCATTGATTTTCATTTATTTAGTGCCTACCTGCACCAGGCACTGAGCTGGACACCAGGGCTGTCCCTCAGAATGCAAAGATGGATACAAGAAGCAAAGGATAGAGCTGTCAGGGAGGAATGGGCCACGTGATGAAGGACCTTGAGGAAAATGCTAAGGAAGGTTCGCATGACCCAGAAGTTAGCTATTTGATATCTCAGCCACCTACGTATCACAGCAAGTCTGTGACCCACAGGCTGGCTCCAAGCTGATGATCAGAGCCCTCGTACTCCACAGGCTTCACTTACAGCCAATCGGTGTGAGAGACATGCCAAGTAGAAGGGCTCTGCCCACCAACTCTGCGGGCCACCAACCCAACCAACACTGCCAACCAAGTGTAAATGTAGGACATTTGTACTTTCACCTGAATCGTATACTGACATAGTGCATAAAGGGCTTCCCTAGTGACTCAGACAGTAAAGAATCTGCCGGCAATGCAGGAGACCTGGGTTCAATCCCTGGGTCAGAATGATCCCCTGGAGAAGGGAATGGCTACCAGCTCCAGTATTCTTGCCTGGTGAATTCCATGGACAGAGGAAACTGGCAGGCTAAAGTCAATGGGGTGTCAAAGAAAATTTGGCATTTCAGCTAAAACAAGATAAAAAAATCAAACTCTTATTTTTTAAGGATAAAATCACCAATGTGCAACATTCCTATTGAGGGCCCTTCTGCAAGTAGGTAACACTAAAGGCTCAACTTATTTTATAAATGAAAGCATGAATCTCAGTTTGCATCTCCAGGCATATAAGAAATCAAAAAACTTCTATATTCTCTTTACATCACATTAAACATGACACTGAGCTGTCATTCTACCAGGGTGGCATGAATCCAGTTTCAGTTACAAGGGGTAGACCCTTCTTTTCGTAAAGCCACATCAAAATCTGGGAGGCCTCCAAAGGAGGAGGGCTGTCTGATTCCCAGTCCATCATGGTCATCAGGAATCCTCACTGAGCCCGAAGCTGCCCCTTGAAAACCAGCTGTTTCCATGCCACGTGGGACTCTGGCACTCCGGCGTCCAGAACTCTGCCTTCTAAGCGCACCAAAAAGCCAGCCACGCTCAGTTTTTCTCATTGTCCTAGACAGTTAAACAGGGTGGAGCAGGAGCTGAGCTCATCACTGGACATATAGCCCTTCTCCATCTCTAAGATGCTCTACTCTCTCTGCTTACATTTTCCATCACTTTTCTCTATAAAGGACACATGACGCTTTCAAGTCAAGGCTTCATTGAAAGGCTATAGTCTACCTTGTACAATTTCATGAACTGTGAAATTAATTATATCCTGCTACCTGATTAAAACAGAGGTTGAAAAAGACACAAAGAGCCTCATTCATATGTTGACAGTTCAATAATATAAAATGCAGGGTTTTGTTCTTAAGTCACTATATAAAGTGTCTTTCTAACTACTGACTCTTCTTCCTGGAAAAAATTCTGATTAGCTGAAGAAGAATTCCATCACTATTCCATTGAGTCACTCTAGGCACTTGTGACCTTTCCTTTTCTGTTTTAACCAAGGATAAAAGTCATCAGCCCAAGGTTGGTCATCACATAAGTTCCCAACAAAGGGCAAAGTGTAGCTTTGAGCCCCGACTTGGCAGCTTGGGAAGAGGTCTCTTGTCTCCTTCTGATCCGGGGCTCTGACAGGCACTCCATGAGGCCAAGTGATTCTGACTTTCCACAGTCTTGGTGGGAACTCAGGCAGCTCATCCACTGATCTCTTCTTGACTCCCATGGGGAGGTTGGAGCTCTCAGCTGTAAGAAAAAGTGAACTGGGAACAGCCCATCTATAAAAGTGTAATAACGAGAACTATTCAGAAGCCTCATTAAGAGCCAATCAAAACACCGATTCAATACCAGCTGGGCAGACAGGAGGAAACCAGGAACAAGAAAGAGTCCAAGTGACAACTTCAGGCAGAATGAGCACCTTCAGTATGCTCATCTATCTCCTTTCTGAGCAAGGGTATGAACTGGCGGCAAATGCTGCAGTGACTGGATCCTGGCAGTGGTGGGGGGCTGAGGGGAAGGCCCAACCCCCGAGACAGGTACAGCCTGGCTTCAGTCAGGGTCTGAGTGTCACAGGTTGTGTCCTCTTGGATGTGGTCCACTGTGAACACTGTTGGCCCCTTGCACTATCCCTCACCCCACCTAATAAAGCTGGGATAAGTTACCCTATTGGCAGGCCACAGTCACCGATCTCAGATAATGTAGATAGTTCTCTCAAACATCTCAAAATTGTTGGATTGAGTCTCTTTCTTCTTCCATTCTACATGGACCAATGGGAAGGGGGTCCATGGCCAGACAAGGATCCTCCCCTCCTCAAAGATGCAGGCCCCAAGAGAAACAGGCCAGCAGAGCAGAGAATGAATCACCAGCAGTTCCCAGCAAATCCCAGGGACTGATAAACATGCCGAGATCATCAATAAATGGGAGTTGTAATATTGTCCCTTGACATATGACTCTGCTAGTCATTTTCAAAGGAAGGCCCCAAAGGCAACATAAATATTAAGAACACACATGTTCCAAGGAAACATAGGAAATTCACACATATTACCGTCTTCCGTATGCTAGGATCTTTGTCTACATTGCCTCATTTGAACCTTAAGACATCTCTGCAAAGTTAGCATTATCTGCATTTTTACAAAGGAGGAGGTGAGTGATTTAGCCAGGGTCAGTCACCCTTTGGTAAATGTAGAGCTGAGAGCTGATGCCTGGTACTTCTGACTCCCAATAGGTACTATTTCTAGTACATCCTCTCCAGGAGGGTGCTGAACCATCATTTGATATCTATATTCAGGCACTGGTGAGAAGAAATCAGTGCTATTGATTTAGTCACCCTTTATAGAAATATTCTAATTACAGCCAAGAACCTGGAAACACATAGACCAAGCTATTCATCATCAAATCAAAACAGGGGTCTATTATGTCTTTCCCAAAGAAGACAAGAATGTGATTATATGGCAAGCCTATTTATTCCTCAAATCCCATTTTGAGAGTTGTCTTTGAAATTGGTACAGAGTACTTTTAGAGGAAAAACAAACAAACAAACCTAATTGCTTCAGCCTTGGTCTTAATTTGACAACAAGACACAGACAGGCAGCAAGGCAGGTTTGGGTGGTCAGCCTACCCCCTGGTGGGATATAGGCCAAGAAGCCCATCCATGTCATGATAAGAGGATGGTGACTCATGATGTCACTGCTTTATTTTAACCTTCAGAATCACAGGAACACATGAGTTCAGAAAAGTAGAGACTCAATGATCATCAGAGAGAGTTGTTCTCTGGAGAACTGCATGGAACACTCTGGCTTACAAAAAATTAAAAGCAGCCAGAGAATCCCAGAGAAAAGTGTCAGCATTTTCTCTAGGAGCTCAGAGTACTCAAATTTTCATGGCACATCAAACCAGATTTCTGGTAGGAACTTGAAGAGCCTAGGGGAGGTGGTTCACTTCATTCATTCATATACTCACTCATTCACTTTTTCTATACTTCTACAGCACACTTGTTTATTGCAATGAAAAATAAAGATGAGCAATATATATTCCTTACCTTGAGTGTCTGGTACATAATAGGTTCAAAATAAATATTTACTGAATAAAATAATGCTCTTAAAAGACACATTTAAAAGAGAATATAAATATGCACATACTATTTAATTGCTATCAAAGTGTGTTAGTCTTTCAGCCCTGTCGGACTCTTTGCGACCCCATGGACTGTAGCCCACCAGGCTCCTCTGTCCATGGGATTCTCCAGGCAAGAATACTGGAGTGGGTTGCCATTTCCTTCTCTAGGGGAGCTTTCCAATCCAGGGATCAAACCCAGGTCTCCTGCATTGCAGGCAAAGAGAATATAAATAAGTACATGTTATTTTATTGCTATCAAAAGATTATATTAAACCTGGGTGGCAGTATTTCAGAGAAAGCTATTGAAAGGAAAGACCATTTGATCTAGGCTTTGAAAGATGGATAGAAGCTTGACAAGCATATAAAGGGAGGAAAGAAATCCAGATGGGAGAAGCTATGTACACAGACATGGAGTTGGGAAAGAGGATAGTGTCCCTGGGCACTCACCAGCATCCCGATGGCACAGAATTGTGGCTGATGCCCATGGGTGAGGTGGGCAGGAGATGAAGCTGGAGAAATCACCAGGCACATACCCTGGTCAGCTAAACAGCAGGACTTATCCTTCAGGCAGTGGGGCAGAGAGGAATTCTGCCCAACTTATGTTTAAGGACACAAATGTTCTTAAATGTTCTTATGTTATGTTTAAGAACACAGCTCCAGAGCAACCGTGGATGACTCAGCACAGACTAATAGCATTCCCAGGAACCATGCTCAGCTTTCTCCTTATGTTGGTGGGTGGGCACGATGTCTCTGAGCAGGAAGACCACCCGCCTGGTGTCACTGCACACACATCTGACTTCCATGGGGATCTTCCTAAGTCCCATGACATGAGGAAAGCTTATTCAGAAATCTGGAAGGCAAAATTCTCCCATGCTTTTACTTACATTTCTGTTCTCTCTCTCTCTCTTTTTTTTTTTTCCATTTGGCCCACATTCTTTTATTATTATAGTCACAGAATTCCTTCTTACTGCTGCTTCTTTAGTTCTCCAACAGAGAAACTGTCACTTTGAACATCTCTTTCTCTCATTAGCAGATAATTCTAGCCACACTTCAAAGCCCAGTCAAATGCCACCCTGCCTGTTCAGTGAAAATGTAAGAGGCAACCACCCGGCGCCTTCTGACCCAAGCCCCGCAGCAGAGGCATGCCATTTGCATTTGAGTCTCACATTGGACCTTCCTACCAGCCACTCTCTGCCAACCTACCTACCCACTCATACTTGGATTGATCTCCTCACCAAACCTCCTGCATACCACTTTCACCCCACATTCACCTTGACATGCAGCACATTGATTCAAGCCTTTTTAAAAAGTAGCAAAATCATGAGCAGTGAGAAACAGAAAAAATAGAATAGAATAAGCTCAAGAGTAACAAATATTTACTCAGGGCTAATGCCGAGTCAGCCTCAGCTCTAAGGATGTTTAACTATTAAAACTCATAATGGGTTAGACAGCAGTATAAGGAATCCAGACAGAGAGGCTGAGCGGGAAGAGGAGGAAATAGGAAAGAGGAAGTTTGCTGCCAACAGAGGGGTCAGCTCTCACCACTTCCTTTCACTGTCACCCAGCCGACTCAAGTCTCTGCCCAGCAACAAGCTCGCACTTTCTTCCATCCAGTAGGGACTTTTCCCCAGGGCTTCTATTCTCATTCCCATTCCCCTTCCCTAACAGGATCTGTAAGGAATGAGGATTCTCAACCTTCCCATCCAAGAAGGTTTACTCTAGTGGACAGGCATCAAGTACTCCTCCTAACCACTGTGTGAAACAAGCCCCCACCTCCCCTTGAAGGCAAGAGGAAGCCACTGAAGGTGCCGGAAGAGGGAATAACATAACCCAGGTGGTGTTTTAGGATTTGTGGCAGAGGGTCTTGGTTTTCTCTGAGCTTCTGGCTTCACATACTGGCAGAACGCCCTAAAGGGGAGTTCAAAATGATAAGTAAATGACTGCGGTGGGACAGGATGAAAGTACTGTTCACAGCGTCACAGAGTTGGCATCATATCTGTTCTTTAGTGAGAATTTGAAAGACTTTGATACTTTGAACCAAACCAGACTGCTCAATCCCCTCCCCATCTGACAACATTTTATCAGTATTCAGTGAAGTTGCTCAGTCGTGTATGGCTCTTTGGGATCCCATGGACTGTAGCCCACCAGGCTCCTCAATCCATGGAATTTTCCGGGCAAGAGTACTGGAGTGGGTTGCCATTTCCTTCTCCAGGGGATCTTCCCGACCCAGGGATTGAACCCAGGTCTCCCGCATTGCAAGCAGATGCTTTACCGTCTGAGCTACCGTTTTAGCAGGCTGATAGGTAATTAGACTGTCAGAGGGAATCAGACACTTGCTAGCTCACTGAATGCTTGACACAGGATTACAGAAACTTCCCTGTGCTGTTTCTGTCTCACCTTGAATTTTCTCGCCCTTATTCCCTGCAGCCCTGCTGGTGGCTTCTGGACATCGAGTTTTATGACCCAACCCAAGGCCTACTTCATCCCCAGGACCTATTGACCATCCCTTCCTTTGCTCCCACTGTGACTGCTCCCCCTCTCTTGGGCTTTCTTTCCTTCTTTTTTCAGGCATTCATTCAACAAACAACGTTGAATTGTTTCTGAGTACTACATTTCTGAGCACTCCGCTTAAGAATCAAGATACAGATGTGAAAGTGGTTTCTAGAGTGTCTGCCCTCTTGAAACTCAAGAAGAAGAGAAAAGGAAACAGACAGACATGTGGGAGGGGCTGTGATGGGGAAGAAATAGGTGGCACCAAGACAGGAAACTATTCTAGCAGTGGTCAATTCCCAGGAAAAAAAATGACCACTGCAATCACGAAGTCTGGATGAAAACTCAGCAAATTTCATGAGTGTGGGTGTGTGTTTCATAGGCATTGACTCAAAGAAGGATGATGCTATAATTATAATTTAATGAAATTTAATTGAAATCATGGCAAATTTAACAGCTTCTTCACGTAAACTTGGCCAATTCCAGATTAAAATTTGTTGAGCTCAAGGTTGTCTCCTCTCTTTTTCTTCCTCTTCCAATGTAATTTAAGTTGGAAAAAAGATGGAGAGGTGGTGGAGAATTTTCCAGCACTGGTGTGGAACTACCTCTGGGCAACAACCATGCCTCGGTACCTCCCTTGCCTCTCCCATCACCCACCTGCCACTATGCTGCTGGACCAACTCCTATCATACTTAAGCCTCTCCTCCTGAGTCTTCTCTTCACTCTGTCTCTTAAAGTCCCAGACTCTATTTCTGGATTCTCTACCTTCCTAGTTAGCAATCAAACAACCTCTCTCCCTAACAGAGACTCCTTTTACTTTATAAGTAGAATAATTTATCTTCCTTTTGTCTTAAGTTTCCCCTCCGTTTTAGGTCCAAGGTTTTATTTTGAATAACCAGTAGCTTCATCAAAATGCTTTTGTAACAAAACAGCAATATTACTCTAAAGATGAACTGTTAAATAAATAGGTATGTGCTGTGCTTAGTCACACAGCTGTGTCTGACTCTGCGACCCCATGGGTTATACCCCGCAAGGCTCCTCTGTTCATGGGGATTCTCCAGGCAAGAATACTGGAGTGGGTTATCATGCCCTCCTCCAGAGGATCTTCCCAATGCAAGGACTGAACCCTGGTCTCCCACATTGCAGGTGAATTCTTTACTGACTGAGCCACCAGGGAAGCCCCATAAATATAGTTCTTTTAAATAAGGAATTTTTGTTTTTTTTTGTCCTGTCTCATGTAAAAAAGTTAAATCTAAAGTCTATTCTCTTCCCCTGAATCACACACCCCTCTAAGTACAAAGTCCACTTTTCTATAGAACCATTTTAGCTTGGGCTGTTAGTTCACCCATGTTCCAAGATGATTAAAAAAAGAAACTGCATGAATTATATTAATAAATTTGCCTACAGATCTTTAACAACAGTTATGAAAGTCCTTCATCCAATACAGACTATTTTGCATCTTTCCAGCAGTACATGTTCTACCAGTTGTACAATTATGATAACAAATTCAAAATAAAAATATCAAGGATGTGGGGGATATATATGCTTCTGGGTTGCCCTCCTTTAGTACAGAAAATGAAAAGTTATCTCTCTCCTGACTATTTTAAGAGAATGTGTTTTCAGGGGCCCTTTTCCTTTAAAAGTTAAAAGATCAGTCACAACACAGAAAGAAGAGAACTCAAAACATGTTTATGGTTAGTCCTATGGTTGATTTAAAAAAAGAAGGGACTGTTCTTTTCCATCTATATCCTCTTACCACATTCAGGCTTCCTAATATATCCACTGACTGAATTTCAAGAGAAGTGGTCTACCTCCAATCCCACCAGCCCAATACATATTCAAGATGAACAAGTTATGCTGGGCATGGGGTAAAAGCAAGGTGGAGGGCTGCTTGTAAGACAGCTCTGCGGTGGAAAGGATTCTAAGGTCAAGGTCAAAGTAGGAGAGATGTTGCACAAGGCAGTCTAAGGCAGCTTGGCCAGGCTACCAAAGTTTTCACCTAGAAAGCAAAAGTTCTTTGGGCGTTAAGACAGGGAGGAAGCAGTAGGGTATGGAGTGAATTCAAAGATGTGTGAAAGGTATGAATTGCTAATGAGGATGGTGCCAGCGTCAAGGCACCTTGCTGAGCTTCTCAGAGCACTGGCCCAACGCTGGTGAAAAGTGAAAATAAAGTCAATCAGTCCCATCTGACTCCCCGTGACCCCATGGACTGCAGCCTACCAGGCTCTTCCATCCATGGGATTTTCCAGGCAAGAGTACTGGCGTGGGTTGCCATTTCCAACACTGGTACATCTATCATTTTGCTTGGGTGCCACCCTCCTGGAGCAGGCTGACGCCTGGCCTCTCCTGAAGGCATGTAGAAAGGCCAGCCCACTGAAGATATAGGAAAAACACAGTCCTACCTATTGTGAGCATGAAGTCAGTTGAAAGTGCTTGGGCCATGTGGTCCCCATGACTCCTCATCCCTTCTTTCTAGGCCTGTGCTGAGTTATCAATTTTTTAGAGAAATAATCCAGCTAAACACAGGCTCCCTGTTATTGGTGTAAGTTCAGAGCTCCTTGAAAGAATGAAGAGCCCAGTATTTCTTTGTTCAGCCACACATTATTTCTTGTTCAGCAGTTGTGCTCACATTTCAGAATAGCTAACTATGAGGTATGCAGGCAGCCAAACTAGTCTTTGATGTATGCCCTCTACACAGTAAAATTTATACTCTACTAGCCCAGAGGTAACCCTGCTACTCTAGATCAGAAGCAGAACATCCTTGATACTGTTTCCAAAGCCACGAGCCCCAAAACATTCAGTTGTGCCTAAACTCATCTGCCCTTTTCCAATTAGGGAGAGGAAATAGTGAGAGAGAAAATTTTCCCTTTCCAAAGAAATGAACTTTTGCATTACAATGATAATTATAAACCCATTTTATATGTGATTCTTCCAAGGTCACACAACTGGCATTGTGGATTTAGAACTTCAACCCAGATCCAAACCAAATACCTACCAGGCATTATGTCCAAAAACATCCTGCCAAAACGAAAAAAGAGAGGATGAGGAACACCGTTTGTTCACCAAGGTTCGGGGATATCAGGATTTCACGGATTTTTCAAAGATGCTGTGAAAGTCTTCAATAAAGTGCTTGATTCTTTCAAAGTAAAGCCAGGATAATGGGAAACACTACATCTGCTTTGTAAGGACCCCTTATTGGGCTCTTTTAAAGTGCACCTTTTTCAAATTAAAAGGAATGTTACCAGTATTTTTGCTTTGCCGAGTCTGAATGACCCCAGTGTGGCAGCAGCCCAGAGCACGCTGGGAAGAGGCAGAGCTCCAGGGTGAGGGCAGTGACCCAGGACTGCCTCTCTCCTGACCAGGACCTGCTGCTGCTGTTGAGGCTAAAGATGAGTCAGACTCCCTCCAAACCAAACAGTAATTAAGAGAGGATGCATTTTTAGACTGCTGTGGTCTTACTCTGCTGGCAGCTTCTGAAAGCTGTCAGAGGTCTGCCAAGGGAAAAGGGAAGGGACTACCATTTATTGGCTGAGTAGCTATGACAGACTGGGTACTATGCTAAGTGAGCTACGTACTTGGTGCCATTCCATCTCAACAGCATCCCTGTAAGACAGGATTTTTCTAGCCTCAGTTTTTTTTTTTTTTTTTTTTTTAGGATGATGATAATAAGGTTCAGGAAGAAGAACTGACTTGCTCTAGACCACCCAACTGGGAACACACAGTTTCTAGAATTTACCCCTAGATCAGCCTGACTCCAAAGTCTATTTTAATTTTTACCTCATCAATTCTTGACAGCCAAATTTTAAGTTTCATGGAATTTGCTCTGTGCTCCAAGTTCGAGTCCCTTAAGAAAATATATGGAAACAATGGAGGTCTGTGTATTCCATATTAACAAGGCACAACTTGCGTTTGTCCTTTAAATTCAATATATGCGTCTTCTCATTGAGGATCATGCTCTGCCCTCCACATGTAGGTCGTGGACAGTGATCTCTGTGCTCTCTTCCTGATCCACCATGAGACAAGTACAGAAACTGAAAGTAAGTACATCTTTACAGTTATTTGATAGAGCAAGTTTTTTTTGCAGTGAATCAAATAACAAGGTAGTATATATTATGTATGTCTTTTATTATGTTTTTATATTATGAATGTCTTTTCTTCTAGTATTTCATTTTTAATGTGGTTTATAAAAACATCATATATACTGGATTGAAAAATTTAAAAAATAGGGCTTCCCAGGTAGCTCAGGTGGTAAAGAATCCATCTGCCCATGCAGGAGACACAGGTTTGATCCCTGGTCCGGGAAGTTCCCTCAGGTGGTGGAGCAACTAACCCCATACATTACAGCTATTGAGCCTGTGCTCCAGAGCCTGGGAGCCACAGCTACGGAGCCCAGGAGCTGCAGGTTCTGAAGCCTACGTGCCCTAGAGCCTGTGCTCCACAACAAGAGAAGCCCCCACAATGAGACCCACACGCTGCAACTACAAAGTAGGCCCTGTTTGCACAACTAGAGAAAAGTTTGCACAGCAGCAAAGACCCAGCACAGCCCAAAATAAAATTATTCTTAAAAATTAAAGCAATAAATCTTCTTCACTTCAAGTCTGAAAATACTGTCTCAAAGTTTGAGAGATCTTTGAGAGCAAAGACCATCTTTCAGTGGTCATTAAACGAATGCTGTGATGTAGGTCTTTATAACTAGGAAATCTCACACTTCATGGGTAACTTCTTGCCGAAAACCATTTCTGACCTATACCGCTAGCCACCTCAAGTATTTCTGATCTAAGAGGAGGCAAACCAGCAAGGCAATTAAAAACACAGAGTCAGAGGAAACTGAGTTTGAATCTTGTGTCTACAGATTAGCATCTGTAACCTACAAACTAGCTCTGTGAATTTGAATAAGTTACTTTTGCTATAACTCAGTCTCCTGCCCGGAGAAGGCAATGGCACCCCATTCCAGTACTCTTGCCTGGAAAATCCCATGGATGGAGGAGCCTGGTGGGCTACAGTCCATGGGGTCACTAAGAGTCAGACGTGACTGAGCGACATCACTTTCACTTTTCACTTTCAAGCATTGGAGAAGGAAACGGCACCCCACTCCAGTGTTCTTGCCTGAAGAATCCCAGGGACAGGGGAGCCTGGTGGGCTGCCGTCTATGGGGTCACACAGAGTCGGACACGACTGAAGCGACTTAGCAGCAGCAGCAGCCTCCTTCCCCGTAAAAAGAAAAAAGACATGAATTTGGGGAAATGCAAATTAAAATTAAAACTAAAATAAGGTACCAATTCACACTCATTAGGATCAAAAATGAAAAATAATAAATGTTCATTAGGGTATGGAGAAAATGGAATCCTTGTGCACTGCTAAGGATTTAGAAATAGAAAAGTTTAAATAGAAAAGTTAAAGCCAGAATCACCATATGCCCCACTGATACCACTCCAAGGCACATGCACCAAAGAACTGAAAGCAGGGGTCACGTAGCTACTTGCACACTCACGTTCATGGCAGCATTTTTCACGACACCCAAAAGGTAGGAAAAAACCTTAATGCCCATTGATGGATGAATGGCTAAACTGTGACATAAACATAAAATGGAATATTACCCACCCTGGTAAAAAGATAAAATGAGGAATATTAAAATTTTTAAGAGTATATTTGAGCAAAAAGTCGATTCATAGTGAGTAACACCAAACCTGAAGTGTTAGGAGTCCTCCCTCGGCACTAGTAACGGAAAGACTTATGAGACAGTGTGAAGCAAAGCAATGATTTGATTAGCTACAGCTTAAGCATTCTACCTCCTCTGGTAAAGCCTGTTTATGATCAACTGTATTTATGTTTCAATTTCTTAAACTTGAGACATTTACAAGTTTGGGTTTTGATTTGGTTACAAAGGCTAACCAGGCAGGCATTAGAGGCAATCCAGTCTAATCGTCTCATTGTTTTGATCAATTTAGCACTCTTAAGAAGGAAGGACATTCTGACACATGTGACATGGATAGAAAGCCCGACACAAAGGACAAACACTGTGTGATTCCACTTACATGAGGAACCTAGACTAGGCAAATTCATAGAAATAAAAAGTACTGATAGAGGTTACCAGAATAAACTGTGGAAAATTCTGAAAGAGATGGGAATACCAGACCACCTGACCTGCCTCTTGAGAAACCTATATGCAGGTCAGGAAGCAACAGTTAGAACTGGACATGGAACAACAGACTGGTTCCAAATAGGAAAATGAGTCTGTCAAGGCTGTATATTGTCACCCTGCTTATTTAACTTATATGCAGAGTACATCATGAGAAACGCTGGGCTGGAAGAAGCACAAGCTGGAATCAAGATTGCCGGGGGGAAATACCAATACCCTCACATATGCAGATGACACCACCCTTATGGCAGAAAGGGAAGAAGAACTAAAGAGCCTCTTGATGAAAGTGAAAGAGGAGAGTAAGAAAGTTGGCTTAAAGCTCAACATTCAGAAAACTAAGATCACGGCATCTGGTCCCATCACTTCATGGCAAATAGATGGGGAAACAGTAGAAACAGTGGTTGACTTCATTTTGGGGGGCTCCAAAATCACTGCAGTTGGTGACTTCAGCCATGAAATTAAAAGATACTTACTTCTTGGAAGGAAAGTTATAACCAACCTAGATAGCATATTAAAAAGCAGAGACATTACGTTGCCAACAAAGGTCTGTCTAGTCAAGGCTATGGTTTTTCCAGTAGTCATGTATGGATGTGAAAGTTGGACTATAAAGAAAGCTGAGTGCTGAAGGATTGATGTTTTGAACTGTGGTGTTGGAGAAGACTCTTAAGAGTCCCTTGGGCTGCAAGGAGATCCAACCAGTCCATCCTAAAGGAGATCAGTCCTGGGTGTTCATTGGGAGGACTGATGTTGAAGCTGAAACCCCAATACTTTGGCCACCTGATGCGAAGAGCTGACTCATTTGAAAAGACCCTGATCTTGGGAAAGAGTGGAGGCAGGAGGAGAAGGGGATGACAGAGGATGAGATGGTTAGATGGCATCACCGACTCAAAGGACATGCGTTTGGGTGAACTCTGGGAGTTGGTGATGGACAGGGAGGCCTGGCTTGCTGCAGCCAATGGGGTCGCAAAGAGTCAGACACGACTGAATGACTGAGCTGAACTGAACTGAACCAGAAGCTGAGGGAGGGGCAGATGAATTGCTGCTGTTTCAGTATGGGATGATGAAAAAGTTCTAGAAACAGATATTAGTGATGGCTGAACAACTTTGGGCATGTACTTAATGCCACTAAATTGCACACTTAAAAATAGTTAAAGTGGTATATTTTATGTCGTGTGTATTTTGCTTCAATTAAAAAAGAGAAACAGATGTTATTTCCCCACCTATCCCTAGCTGTTGTGAGCATAGGAGTCGTGCTAATCAGAGACTAGAATGAGCACTTCATGCAATTTTCTGTGCTTTTCCAATGTTCTCTAGTATTTCTTTCATGCTTGGGAAATAAAGAATATGTTAAAAAAATTATTTCTGTTTGAAAAGTAGGGTTTAAAATCTAGGATTTTCTCCTATCCGAACTGAGAGAACTTACCAAAGGATCAGGCTTTAGAGTGACTATTTTTATTTAGAGGTGTCACCATAATCAGCTAAACTCAGCCACATTTTGTGTGTGTTCGTCTTTGACTATTTTTCAGATGTTTAGATGATCGGTGAGACCCGCGTGGTACCTGTTTAGATGTCTGCTCTTAATTTCTAAGGTAAATTTAAGGCACATGCGTTTCTATCTCTCTTCAGTCATCGGCCTTTGAAGTAGGCCTTTCATCGGCTTGCCACAGAACTGAAATTCAAGGTTTCCGCTGATGCCTCCTTGGTCCCCTACATCACTTACTGCAGTTAGTGGGCAGCAAGTAGATGTACTTGTTCAGCAAATTCTAACGAAACAGTTCCTGGAACAAAGAATGTAAGAGCACTCAGTGTGGTATCTGCTGCTGAAGAGCTCCACGTCAACAGGGAGAGACAGAAGTGCAAACACACAGATGGGAAGCGTCAGGCTGAATCACTAAGCTAGTCAAGGTGAGCGGGAGCACCGTCTCCAGCTGCACAACTCAGGAGCTCTCCCTGTAGCCAGGCGAACTGCTCGGTGGCTCTGTCTGATCTCTCTTCCACTCCCATCCATCCCTCTACATCACATCACCTGTATAATTTCTTTTGTCGTTAAGAGCTCACGCCATCTTGTCTATTTACTTGTGACTTACACGGTAATGAAAGCTCTGGGAGCAGGGACACCATGGTATGTTCAGCATCTAGAACAGTGCTCAGCTCTGGTCAGCAACACCTGCAGAACTTCCACCCAGGAACTGACAGAGATAGCAACCCGTGTACAATAGGAATAGAATTAAAGCTCTATTTTCAAACAAGCCCTATGTTGCAAGTATATCTGGCATGGCTTTGATGGGGAGGTGTTAGAGATGAGGAAAGCAGCTCAAGATACCTCCCTCCGCTGCCCCCTTGGGATGCCATGGTCCCATAGCATTTTAGAACTCCAGAGAGGCCCGTATTTATTTATTTTATCCTTCTAATAAAATTCAAGAGGAAGCAATGCCAGAAAGAGATTACAAAATTTATGCTGCTTTAAAAACGTTTGTGTGTAATAAATGAACATTCTATAAACAGAATACTGTTATTCTGTTAGTCACAGAATAACTCTAGTATTTTTTAAAAACTGAATTATAGTGTATCTTGGACAACATGTTCCAGTTATGGGACACAAATTTAAAATTGTGTAAAATTGACTTCTCTTAATCCTGTAAGTATTCTCATTTGACGAAAATGCCTCACGCTTCAGTTTACTGACATGAAGTCCATGCCAAATAGTTCTCAGGCTCCACCCCTATTTTATTATGCCCTGAGGCTTTCCTGGAGCATAGTAACTGCTCACCAAGTGGTTCGTAAATAAATGCTAAATGAATACACATATGAAGGAACCAGTGAATGCAGACAAGAAAGGAGGGCACCTGAGTTGAGTCTACAAAGATGAACACCATCTCCAGAAACTTGCTGGTAGGAAGAGAAATGCCTTCCAGGCCCAGGGGACAGGTATGCAAAGGCACGGCACTGACAAACAGACCCATGGGTTCTGGGAACTGCGAACAAGATATATATAGTGCGTGCATGCTCAGTCGTGTCTGACTCTTCGTGGCCTCAAGGACTATAGTCTGCCAGGTTCCTCTGTCCATGGGACTTTCCAGGCAAGAACACTGGAGTAGGTTGCTATTTACTCAGGGATCGCACTCCTGCGTTCTGTGTCTCCTGCATGGCAGGCAGATTCTTCATCACTTGAGCCATTGGGGAGCAGTTTAGCAAACAAGATATATCATGCTACAAGTTCTGCAGGGGGCATAGTGCAGTCTCCAGGGTGAGAGCTGGCAAGGGGCCATATCTACTGGGCTTTGGGAAGAGCTTGGAGCTGACAGGAAGACAGTGAAGGCCTTTAAGCAAGAGAGCAAATACAGTTGAACTTGACTTTTAGAAAGATCATTTTGATCCCAGTGTAGAGCCAGGGCCAGCAAACTATGACTGTGAGGCAAATCTGGCCCTCCATCTGTCTTTGTAAGTTAAGTGATGCTTGTTTGGAACACAGCCACGCTCATTCTTTTGTGTATTATCTGTATTGCTTTCACACAGCAATGACAGTGTTAAGTAGTTGCACTGAAGACCTTTGGGCTCACAAAACCAAAAGTGTCCACCACCTGGCCCTTTATAGACCAAAAAAAAATGCCGATCCCTGGTCTATAGGAGGAGAGAGGAGAAAATGGGTTCAGAGGCAGGGAGAACAGCTAGGAGTCTGCCAAGAGCCAGCAGTGAGGCTGGAGAGGACAGGCAGATATAGGAGATGTCAGAGGAGTAGAATGGTCAGGACTCAGGTTCTATGGGGCACAGGATGCTCAGAGTGACATCCTGTTTCTCTCTTGGGTGACCGAGTAGAGGCTGCTTTATTCACAGAGAAAGGAAAATTGGTTTGAAGACAAGGATGCTGACTGATTTTCAACATGTTCACTTTGAGGATCCTCTGGGACATCCAGGGCTTCCCAGGTGGCGCTAATGGTAAAGAACCCGAGAACCAATGCAGGAGACACAAGAGGCATGGATCCAATCCCTGGGTCAGGAAGGCCCCCTGGAGGATGGCATAGCCACCCACTCCAGTATTCTTGTCTGGAGAATTCCATGGACAGAGGAGCCTGGTGGGCTACAGTCCTTAAGGTTGCAAAGAATTGGACACGACTGAAGCAACTTATAGAGAAGGCAATGGCACCCCACTCCAGTACTCTTGCCTGGAAAATCCCATGGACGAAGGAGCCTGGTAGGCTGCAGTCCATGGGGTCTCTAAGAGTCAGACATGACTGAGCGGCTTCACTTTCACTTTCCACTTTCATGCATTGGAGAAGGAAATGGCAACCCACCCCAGTGTTCTTTCCTGGAGAATCCCAGGGACGGGGGAGCCTGGTGGGCTGCCGTCTATGGGGTCGCACAGAGTCAGACACGACTGAAGCAACTTAGCAGCAGCAGCAGCAGAAGCGACTTAGCACTCGTGCACACACTGGGACATCTAGGTGGAGATGTCACCCAAGGAATAGGATGCCAAGCCTGGACACAGACCTGGGAGTCCTCAGCATGTCGTAGGAGGAGGTGGTTAAGCAGTAGAGGAGAACCTATGCAGAGAAGAGCTGCGGACTGATGGAGCTCTGGGAAGCACACAGAGGTCAGCTGGGAGCAGTCAAGGCATGAGGAGCCAGGGGCCCCGGGGAAGGGTACCTCTTACCCAGAGGCCTGGTTCCCTGCTTCCTTCCCCCTCTCCCACCAAGACAGAGTAGGGCTACAGGCTGGGGGGATTCCTCCTCTGCCTCCCAATTCTAGGGACACCATCATTTCACCTTAGAATGGCCCCATCCTGAGCGGCCTGTGGGAATCTAATCATTTTTTCTATAGACCAGCCCAGCATTGTTCTCATGCCACCTCAAAGTGGTGGCCAATGTCAGGATGAAAAACAAACTGCTCCTTGAGATGCCCAGAAGCCTGCAGTGAGGAACCAGTTTACTGTGTTTGCCTTTAGGCAAAGGCTCATTGGTGGACATGTGTGTCTCTATAGTTTCTCTCAGAGGCATTTGACTCAGGCCCCTGTCCCCAGGATCATGACCTTGCTCTGGGTTTAGAGGAATATATATGACATACACACACACACACACACACACACATATGCATACGACAGGGCTTCCCTGGGGGCTCAGCTGATAAAGAATCTGCCTGCAGTGGAGAAGATCTGGGTTCGATCCCTGGGTTGGGAAGATCCCCCGGAGAAGAAAATGGTAGACTACTCCAGTATTCTTGCCTGGGAAATTCCAGAGGAGCCTGGCAGGCTCCAGTCCATGGGGTCACAAGAGTCAGACACGACTTAGTGACTAAACCATCACCACTGCCATACATGATATATCGCATACAAATTGTATATGCCATACAAATGATAATAAATGACACATACGCATGCACTTTTTTTTTTTGTCCAACTGAAAAACTGAAGCCTCCAAAGAAAAGGAGTTTGTAAAACAGTCAACAAATTTATAGAAAAGCCAAAAATATCCCGTTTTCTTTTTGCTCAGTGTTTTTTTAATTGAAGGATAATTGCTTTGTGGTATTGTGTTGGGTTCTACCAAACATCAACATGAATCAGCTTTAGGTGTATTTATGTCCCTTCCCTCTTGAACCTCCCTCCCACCCCCCTCCCCCTCCCACTGCTCTAGGTTGTCACAGAGCCCAGGTTTGAGTTCCCTTCCCATGTCTTCTGATACTAATCTGGTACTTCCTCTGACCTGGCTCCTCCTCAGTGTTCCACAGCCTTTACTATCTTGGTGTGGATCTGAAGGCTGTTCCTCTTTCCTTCCCCCATCTTCCACTGGATCCCTCCTTCCAGGATGGTGTCACGTAGACACACACAGGCATAGTATTAAAGTTTCAAGGGATGGAAAGCTCATTCTCCACACCTCTGAGCTTCCTTGAGCACTCTGGCCTCTTGCCCTGCCCTGACTCTCCCCTCAAGAGGTACAGTCCTGATTGGGCAGACAGCTCTTGCTCCATGGCTCCCTGTGGTTATCTTCTTCAAAAATCCTGATCCCAAGGATCTGCTCGACTTTTCCCTTCTATCCCAAACCAAAACAATGCCATGATTATGGTTCAGAGGGTCTGCTCTGCAGACTCCAGCTTTATTACGGTTTAACTCTTCCAGAGCCAGATGCCTTTGACTCTCATCTTAAACCATGCATCTTTTGATATCCATCATGCTGACTCTTGCATCTTCTCTTCAATTTGTTACAAATGTAGGTGCAAATGAAGGAAGTTATCAACTTTTTAGAACAAGGAAGCAGGAAATTTTCTCTGCCAAAACCCCAGTGTGTCTCTGTAAAGGGTAGGGAAGGGAGAGGCTGAATTCAATGTTTTGTCTTTCTGGTAATTCACATGATATCCACATGGTGTACTCCCTTTGAGAAAGAGTTAGTCCAAAGCTGAGAATACTGCATTTGGCTTGGGAATGAGTCTGGTCACAACCTGGCCTTGGGCTTCCTATCCAGTTTCATTCACCAAGGCTGGTGGCTGGGTAGCCAAGTTCATTTTAACCTCTAACATGATCCAAAGCTTTCAGCCATTAGGCCTTTGCACATATGGGCCTTCCCACACCTCAACTTTCAGCCTTAGTCGGAGCCCCTGTGTGGCAGGTCTTGAACCAGCTCTGAAGGAGACATGAAAAAGGACAAGCTACTTCAAGACACGAACCCTCTGATCCTGTATTAGTTTTCCAGGGCCACTAGAACAAGGTACAGCAAACTGGGTGACTTCAGACAACAGAAATGTATTCTCTCACAGTTCTGGAGCCCAAAAGCTTGTAATCGAGGAGTCAAAGGACTTTGCTTTCTCTAAGAAACGGACTCCTTCCTTGCCTCTCACTGTCTTCCGGTGGGGGCCCACAATCCTTGGTGTTCCCTGGCCTGCAGCTACACCACTGCAGTCTCTGCTGCGGCTTTCACGTGGTCTTTCCTGTGTATCTGTATGTCTCTGAGCCTTCACATGGCATGTTCCTCTTCTCATAAGGACTCCAGACATACTGGATTAAGGGTCCACCGTAATGACTTCATTTTAGCTTGGTTACAACTGTTAATGGGCTTTCCAGGTGACACTACTGGTAAAGAACCCTCCTGCTAATGCAGGAGACATAAGAGACACAGGTTCTATCCCCGGGTTGAGAAGATCCCTGGAATAGGGCACGGCAACCCACTCCACTATTCTTGCCTGGAGAATCCCATGGACAGAAGAGCCAGCGGGCTACAGTCCATAGGGTTGCAAAGAGTTGGACACGACCAAAGCGACTTAAATGCACAACTCTTAAGACTCTTTTACCAACCTGTGGCGGGTTCATGTTGATGTATGGCAAAACCAATACAATATTGTAAAGTTAAAAAAAAAAAAAAAGACTCTATTACCAAGAAAGGTCACATTGACAGTACCTGGGATTAAGACTTCAACATAGTTTTTTGGTAGACACAATGCAGCCTATCACAGGTCTTATTTCTTTTGCAAGTCTCAGTCTAATATCCTTGGGGAACATACCTGGGTGCCTCAATGAGATGGAGCCCCCCACCCCTTCCTCCTTATCAGGATTTGGTCTCTCCATCTTTTGGTGCTTGTCTTATACTGCCTCATAAGATGTAATATTTTGGAGAAAATTACCAAGAGGAATGGGTTGTAGAGGGAGAAGTAAGTATTCATTTGGTCCCTAGGTACTACTTATACCTTGTACAGCTTCTCACAGTCTATAGAGGGTCTGCGTGCCTTCTTTGGCCAGACCTGAAACTCTTCAGAGGGATGGCCCAAGGAAACTTTTCAGAGAATCCAGGATTGAACAGAGGCACTGGTACAAACTCACCATAGCTGGCCAGGAGAGTCCTGGCTAACAGACGCCCCATGGGTCCCTCTGTGGTGTGTGCCTCAGCCTGCCTGCCAGCCAAGGAGTGTCCTTCCACTGATCTTTCCGGATGCTGCTGAATCCAGAAAGCGGGCTCTTCAAGAGCAGCAGCGTGTGGCTTGCCTGAGTCAGGGCCACTTCCTCTCCCCACCCTGGGGTTCACGGCTCCCCGATGCAGCCCTCCTGGCTGGTGTAGGTGGTTCTCCACCTACATTCCTAAGCCCTTCCACTTGGCCAGGAGAGACTGCTGGCCCTTGAGGCCACCAGCTGGTGACCAGGACTGAATTCTAGATACCCACAGACCTCCAAGTTGCAACCACCATTTAGCCCAGGCCACAGGGCAGGAGGACTTTGTAAAGCAGAAGTCATCAGAACGAGATCCCCCAGCACTCCGAATCCTAGTTCTGCCCTTTAGGCAAAGCTCTGATCTCAGACAAAGTCATGTGATTCTCTAAGCCTCTGTGACTGATCTCATGTTGAAATCGGGTCAATGACAGTTTCCTTTCAGCACTTCCGGAAGCCGGTTTAGTGGTTGTGAACATGGGTTCCGGAGTCAACAGCCTAAATTCAAAGGCAGACCAACAACTGGAGCAAATTACTTACCCCATCAAGCTTCAGTCTCTTCAGCTGGATGGGAACTAGTCAGGACAATTGTAATTAGTTCCCTAAGGCTGTGCTACAGATTATTACAAACAAGGAGGCTTCAAATTTATTTGCTTACAGTTCTAGAGGCCAGAAGGTTGTTCCTCCAGAGGTTCTAGGAAAGAACTCATTCCCTGTCCCTTTTCAGCTCTGGAGCTGCACTCCTTGGATGGTGGTCATTCTGTCCATCTTCAAAGCGAGCAGCATCTCCCTCTGCTTCAATCATCACACCTCATCAGCCTTTTGTGTCGAATCTCCCTGTGTGCCTGCTCTTCCAAAGACACTTCTGATTGCATTTGGGGCCCACGGGGATAATCCAGGAAAATCTCACCATCTGACAGTCCTTAATCGCATCAGCAAAGCCTCTTTTAACACATATCAGATAACACCACAGACCCCAGGGATTAGGACCTACAGATCCTCGGGAAGCATTATTCAGTATACCGCAACAATATAAAAATCCACATCAACCCATGAAGCACGGCACAGATCCCTCAGGATAGCCCCCTGCTCTCCTTCCCCGTGGGAGGGGCAGAGGCATCCAGAAGGGTAGGGGGCCACTCAGGGAGATCAAGGCAGGAGCTATCTACTCACCAGACTGGAATTATTTCAGTGTTTTACTACACAGTCATACCAGCTCAATATGAGGCCTGATATTGGTAAATACCTCAGAGAGCAGTCATCATGATTACATTTCATAATCCATAATCCAGGCATGTCAAGTACTCAGCACAATGCCTGGCCTATAGTTAAGTGCTTAGTAAATGTTAGCTATTGCTATTGTTATTAATAGCAACATGGTACCTTCCAGGGGCCTCACTTCTGTTCTGAGTGGATTAATTCCACTGCCTTTCTGCTGTCTCTCAATTTCCTCCACTCTGCTCCTTGGACTTGCTGTGACTCTCGGGTCCCTCAGAATTAGATCTTTATCCTCTGCAATTTGTACTCTAATCAGAAAGTGGGGTAAATATATCCATTCATCAAGCCTCCAGTTGGCACAAAGGACAAACCATGCTTCCCATTTCCTCATCTATATATTATGTGCTATGGCCAAGAGTGCCCTGGATGTGTTCAACTGTCTGGGAGGTAGCCAGACATCCTAGGCCTCCAGTTATACGCTGGAGCCAGGTTCTGACAGTTGGGAGGAGTTTCCTTTGTGAAGATTCACTACTTGGAGCAGATTGGCCAAGCCTGGAAGACGGCCTCAGACCACACTCATCCCCATGAGCTGAGTGCTCATAGACTCTAAGGCAACTAACTGCTCATGAAGCCCAGTAGATGCAGGCCTATGGGAATCCTCTCTACAAAGAAGAAGATTCCAGGCATCGCTTGGTGCAAATGGCCAGTGAACCTTTAAGGTTAAGTCTCCAATCATCCCATCATTTTTTTTTTTTTCATCTAATACTTGAGAGTACCAATTCTGGGTTAGAACACTTGCCATGCTTGGAAATCCAAACCCAGTGATAACAGCTACTGCACAGTAAGTGTTGTTAACAGTGTCAGGCTTTATTTTTTTTGGCCTCCAGTCACTGCAGATGGTAATTCCAGCCATGAAATTAAAAGACGCTTACTCCTTGGAAGGAAAGTTATGACCAACCTAGATAGCATATTCAAAAGCAGAGACATTACTTTGCCAACAAAGGTCCATCTAGTCAAGGCTATGGTTTTTCCAGTGGTCATGTATGGATGTGAGAGTTGGACTGTGAAGAAAGCTGAGCATCGAAGAATTGATGCTTTTGAACTGTGGTGTTGGAGGAGACTCTTGAGAGTCCCTTGGACTACAAGGAGGTCCAACCAGTCTATCCTAAAGGAGATTGGTTCTGGGTGTTCATTGGAAGGACTGATGCTGAAGCTGAAACTCCAGTACTTTGGCCACCTCATGCGAAGAGTTGACTCATTGGAAAAGACTCTGATGTTGGGAGGGATTGGGGGCAGGAGGAGAAAGGGACGACAGAGGATGAGATGGCTGGATGGCATCACCAACTGGATGGACATAAGTTTGGGTAAACTCCAGGAGTTGGTGATGGACAGGGAGGCCTGGTGTGCTACAATTCATGGGGTCGCAAAGAGTCGGACACGACTGAGTGACTGAACTGAACTGATGTGCCAGAGAGGGTGCTAGGAGCTTACCTCTATCCACTCGTTGTAAAAAAAGGTAGAAACTGAGGCTTGCACAGATTAAGTAACTTGTAAATAGTGTTGCTGGACTCCCAGGTGGCACAGTGGTAAAGAATCTGCCTACCAATGTGGGAGACATGGGTTTAATCCCTGGGTCAGAAAGATTCATTGGAAAAAGAATGGGAACCCACTGCAGTGTTCTTGCCTGGAAAATTCCAAGGACAGAGGAGTCTGGCAGGCTACAGTCCATGGAGTCACAGAGTTGGACATGATTGAGCACAGCAGCAAATAGTGTTGCCAGGTCTTCAACTCAGGATGTCAATGTCTTTTTTCCCCCTACAGTACCAAACTGCCTGCGAATGCAAACCAATCTATGAACTGCTTTAGGAGTTTCTATCTAGTGGGACTATATTCCATAATTAAATAACTGCCCCATTACCACCTGAGCAAAGTGGTAGGAGCATGGAGAATAGAGGACCTCTCTCTTGCCACAGAACTAGAGCCCGGAACATGCTTGGAGACTACCTGCTTAACTTCCCACTGTCCATAGAGGGAAACTGAGTCACTGTGAGGGATGAATGTTCCACAGGGCTTCAGAGAGAGCAGAGAGCAGAACTCAGAAAAGAGCAGCTTTCTGAGGCCCACCTACACAGCCTCTCACCCCTGATCCTTCCCACTGCCTGGGCCCCTGGAAAGGGAAGAGTCGGGATTATATATAGTTGCCAGATTTGGCTAAAACCAAAACAGGGTGCCCAGATCCTAAACAATAAATAAATTTTTGTATACATATATCTCTAGCAAAATCTGGCAACTTGGGTTGGAACAGATCCAACTAGGCAGTCAGGGCTTTAGGAAGAGATGGGTCGAAGGAGAGTGGCAGCCACCCTTTGGCTGATTTCCAGTTGATTACGTGAAATTCAGAGAACTGAGCAAAGGAGCCAGAGTGGGAGACGGGGGAGAGGTCTGGGTGATGCACGATTGAACCCACATCCAGCCAGGCAGAAGGCCCGCACTCGCACCAAACCCTCCAGGAAGGCAGAGGGGAAGGGACATGAAGCGACAACAGGGGCATTAAGGAGCGAGCACAGAGGAAGGAGGGGGCCCTCAGCCTGGATGAAGGAGATAGTTCTCAGAAGAAGCAGAGCTCTTCCAAGGTGTGGTGGTCACCAGAAAGATTGGGTAGTGGTGGTGGGAGCATCCTAGGCAGAAGGAACAATTTAAAAATCCCCTCCTGGATTTTTTACTCCCCTCACTAACGTTCTCAGTATTTGGTAGCTTGTTACGACAGGAAAAAAAAAGAAAATGCAGGATTTGGCTTAAGAATCTGCAGGCACCTCGGCACCACCTCCCAGCTATGTGACCTGGACACATTTACAGAGCATTTCTGAGTTTTTTTTTTCCCCACCCTGGGTAAAATGGGTTTCATGGAGCAGTTGTTCAAATCAGATAGGAAAACAAGGGTAGAACTTGATAAAGTGCTGGTATAAATGCCAGCTCTTATTTAGTAAACGCTAAGTGTCTATTGAATGAATGTTGTTTTCATGCCTCCTCTCCCCATCAAAACCACATCTGGATCTTAACGCAAATCACATTCGTGAATCAAGCCCTCTGCTGCTTTATCACTCCTTGCTCTTCCAGTGTACGAGGAGAGTAAGGGGCCAGATAGATCCCCTGGGTCTCTGGTTTCCGATCGTCAGTTTAGGGAGTGGCTTTGGCTCTCAGCACCACGCTGGGCACTATTAAATAGTTTCCTGCAGCAGTAAGTTGTAGGAAATGGTCCCTTAGTGAATAAAAGTTTTGAGGATGAGGTCAAGCAAGGATTATTGGTGTTAAAAAGTAATTAAGTGAAGAGACAGGGGTGGGAGTTGAGACGATGCAGAGCCAAAGAAGAAGGGAGGAGAAAAGACAGGGAAGGAGGAGCAAAGGCAGGAGAAGAGTTAGGCTGTGCTCGCATCTGGTTACTTTCTGCCTGCAAGCTGGCAACTCTGGGGTCTAAGGCAAATGGTTTAAGCTCCCTGAACCATGTTTCTGATCTGTAAAAAGAATAGAACCAATTTACAGTTGGGTTAAGCTGGTAATTACTGGAAAACACTAGCAATTTTATTAACATTTATGTCATGCCCTATGGTACACATAGTACGTTCTGATCCGTCATCCTACTTGAATGGCACATGACTCAAGTGGGTAAGAGAGTGATTGTTCTCCATGCTTCAAACTGAGACTCAAGAGATCAGTGATTTTCCCATATCAAAGTCTGGTAAATGGCAAAGCTAACTGCTATTAGACCAGCCCCTGCTCTCTGTGACCCTGGTACCCACAGACCACCTTCTGTGGGCCAGGCCTTGTGATCTGTGCTGAATGAGGTCAGCCAAACCAGGTTTCAGTGACCTCTACAGGAGCAGTCTGGATGATGTGATGGAGGCAGAAACCAGTGTGTAGTGTTCTGGAGAGTGACTCAGCAATACCTTCATAGTGTTAAAACATAAACTGAATCATATTAAAAAATTTAAGAGTTTATTTGAGCAAACATTGATTTCAATCAGGTAGCCAGAACTGAAGCAGTTCAAAGCAAGAGGAAAGACTTTTACAGAAAAGATGTGGAAGCAAAGCAAGTAAATCATGTGATTAGTTATATTACAGCTTGCTGCTGCTGTTGCTGCTAAGCTGCTTCAGTCGTGTCCGACTCTGTGCGACCCCATAGATGGCAGCCCACCAGGCTCCCCCGTCACTGGGATTCTCCAGGCAAGAACACTGGAGTGGGTTGCCATTTCCTTCTCCAATGCATGAAAGTGAAAAGTGAAATTGAAGTCACTCAGTCATGCCCAACTCTTCGCGACCCCATGGACTGCAGCCTACCAGGCTACTCCGCCCATGAGATTTTCCAGGCAAGAGTACTGGAGTGGGGTGCCATCAACTTCTCCATATATTACAGCTTACGGGTTGCCTTATCAGGAAAAGCTTAGTTGCCCATTTGTGATTGTTTATCTTTGGGTTTTGATTTCTCAAACTCAAGAAATTTTAGGCTTAGGTTTTGGTTTGCTTATGTAAGCTACGAAGGCATTAGTTACCTCAGTCTAATAACCTCCTTGTTTAATTAATTTAACTTGTGGGAGATACTTGCATGTGAAAACAGGGAGTTCCATGGAGCCGTATTTACTAAAGCTGTATTGATTTTTGCAAAAACAAAAAAGAACAACTTAAATATTCTTCTAGAGCAGAATGGAACATAAACCATATGCAAAGCTACAGAGTGAAGTGAAGAAGTGAAGTGAAGTGAAAGTCACTCAGTTGTGTCCAACTCTTTGCAACCCCATGGCCTAGACTGTCGATGGGATTCTCCAGGCCAGAATACTGGAGTGGGTAGCCTTTTCCTTCTCCAGGGGATCTTCCCAACCCAGGGATCGAACCCAGGTCTCCCACATTGTAGGCAGGTTCTTTACCTGCTGAGCCACAAGAGAAACCCAATAATACTAGAGTGAATAGCCTATCCCTTCTCCAGTGGATCTTCCCGACCCAGGAATCGAACCGGGGTCTCCTGCATTGCAGACGGATTTCTTACCAACTGAGCTATGAGGGAAGCCCACAGAGTGAAGTGGTTAATGGCAAAGGCCCTGAGGCCAGACTGCCCAGTTCAAATCCTACATTTTCCACTTGCTTGCAGTGTGACCATTGGCAGTTGCTGACACTCTCCATAAAAGGGCACTAAAAATAGACCATCTACCTCCTAGCTGTGTACTGAGAATCAAAGTAAGTTAAAATATATAAAATAAGTTCAAATAAACCTCTTGAATTAATGAACATCACTATATAACTCAAAGGGTATCAAGATAATTTTTGTAACCCCCTTTTACAGATAAGCAAATGACAGCCCAGTGAGAGGAAAGTACTTTTGTTTACATCAGTAGAGGCTATGAGCTCAATCCACAGATGCTTCTAATACCAAGCTCCTTCACCACGCCCCTCCATTCACAGACAACAAAGTCAGATCTTAGGAGTCTAGTTCAAGGTCTTAATAAGGCAAAATGCTTAGGAGGCAACACAAATTCCATTTTTTAAAAAAAAAAAAAGTATCTTCAAACATACAAAATAGCATCAAACACTAACAAATGTAAAGTGGTAGTCATGGGATGTGTGTCTCATCTACGAAATACAAGAGTTAAATTAGGAAAAAAGACTGGAGTATGATGTTGTTGTCTGACATGCTTGCTTGCTTTTTTTGTTGTTATTAAAATATAAAGTAATCTGAGTTTAGCTTAAATCTAAGCCAGCCTTGTCTCCTCTTTCGTACCCTCCTTTCACATTCCAATTGTTTATTCTACTTTCTGAGTCTCCCTCCCAAGCCCAGAGCCTGTTTGCATGCCTGGATGTCAAGCAACCTCCTACATTTTCTTCCTGACCTTCAGTCCACCTGCCGCACTGATAACAGATAAATCTTTGTAAAAGACCCATCTGCTCGTTTCTCTTGCTGGGGTCCCCTTCAGGGGTCCCTTATGATCTTCAGAATGAGGCCCTTAGCAAGGCAGATGAGACCCTCTGTCATTCGGCGGGCTCCTACCTCAGAAGATGCTATGACCCTCCTCAGTTCAGTTCAATTCAGTTCAGTTCAGTCGCTCAGTCGTGTCCGACTCTTTGCAACCCCATGAATCGCAGCACGCCAGGTCTCCCTGTCCATCACCAACTCCCAGAGTTCACTCAGACTCACATCCATCGAGTCCGTGATGCCATCCAGCCATCTCATCCTCGGTCGTCCCCTTCTCCTCCTGCCCCCAATCCCTCCCAGCATCAGAGTCTTTTCCAATGAGTCAACTCTTCGCATGAGGTGGCCAAAGTACTGGAGCTTCAGCTTTAGCATCATTCCTTCCAAAGACCCTCCTCACTTCATCACAATTCCTCCACTAGCTTTCTCACTCCCAACCCTTGCCCGGATTCCTCTCTCTGTCTTTCCCCCTTCCGTTCATCTGCATGGAGAAGGAAATGGCAGTCTGCTCCAGTATTCTTGCCTGGAAAATCCCATGGACAGAAGAGTCTGGTGAGCCTCAGTCCACGGGGTCGCAAAGTGCTGGACATGAGTGAGTGACTGACACTTCATCTGCATAGCTCCTGCTCATCCTTCAAGGTTCTAAGCACACCTCCCACCCTAAAGGGGGTCATCCCTTTGACCCCTGACTCTGCCCCTCACCCACTCCATGAGCTGGCTGCTCTTCTGGGCTCCCATAGCAGCACCTTGAGTTTGCATCTACTTTTGCACTTGGCACACCCAACTATCAGTGACTTGTCCCCCATCCTCTCTCTCTCCCCCTTTCTCCTCACTAACCTAGAGGAACTCCTCGAGGGCAGAGATCATTCCTCTTCATGTCCCCAGTTAGTCTGGAAAGTGCTGCACACAGACACAATAGACCAGATGCACAATTGAATTTTATTCCATCATCCCGTAATTTGCTTTGTAACTGGGAAAAGCACAGAGGAAGTCTGTCCATTCTCTGGATTTCTACTTGTACCTATTCAGGCACTGCACACATACTTGCTAGATGTTTTTGAGGTGCTAACAAACTTGTTTTGTCTGTTCAGTTCAGTTCAGTTCAGTTCAGTCACTCAGTCGTGTCCGACTCTTTGCGACCCCATGAATCGCAGCACGCCAGGCCTCCCTGTCAATCACCAACTCCCGGAGTTCACTCAGATTCATGCCCATTGAGTCAGTGATGCCATCCAGCCATCTCATCCTCTGTCGTCCCCTCCTCCTCCTGCCCCCAATCCCTCCCAGCATCAGAGTCTTTTCCAATGAGTCAACTCTTCGCATGAGATGGCCAATGTACTGGAGTTTCAGCTTTAGCATCATTCTTTCCAAAAAAACCCTAGGGCTGATCTCCTTCAGAATGGACTGGTTGCACCTCCTTGCAGTCCAAGGGACTCTCAAGAGTCTTCTCCAACACCACAGTTCAAAAGCATCAATTCTTCAGTGCTCAGCTTTCTTCACAGTCCAACTCTCACATCCATACATGACCACTGGAAAAACCATAGCCTTGACTAGATGGACCTTTGTTGGCAAAGTAATGTTTCTGCTTTTCAATATGCTATCTAGGTTGGTTTTGTCTGTAAATGCACTTAAAACCAAAGTCTGGGTTTATGCTTTCCAAGTAAGATAGTTAGAAAGGTTTCACATTGTATAATTCCATAGATATAATACTGTTCACTAGTTACAAAAACAATTGAGTATGCCTCATAAAGATGACTTAATTTCGCAAATGAGTTTTACTCAAGTAAATATTTACTTCTAAGTGCAATTTTGTCTCTTAGGACACTTTCAGTAAGCTCATATGATATATAGGCTATGTAGTTATATCATCATTTAGTGAGATGATAATTTTAAATAAAAAGAAACACATGCTTTCAATGCATCAAACACTTTTTTTAGGACTACTTACATGCCAAGTCTCGAGGCGACCACAATACCATTGATTTCTTTCTTTTTCACTAACACACATACATATATTCCACAGACAGGTCAAAATAGAGCCATGATCTCATACGATCTCTCCATCTCACTGCTGTAACCCTGGTCGATTACCACGTACATCGATCCTTGCAGTAGGCCTTAACATCTCCTAATTCCACCCTTGTCATCCTTCAATCCTTCTTCTGCACAGCAGCTAAGCGAATTCTATAACATCTAAACCACATTATAACACTCACTTGTTTAACATCTTCTGATGACTTCCCAAGTTACTTGGAATAAAATCCAAGCTCCTTACCATTGGCAAGAAACCCCCCCGACCCAGTCACTGTCCCCGTCTCACTTCTGACACAGCTCGCCTATCCCCTTAAGCTCTCTATGCACTGGCGGTTCTCTCTGCCTTGATCACTCAAGCCGGCTCAGCTCTCACACCAGGATTTCTGCAATCACTGTTTCTTCTCCCTAGAGCACTCTTTCCCTAGTCCTTTGCACGACTGACACCTTCTCATCATTCAGGCCTCAGTCAAAATCACTTCCTCTCTCCGAGCGTCCCTTCCACTCACTTCATCACATAACTCTATTTTACTCTCCTGACAACCCCTACCTCTCACTATTGGAATTTAGCTTGCTGCGTTGCCTATGTTTTGTTTGACCTCCTCCTATTGCCACACCCTTTGAATGAATACCTCCATGAAAAGGGTCTGCCTTGGCTTGTGTCTAAGCCCAGCAGTGTCCCCAGGGCTTAGATTAGGTCCCAGTCCATGACAGATGTTCAACAAAATGTCGATTCAGGAATAAAAGAAGACATGAACCCTGCCTGAAAGATTACTTGTAAAACTAAATTGAACATGGGACAATCTGGGATAAGGGCTGTCATGGGTGAAGAAATGCTAGAGCCTCCTCTTGCTCAGTGTTGGCCTCGCCCTTTGATTATAATGACAGCATTCTGAAGAGACCTGCCTCCTCTACTTTCTTTTTCCACGATGCAGTGAGTGCTTTGTCCTGTGCTCATGGCCTTTAGAGATAAAGTATTAACTCATTAGCACCCATTTAAGGCTTCCCTGGTGGCTCAGCCGTAAGAATCTGCCTGCCAAAGCAGCAGACACAGGAGACTCGGGTTCGATCCCTGGGTCGGGAAGATCCCCTGGAGGAGGAAATGGCAATCCATTCCAGTATTCTTGCCTGGGAAATCCCATGGGCAGAGGAGCCTGATGCGCTACAGTCCATGGGGCCCGAAGAGCGACTAAGCGAGGCATTTTAAGTTCTGGTTCTAGCCAAGCTCAGCGGTTTTGCTTCTTGCCCTCTTTCCTGCAAGTGTCATTCAGTCCTCAACCAAACATGTGCAGAAGCCAATCACCCTAGCTTTGCCTTTCTTCTGTGTTATTAATATCTTGTTCTCTCCACCCCCAATGCCATTCTCCATTTCTTAGCCTGGCTGACTCCTATTCCTTGGAGTCATCTGGATGACTTCATTTCTGGAAAATCTTTATAGTTTCTCCCCTTCACCTGCTACCACAGGCTGGGCTGGTGCCTCCTCTTTGTTCCTGTAGTTTCCTGTGCTCAGCTCCATCCGAGGACTCATTCCACCTGTTTTTGCCATTTTAAGTCTCTGCGTTTTGTCATCAGGCCAGGACTGCAAAGGGCAATCTGATTTATCACAGAAGTCTCAGTGGCAAACATAATATACAATAAATGTTTACAGAATAAGCAAATGAACTAATGAATACATAGAATTCATGTCCCTGAATAAAATTTCCAGGGACAAGGAAAAATGCACAGTGACCAGAGCAGGTCAAATCGGGGAGACGTTCAGAAACAAGCAATATAGGTCTGTAGTCACTTGTGAGTAATTCCAAACCCCAAAGCATGAGAAACCAACTCTTTTCTTAGCAGGTGGTAAAACCTCATTTGATCTATTAAGTATCTTAATGTATTCCACTTAGTATGAGTATTCTTATAGTTTGCTGTAAAATATCAGTGTAGCTGAATGAAGGTGCTGCTCTAGGGAAATATGTTGTAATATAACAATATGAACTCTATTACCTTTCTTAAATCTAAAAAGGTTCTAAACTCCAAACACAACTGACCTCAAGAGTTTCAGATAAAGGATTATGGCCGAGTGTTTGAACTGTCCTAAAGGATGGATAGGGCTTCCCAGGTGGCTCAGTGGTAAAGAAACCTCCTGCCAATGCAGGAGACGCCGGTTTGATCCCTGAGTTGGGAAGATCCCCTGGAGGAGGAAATGGCAACCCACTCCAGTGTTCTTGCCTGGAGAATCCCATGGACAGAGGAGCCTGGTAAGCTATAGTCCCCTGGGTCTCAAAGAGTTGGACATGACTGAACACAAACACGTACACACAAAGACGGATAAGGTCCCAGTAGACAGGACTGTGTGAGAAGGAACAGAATGTACAAAGGAAATGCAGCAAGTAGACCAGTAGTGGTGATTTGTCTGGCCTCATCTAAGAGAAGAATGCCTAAATTGACAGAAAGATAATGAGGAAGATGTGTGCATCTGATGGGGTCCTTGAATTCTAGGCTGAGGAGACTGAACTTTATTCGACAACTGATAGAAAGTCAGAAAAGGATTTTTAACAGATAAATAAGGTCAGGTAAAGCATCTCTGATATTCTGAAAACAATCCGTCTTCCTAGTTATGGGGCATTTAATCGTTCAGGGCATCGATTGTTTTACCTGAAAATTGCTGCTGCTGCTGCTAAGTCGCTTCAGTTGTGTCCGACTCTGTGCAACCCCATAGACGGCAGCCCATCAGGCTTCCCTGTCCCTGGGATTCTCCAGGCAAGAACACTGGAGTGGGCTGCCATTTCCTTCTCCAATGCGTGAAAGTGAAAAGTGAAAGTGAAGTTGCTCAGTCGTGTCCCACTCCCAGCAACCCCATGGACTGCAGCCCACCAGGCTCTTCCACCCATGAGATTTTCCAGGCAAGAGTACTGGAGTGGGGTGCCATTGCTGAGGATAATTTAAACTGAAAATCAAAGGAAGAATGCATGTGAAAATGTTTTCTAAGCTGTAAATTTCTTTTAAAATATAAAGTATCATTATTATTAACTGACAATGAAAACTGAAGGATGGTTTGGCAGGATTAAGGGATTGAGTGTTACATATGCTAAATTTGTGGAATATCTAAGAAGCAATATCTAATAACCAGCCACAGGAGTTGGGCCTAAAAGCAACTGTGGAATTTGTCATAAAGATGCCCTTCATAAATCTTAAGAGGGGGTGAAGTGTTCCCCATTTCACTCATCTGAACTGAGACACTGTATTTACAAATTTAAGTTGCTTTCAAGAAAGGGGTAAGGAAGTAAATGTACAGTCTTTGAGAGGATGTGTCATTAAGAAACTGGAATAGTGAAATCGTCAATCCCTTCATGCAGAGGGCCTTGTTGCTAAGTCATTTGCATTTTATTGAAAGAATATATTATGGGAAGTCACTGTAATAGACATTTTGGGATTTGTGTCTGGATTTTTTTTTTTTTTTCCCTGCAAAATGAGAGGACTGAGAGTTTGTTTTGCTTCTGAACTTTTCTTCCAAATTCTTTTTTCTTTTTTCTTCCAAACTACATCTCTGAGAATACAGTGAAATTTAATAGACTATAATAACTGGAAGGACCATTATCTTCAAACCTCAGTCATTCTGTAGATTGAGACTAAAGTCCAGATATGGGAAGTTAGCTGCCCATTAATACACCATCAGTATAAGAACACAGTCTTAAGGCCAGTTAAAGCCTCTCCATTTCCAACAGCGACAGAATCTACAACAAGGCTGGAGACAATGGCACGAGCCTGGACAGAGACAAGAAGATTATGTCAATCATCTTTCTTCCCCATACCAGTGAGCAGGGCTCAAATATAACAGATTACCCTGAGGTGGTCACCAAGCCATTTAGAATACATTTAGCTGGAATATTCTGGAGAAATACAGTGAGGGCTGGGAGAGGTGGTCAAAGGAAGACAGAAATGGGCTATTGAAGGATGGTTCAGAAACTGAAAGTCTGGCTTTGGTTTTCTCTTTGGAAGTTTTTGTCTTAATGTATCTGACCATTTTGGAAGAAAATGAACAGAAGTATATCTATGTGTCTCTTTTCTGCATATGGCTGGGCAGCTTGAATATATTCTCCAGGTTATACAAGAGACTGTGTGGAAACCAAGCTTTTATGAGCACCATGCTTTCAACAGATAGGGCACTTAGAACCAGCCTTTTCTGCAAGTATATTGTTTCCACATATCATATACATGATACCTGCCCCCACGCTTTATACACATGTGTATCTTCATGTTGTTCATTCCACTGGCATGCATTTACTGAAGCATCCTGGGTACTGAGAGTACAACAATGAGTAAGTCACAGAAGAAGTTTACTATGCTGTATTTCCATTTTGAGAAATCTTGGAAGATGCTTGTATTGTTTCGTTTTGTTTTCCCTCACCTTGATGGGATAATAGAATGTTCTTTGTTTCTCCACTAGCAGTGTTCTTTGGGGCATTAAACAATTCGGTTCCTTGTTTTGCCCAGGGATGGTTTAGTTTTACCATCTTTTCCCAAATTGCTTTGTCAGTGCTATAATGAATTTTCCTTCCTTCATGGAAATATCAGTGTCTTGGGACATTTTCCCTGTCCTTGCCCTTCTCAATATTAATCATTAATAATTCCTTTCTTGATGTCCCCATAAACACCACAACACAGCATTTCTCTCACTTGATTGAGATGGATTTGTTTCCATGTCAATTGTGAAGTTTAATTTCCTTCTGAGCTCCACGGCAGAGCTTAGGGCCTGGCCCATAGTGGATGCACATAAACGTAGCCCTGAATAAATTCAATCCGGCAAAAATGCATTTGTCCTACTGAAGTCATTGTCTGATTCAAAAGAGTACATCAGATGATCTGGAAGACAGACATACCATGCCAGCCTTAACCTCCCCAGATGCCAAGATATGTCCCTGCCTTGGTAAAACCACCTCATGGAGATGCATGACCTTGCAGCTGTTGATGTTTGGTTGTCAGTCACCACGGGAAGGACCCGAAACGAGCCCCACATCTGAGGGAATAGGAGGATTCACTCTTCATTCACATGAGTGACCTGGATGAATTAAGCCTGGTTTGCTTCATATTTATCTTGATCCAGTTTCCACGCATGATTAGAAAAATAAGGACAAGTATTTAGGCAATGATGCAATTCAAATAAAGCAAAATGTTTTGTGATGCATATGAGGGTCAGTGAGAGAGCATATAGAGTACATGTGTATGCCCAGTTGGGTCCGACTCCTTGTGACCCTGTGGCCTATATAGCCTGCCAGGCTCCTCTGTCCATGGGATTTTCCCAGCAAGAATACTGATATTGGGATACCGAATACTGATTCTGGAATATACTGGAACACTGATACTGATACTGGGAATATTGATACTAATACTGGGGTGCCATTTCCTCCTCCAGGGGATCGTCCGATCCAGGGATTGAATCCGTGTCTCCTACGGCTCCCTCACGGGCAGGCAGATTCTTTACCACTGAGGCACCTGGGAAACCACAAGGGCACATACCAAATGCCTCGCTGAGGCATTGTTTGGGGAGAAGCTAAATGTCTTGGAAGATCTGGCAAGAAGACAGCTGAGAGCTGCGTGGAGCCCACTGATGCATCGTGACTCCTGAGGCATCGTGACTCCGTTTGGAGCCCCTTGACGTCCCCTCAGAGGACAGAAAGGCTGACGGGCCTCAGCATGGATCACTCTGGCACTGCTTGCTACTGCTGCCACTACTTATTGCTTCTAGTAAATTCCACAGCCTGGCTGTTGGCATGCCATCTCATAAAATGATGTCTGACCTGTGGGCAGAACATGGTCAATCTAATATTTCATTATCTCTGACATGGTACATGTTAGGGACCTGAAATGCACTTGAGAAGCAAATGTGTGTCTGAATTAGATAATATTTCTCCATCAACTCATTGCTTACTCACTCTGGTTCATTCTAATACAGGGGGAAAAAACTAAAAGGCAACCAAACAAAGGGATCTTCAGTTTTCTCCTCACCCATTCTGCTGCACTTTCACAGAAGCCAGGAGTGAAGTGGATAAGGGGCTAGAAGTGTACTTTCTTGATTGCAAGGAAATGCACTGAGATACGTTTAATGGCGGATTTGAGCAGCAGGCATGTGGCAATTTATTTCTTCTCCTAACTGCTATTCTTTTCCTAAAACATTTTTAAACGGAAAATACGGTGCATGCACATATACAAAGAGGTTTAAACCTGTAGGCAAACAGTTTGGGAAATGTTGTTGGATACCTATTTACCACTCCCTACTCAAGAGATAGAAGCTGCCCTTCCTAATTTCAGGATGCTGGCCCCTCCCAACCATAAAGGTTCTACTCTCTAAAATTTATGGTAATGAATTTGTTTATATTCATTGTTCAACCATTTTTCTCTACCTCCTGTAACAATACACTCTTTGTCTGTTTTAAAACTTTGTATAAATTGACTCAAGCTGGATGTATTCTTTGAGTCTGACATCTTTTGCACAACATTATGTTTTTAAGATTCATTGGTGGTGTTGCACGTATCTGTAATTGATTTGTTTTTACTGCTCTATAATATCTCATTATATAAATTTTCTATGACATATTGATCCATTCTACAGTTGATAACTGTTTACATTGTTTCCAATTTGGGGCTATTTGGACCAAGAATAATATAAATATCTGTGTTGTAACTCCCTGGTACATATGTGCACACATTTCTTTATGGTATACACTTAGATTTCTGGACAAATGGCTGTGCATATCTTTAACTTTGATAGTTATGGAAAATGTTTTACTATAACACATGCAGTACCTTTAATAATAAAAAGCATTTTAGTTTAACGAGGAGAAATATACTAAAAAGTTTTAACAGACAGATGACCCAAGCTTAATTTGCAGATGTATCACAAAAGGAAAAGAATCTGTGAAGTCACTATGCCTATTTTACCATGAAGCCAGTGGATTTCCTTTATGGTGATGATTCCCTTTAGTCCCTTATTCCAGGGGTTTAAGAATGGAAATGGGGGGGGGCATGAAATAGGAGATGTATCTATGTTTGTTACTTAACTGAGAACATGTATTTTCCAGACAGGATGGTTTTCTGTAATTTAGTAGAAAATAGCATTAGCCTTCCAGTACTCATTCTACACAGAAGGTTCTGGAAGAAAAATAATAAAGACATTGAAAAACATGACAGGTGGGAAATAGTTGGGGAAAATGAGATGATGCTATGTGTTCTGGAGAAGAGATAACTTAGGAAAATTAAAAAAAAAAAAAATCCTAGCACTCCAGTCTTAGAAAGGTCTCAGCAAGGAAAAGCAAACTGATGTACACAGTAAGACTTTTAAAGAAATATGTGCATTTATTTAAAATACATTATATATACACCACTAAATATGTGCTAGGCATTCTTCTAAACCCCTGAGTGGGGTCACTTAGGCAGATGTCAAATGACTTTTCCAGTAGGCTG
This sequence comes from Oryx dammah, assembly GCF_014754425.2. Lineage (NCBI taxonomy): Eukaryota > Metazoa > Chordata > Mammalia > Artiodactyla > Bovidae > Oryx > Oryx dammah. The sequence continues at coordinate 96,070,086 of NW_024070185.1, forward strand.
GATAGATTGCCTTATCAGATGAGAACCTTTGCCTCTGGAGGTACAAGGGCTCAGAGACTGCTAGTTGAGCTGTACAAAGCAATTCACACACAGGGTACAGATCTGTTCTGCCCTTACTACCTTTGTGACAATGAGCAAATACTTAACAGCTCTGGGTCTCATTTTTGTTATCTATAAAAGGGGAAAGGGTGATCAATAATAGTACGTTCCTCTTAGGGTTCTTGTGAGAACTCTGCATGTGAGTGTGTGTGCGTAATACTTAGTACGATGCTTGACACAAAATACATACTCAATACATTAGCTGTTCTGGTTGTTTTTGTTATTATACAAGATGACCTCAGAGATAACTTTTGATGTTTGCATTCTGCATTTCCACTGAAGTAATGAGTATAGCACAGATTTCTTTGACAAAGACTGTGACGTACACTGGGATGCTCCTCTTATGAGCTGCATGAGCTTAGGCAAGTTACAACCCTTCCTGAGCCTGCCGCCTCATCTGTAGAAGAATAGTTATAACCCTGTAAAATGGTGGCTGGAGTGACCAACGCAGTAAGTGATGTAAAAAGTGTAGCATGAGGCCTGAAAGCCAGCTGGTCTGGGTGCTCTCCCTGCTCCTAGGCAAGCTACTTAATTTCAGTGAAATTCCATTTGATATAGGTAAAATCAGGATAACAATACCTGCCACAGTTTAACACAGTGAAGTCCTTGGCATGGGCATGATCTGCAGTAAGGCCTCAAAGCATTTCTTGGCTTCTGTTGACTTTTCTGTGAAATGGAACAAGCAATGTCAGTCTTCTCTGACTCATAAGCTTGTTGTGAGGATCGAAAAAGATAATGGACATAAACTTACTTTTTAAACTATAAACTTTTAAGTTAGTGAGAATCTAAATTAGTAGGCAGGGACTTCCCTGGTGGCTCGGTGGTAAAGAATTCGCCTAGCAATGGGCAATGGCACCCCACTCCAGCACTCTTGCCCAGAAAATCCAATGGATGGAGGAGCCTGGTGGGCTGCAGTCCATGGGATCGCGAAGAGTTGGACACGACTGAGCGACTTCACTTTCACTTTTCACTTTCATCCATTGGAGAAGGAAATGGCAACCCACGCCAGTGTTCTTGCCTGGAGAATCCCAGGGACGGGGGAGACTGGTGGGCTGCCATCTATGGGGTCGCACAGAGTCGGACATGACTGAAGAGACTTAGCAGCAGCAGCAGCAGCAATGCAGCAGACATGGGTTTGATCCCTAGTCTGGGAGGATCCCATATGCCATGGAGCCACTAAGCCCATGCATCACAACTATTGATCCTGTGCCTTAGAGCCCGGGAACCACACCTACTGAGCTCACGTGAAGCAACTACTCAAGCCCATGCACCCTAGAGCCTGTGCTTTGCAGCAGGAGAAGCTACTGCAATGAGAGGCCTTGTATACCACAGCTAGAGGCCAGCACCCACTCATCACAAACAGAGAAAAGCCTGCACAACAGTCAAGACCCAGCACAGCCCAAAATAAATAAATAATGAATTTTAAAAACTATTAGGTCAGGATTTATATTGCCTAGTTTTATTTTATGAAAATGAGTATTACCAAACCCTCTTTTACCATTCAAGATCCTCCTAAACACTGCATCCACTTACTCATCCAGCAGCTATTCAATGAGTATATTACATCAGAGCATTTTCCTAATAGAATTCTTTCTTACAATTATTTTGACCTTGTTTAAAAGATGATTTTTTGGCAATAACTGGAAAAAGATGGACACAAAAATAAATAAGGAAAGAAACTGGGATTGTGTAAATATAAGGACAAAAAAATAAAATGACTCCAGAGGTAAGATTATTCTATCAGAACTAATATATAATTCTATACTCTGATTAATACAGGCTATCTGTTTTATTCACAGGAGACACTGCAAAGAGAAAAGCAGTTTCTTATTGTTGTTCAAAGTGTCATCCATCGATCCTAAATCGAAATCATCAGGGTGCTTGCTTCCTTTTCCCATCTCCTGACCACCTGAATTTCCACACCTGCTCATTGTGTCTCTGAACATTTTACAAAAGCCCTAATACCTATGGAAAGCTGTCCTTCTATCTGAAATTAAGGATATGGGGAATGGTATCCACAGAAACTCTTGGCAAATCTCTTTTGGAAAATAATTTGGCAAAAGTGGTAAAAAAATAAATGGTTAACTATATTCAAAATTCTTAAATTTCTTCTTAAGAAAGTGATTCAATCAAAACTAAAACAAAGGCCAAGGAATAAAGATGGTCATTGCAATTCTATCTACAGTCAAATTGAAAACAACCCACTTGTGCAAAAATAAAGGGGAAATAGCTAGTTACAGTATAGAATATCTTTTCTATTTGCTTACTCTGGAGACATAAAAAATGATAATCATGACTTTGCCAAATTGGCTCAATTTCCTTCATGAAACTTGGAGGGTTGAACTCAAAATGATTGCATTGATGCACAGTATATAAACTGAAGATTAGAAAATAAAAATCAAAATACGTTTAATTATGTATAAGTTAGGGATGATTTTGTTTCACATTTTTAAAATTGTCTTTCATTTTGGTTTGGTTTGGCTCTGTGTGTGTGGTGTGTGTGTGTTCTTGTTTACCCCAAATGGGGCAAGTTTATTATCACCATCATCATTTATTATTGGAAAATTAAGAATCAAGCTTTAACTATTTCCAATTCTCTCTTTCTGGACAAGGTTAAGGTGGGAATAAGCAGTGAGGGGAACAGATAAACCTTACAATATCACTGAGAGAATTGAGAAAGACCTCAAAAATATAAATTCTCTTCAAGGAGAGTCACAACCCTCCACCTCTCTTGGATTTTTTAAAGCATGCTTTTCTTGGCAGTTGCATTTATCAGCATATGTGAAAATATTATCCAGGGTGCATTCTGTATTTTCAGAAATGTGACATGATAACATCCCATGCAGAAAGGGATTTGGTAGTGAGCATCCATCAATTTTCACTCGTGGGACTCCCTCAGGCAGGACTTTCTATGTCATGTCAACATTTTTCCCCTCTACCAGCAAAATTGGAAGATATAAAGAGGGATAGCATCTCAACCTCTTGTCATCATTGCCTTCCTAACCCTCATGCAAGCCAAAATGACAGGAGGGAAAAATGTTGCTGTTATTGCCTTTTTAAAGGAAATAATGTCAAAGATAAACACTGTTTACAGATTTAACCCAAATGTTAGTCATAAAATCATCTTCCAATGCTTGGATATGTAATGAGGCATCTAACGCCAAGTTAGTACTGTCAACAGAAACCCCATCCAACTTTCTAAACTGTCTGCATCTGAATAAGGGGCAGCTCTCAGGATACTATGAAGGATAATCTCATAAAACAAGTCAAAGGGCACATGTGCCTAGCCCTTATGCTGCTAGATGCTGATCCATTTTCCTTCCAATACAAGAAAGCACAAAGTTCTTTATGCCTTACCTATAAGAATTTCTTCCCGTTCTAGCAGGTGAGGCATAAACTATTTCTAGCCCTGTGTGGGCCATGGATTGCTCCATCTGCTCTGTTCTGGTGACTTTTTTCCCAGCATCAGATCATTTCTCACATGCATGAATAGATCAATACTTGACTGAGGATTCCAAGGGAACCCTCCATAGACATTCAGAGTTTTCTCTGCATGCAGCTTTTCCTCTTAGATTTTCTGTTCTGAAAATTCTAGTTCTCTCAGCCTCCCTAAATTCTGAAGTCTTCCTCTTGAACTGAAGGAGTTCAGTGGGCTCTGATTAGGATCCTTCCCCTTATCCTATGACCTCAACCTCCTCCCAGAAATGTTCTGGAACTTACTGTCCTTCTCTCAGGAGTCACTGTTCTAGGCTGCCTATTAGTCACTGTTCAACATCTTAAAACTATTCTTTCATATATATTTTGTTTAATTTTCTAAGGATTTAGGGCTGGAAAATAACCAGAGTTCCTGTTTTTCTTTCACAGGCAGAAGCATACGTTTCCAATACATTTAATGTATACATTTTTGATCCTATTAATTCTTATAAAATGTTCACTGTCCTTTAATGTTACTTATTTTAAATGTTTCTATTTTAAATTCAGAAACACGTTTTAAGACCGACTTACTCTGCTACTGAACATCTAAACCATAACTTTGGAGCACTGCATAATACTCCATGATGTGTATTCATCGCTATTTGCCTATATTCTTCCTCAGTGATATAGACCTGGCAGCCTTCAACCTGATGCCACTACTCCTAATGAAGCAACCGTCATCCTTTTACACCTGTCATTGTCTTTGGGAGATATACTAAGAAGAGAAACTCCTGGGTCATGCATCATTTAAGCGAGTAGTGCCAGATTGCACTCTAGTCTGGCTGCCAATACATTTCTTCATGAGATAGCCTGAAATCCAAAGTTTCTGCCCCAGTTGGTATTATCCAGTTTTTTATTTTTGCCAGTATCTCACTCAGCTCAGGCTACCATAACAAAATGGCACAGACTGTGTGGCTTAAACAACAGAAATGCATTTTCAAGCTGTCCTGGAGACTAGACTTCTACGATCAAGGTGTGAGCATGACCCATTTCTGATGAGAGCCTTCTTCCTGGCCTGTAGACAGCCACCTTCTTTCCATGCCATCACATGGTTGGGGGGAGAGAGAGCTAGCTCTCTGCTATCTTTTTCTGTTAGGGCACTAATCCCATCATGAGGGCCCTACCCTAAGGCCTGTCTCTGAATATTAACAAAATAGGAGTTAGGCATATGAATTTGGAGGTGTGGGGGATACCATTTAGCCCATAGCAGTCAGTTTCACAGCAGCTTCTGCAATGCCTCAGTGGTATCTGCTTGCAATGCAGGAGACACAGATGCAGTTCAATCCCTGGGTCAGAAAGATCCCCTGGAGGAAGAGACAGCAACCCACTCCAGTATTCTTGCCTGGAGAATTCCATGGACAGAGGAGCCTGGTGAGCTACAGTCCATGGGGTCGCACAGAGTCAGACACGACTGAACAACTAAGCATGAGCAGAGTGTTTCATAGGATGATATTTCAGTTGTTATTTGCCTGCGGTTTAACCTTATTGTGAAAGACCTAGCCAATGGAAGAAATCTCCCAGAGTGTTCTCAAACTCTTGTCCATTGAGTCACTGATGCCATCCAACAATCCCATCTGTTGCCTACTGCTTGCTCCTTGTGCCTTCAATCTTTCCCAGCATCAGGATCTTTTCTAATAATGACTCAGCTCTTCATATCCAGTGGCCAAAGTATTGGATCTTCAGTTTCAGCATCAGTCCTTGCAAAGAATGTTCAAGGTTGATTTCCTTTAGGATTGACAGGTTTGATCTCCTTGCTTCCAAGGGACTCTTAAGGGTCTTCTCCAGCACCATAGTTCAAAAGCATTAATTTTTTGGTGCTCAGCCTTCTTTATGATCCAACCCTCACATCCATGCATAACTACTGGAAAACCTTTTTTGGCAAAGTGGCATCTCTACTTTTTAATATGCTGTCTAGGTTTGTCATAACTTTTCTTCCAAGGAGCAAGTATGTTTTAATTTCATGGCTGCAGTCACCATCCTCAGTGATTTTGGAGCCCAAGAAAATATGCAGTACTTAAATTAAAAGTAACACTTTAGTGAGAATAATAAAAGAATGCTGGTTAAATAAAGAGAACTCTTGCTTTTGGATGGGAAGATGCAATACTGGAACTATGTCAATCCTTCCCAAAATAATATAAAGATTTAATAACTTGCCAATTAAAATTGAAAGATTTTACTGTAACTTGACACATTTATTCTAAAATTTAGAAATCTTGCCAAAATACATTCAAAACTTAAAAATAGCAAAGAGGAACTTTCACTGATGCTAAGTATGCCAGAAAAAAAAGAGTAACAATTAAAACAATGTAGCACTAATACCAATTAGGTGAATCAGAGAATAACAGGTAAGAAACTGATTAAAAACTCTATAATAAAAGTAAGGAAAAGATGCATTATTTGACAAATTGAGCTTTAGTAATTGATTCACAATTTAGGGGGAAATTAGTCTTATCTAATACCATATGGCAAATAAATTCCAGACAGATTATATCTTTAAACATTTAAAAAATACAAATAACAAAGTACCAGAAAAAAGATGTAGGCAAATAATCACACAAATGGGGCTTTTAAAGCATAATAGCAAAAGCACAAATTATTCTGGCAAATACTAATATATTTAACTACATAAACTTGGCAAACATTTGAATACAAAGCTCTAAATGAATCTGATGCAGGATAAACTCTACTCTTCCTCCTGTCTTGAGAGCTCTTAGTCTTCAAGATAAAGGTCAAGCCACTCAAAATTGCATTCAAGTCCTTTTACAATGTGACATTAGCCAACACTCTCAGCCTCTTTTCCCACTGGGTCATAGCATTCACCCTGGGTTATGGCATATCATTTAGTCAGAGTCTATTGATCCATCCTCTGCTCCCCATCTCTTATCCTTCCCTGGTAAACCCCTACTCCTACTTGAGCACTTAATTCAAAAATCTCTCTCTTTGTTAAGTCTCATCCAATCCTCACTCCCCTCCCCTCCCCCAGGCTTGCCCTCTGGGTTCCCTCTTTTATTACAGTTGTCTAAGGTGTTTACATTCCAGTTTCTTTACTAGGCTGAGATCATGCTTTGTCTCTAAATTCTCGTCCTGTTGCACAGTAGACAAATGCCAGCATGCCTTGCCTGGTGGTGTTGCTCTTGAGTGCTCATGCTATCTTCTGACTGTGGATTTAGGTAGAAGTTTTTAGACAGATGAAAAGCCTAGGCCTAGAGATGTGGTGATCTGTTAATATAACATGGAGGGCCAGGTGATCAGTTTTGTACCATACTATGTGCTTTTGATAAAATCCAGTCTGTGATTTTTAGATGCTTCACCAACAGCACTTGCTTATCACATTAATTCTCTTTAGCATTTGTATTTCCTTCAGTGACATTCAGGCATTTGAAAGGCCACCGCAGCACTTCCAGTACAATCATCAGGCTTGCTCCCACGGCTCCAAAGAGAACCTCCCCACTAAGATTCTTTTTCAAAGAAACCATCCCAGAGTCGAGCATGTTGGAATTCAGTAACCACTCAGCATTTCTGACATTGAGAAGATATATTACTGTACTCCAGTGACTGCAATGTTTAGACAGTTTTGGAAGAGTATTGTATCAATTATATTATCCCTCTGGGAACCCTATTAACATTAAAATGCCTTATGAGACTAGCTAAAGACTCAAGCAAAGAAAATCTCTCTTAGGCGTCCTCATATTTTATAGTTGTTAAAGGAAAAAAATTCACCTTAGCTCTCCCTTTGCACACTGGATAGATGGCTCTTCTTGAACTATTTTAAGCAAGTTATCTTAGAAAAGGAGGACCTGTCTCAGAACAAATGACCTCAAACCAAAAGCCAACTTGTGTGGGAGATGATGAGGAGACAGCATGAATTAGAATCACACATATCTCAGTTCAAATACTGGCTTGACTACTTACAATATCAACAAAACAATAACAATCAGTATAATTTACTGAGCAACTATTCTGGGCAGGGACCTTATATAGTCTATTTCATTTAATTCTTGTATTAACAGTGAATATTATGCTTATTCTAAACATGGGGAAACCAAGGCTAAATGGCTAAGTAAACTTCGCCAACTCAGACAGGTAGTGTGGTAGGCAACTTAGGAAATGACTCTCAGTGACCCATGCCTACTAGTACACACATCCTTATGTAATTCTGCCCCTTATGTATGGATTAGATCTAGTGATTTTCCACTAGTAAATAAAATACAGCATGGACTGTCACTTCCACAATTAAATTTTAAGAGGCTTGCTTTCATCTTGCTCATTCCCTCTCTTTCACTTTTTCATTTTGGTGGAGCCAGTTACCATGTTGTAAGCTGTAGTATGGAGAGACGTTCATGGTAAGGAACTGAGGGTCGCTTCCGGCCAAGAGTCAGATTCACAGTCCCACATTCCATAAAGAACTAAATCCTCCCAACAACCACTGTGTGAGGCTGGAAGTGGATCTCACCCTAGTTGAACCTCAAGATTGCTACTGTATGGCAAAACCCTGGTTGTAACCTTGTGACACCCCCTGAGCCAGAAGACCCAGCTAAACCCAGCCCAGATTCCTGACCCATAGAAACTGTGAGCTAATAAATGTGTTATTTCAAGCTATTAAGCTTTGAGGGAACTTGTTACATGCAATAGATAACTAACACAGGTGATAAGAAACAGAGATGAGGGTAGGAAATCACTCCAAAGAACAAGTTTCTTCTTCTTGGTTAACTGATTCCTTAAAAGCCACATGACCCTGGGCAAATTACCTAGGCTCTCTGAAATTTTTCAGTATATGAATAAAATAAAGATGATGTCAACACCACATGTATAGAGATAATATATGCAACGTCTTTGGCTTATCTGTCAGTTAAAAAATGAAACAAGAGAAACGAGTGAAAGGTTACCACAGGAGAATGTCTTACCAAGGCCAGGCAGTATGTGATGGTGGGGAACTGGAATAATAAAGTGCTTACAATATAGATTTTACATGTTGGCATCAAGGGAATTAGACTCTTGAGAGTCTCTTGGATTGCATGGAGTTCAAACTAATCAATCCTAAAGGATGTCAACCCTGAATATTTGTTGGAAGGAGTGATGCTGAAGCTGAAACGTCAATACTTTGGCCACCTGATGGGAAGAGCTGACTCACTGGAAAAGACTCTGATGCTGGGAAAGATTGAGGGCAGGAGGAGAAAAGGGGAAACAGAGGATGAGATGGTTGGATGGCATCACCAACTCAATGGACACGAGCTTGATTAAACTCTGGGAGAAAGTGAAGCATAGGGAAGCCTGGCTTGCTGCAGTCCATGGGGTCACAAAGAGTCAGACACAACTGAGTGACTGAACAATCAAGGAAAGCACAAATGTGGGAAGCACAATAGTTACATAACCCAGGTGCAGTCGTTTCACGTCTATGATATGCTGTTCATGGGTGCAGTGATAATAATGTATACCCCTCCCTCCACGCCAGGAATGTTCTGAGGTTGAAATGAGATTATGTGTGTGGAATAACTGGCATCAGTTCAGTTCAGTTCTGTTGCTCAATCATGTCTGACCCTTTGCGACCCCATGAATCTCAGCACGCCAGGCCTCCCTGTCCATCACCAACTCCCGGAGTTCACTGACTCACGGCCATCAAGTCAGTGATGCCATCCAGCCATCTCATCCTCTGTTGCCCCCTTCTCCTCCTGCCTCCAATCCCTCCCAGCATCAGGGTCTTTTCCAATGAGTCAACTCTTTGCATGAGGTGGCCAAAGTACTGAAGTTTCAGCTTTAGCATCATTCCTCCCAAAGAAATCCCAGGGTTGATCTTCAGAATGGACTAGTTGGATCTCCTTGCAGTCCAAGGGACTCTCAAGAGTCTTCTCCAACAACACAATTCAAAAGCATCAATTCTTTGGCACTCAGCCTTCTTCACAGTCCAACTCTCACATCCGTACATGACTACTGGAAAAACCATAGCCTTGACTAGACGGACCTTAGTCGGCAAAGTAATGTCTCTGCTAGACTTAGCAAATAATAGACACTCAATAGATTCTAGCCATTTTTATATTATTTTTTCTAGTTAGTATTAAATAGTTTTACTAACAAAGATGGCATTTTAGGGATTTGGCACAGGTGAAAAGGAAGTTTCTAGACTAAGGCCTTTTTAGCAATTACCATCATATTTTGCAGTTCCTTTCTACTCCTTGAAAGTATCAGGTAAATTCAAATATACACACTTTGTATATTCAGATATACACACTCCATTTCAACCTCTTTTTCCTTCTCTATCAGATCTCACAGCAAGGCTTCTCCACTAATAATTACTCCCTAAAAGAGCAACAAAAACAGAGAAAGCCTCCATCTAAATTAAGCGTTCGATTTCTTCCTCCGGGAATCTTCTGAGAGATTAATCATCAGACATCTGGGCTATTGCAAATATCTATAGCCACTTCCGATGCCTCCATATATATGGAACATAGGAGGCTCTCACAGTGACCCACTTAATACCTTGGAGAGTCATAGCAGAAACTATATGCATTCAGGCCCCCAGTGTCTAGCAGAGGTCCCAGCTTAGGGTAGGTACTCAATGAACATTTGCTGAATTTATGAATGAACTGAACAAACAGAGTGGCTTTTGACCCTTCCTGGACAATCGTCATTTGATTTTCTAAAATTTCCTGTGTTCATGAAAAATCTTCGTGTGTAGAATTTGTTGATGTACTAGACGCATGCAGCAATTTCACTTCCTTTTCTGCCCCCATGGTCTACTCTTACATCCTGACAAATCTATTGGTTGAAAACAGAAGAATTCCCCTCTCAAATACAGAGTCAGTATCCACTCAGTTTCCTACGAAATGAAATAAAAGAAAACAAAAACCTAATTGCAGTAACAGCAAGTCTGTATATTTTGTTGAGCTAAGTTTACTTAGAAACTGAAGCCACTCAAGACTGCTAGCACAGATTCTTTTCTGCAGCCATAAAGGACTACCTCACTGAAGGCATGCCTGTTTTCAAAGAAAGGAAAACTTGGATATACTTAAATATGTATATGTCATATAGTTAATCTGACACCAAACAGCCCTATGAGTTTATATGAATCACCTAATCCTCTAGTTTCAAAGAAGTTGATGGGGAAATCATTGATACTGAATTGTATATACTACCCATTGATTTCCTTTAGACTCCAGTACTCCTGCCTAGAAAATCCCATGGACAGAGGAGCCTGGTAGGCTGCAGTCCATGGGGTCACTATGAGTCAGACACGACTGAGCAACTTCACTTTCAATTTCCACTTTCCACTTTCATGCATTGGAGGAGGAAATGGCAACCCACTCCAGTGTTCTTGCCTGGAGAATCCCAGGGACGGGGGAGCCTGGTGGGTGGCCGTCTATGGGGTTGCACAGAGTCGGACATGACTGAAGCGACTTAGCAGCAGCAGCAGCAGACCAATAATCAAAATGATCAAATATGTAGACCAAAACAGTCTGGAGAGATGATACAGGAATGGTTATCTTATAAAGGTCACAGATTCACTTATTCTCCCTGTTTTTATACATTTGTTCAGTGGGACTAGGGTGCTCAAGAGTTAAAGAAAGAGAGAAAAAATTTATTCAGTTAGAAAGATCAGCAAGATGTGAACCACATTTTAGAATTAGAAACAACAGTTATATTAAAGGGGAAAAAGGAAAACTCTACACTTTAAAGTATCTGTGGTGTTTGTGTGTGTGTATACATGCACACATTCAAAACCCTGGCCTCCTCTAATTGCTTGAAGAAACGTTAACAAATCACTTTACTTCTAAGAGCCTCAATTTCATTTTCTGTAAAATGGACAAAATCATTCTGACCTCACTCTGGCCCTGTTGCGAGGTTTAGAGGAGTCACTGCACACCAAAGTACCTAGCATAGCTCCAGGCAGATAGCAGGGATGCATTAAAAGTTTGTTAAATCTCAATAAGAATGGGAATGGCTGGCTGCAAATGAAGTCTAATTAGAAAATAATTACATAAATCAAACTTTTGAATGATTAATAATGAAAATAATTTTTTTCCCTCCTACCCCGTTTTCTGTTTAACATTGAGCATACTGTCACAATTAAGGGCCAGAACTCTGTGAAAGTGACTACCATAAAAACATAGAGCTGGATTTATTAAAAAATAATAATAAACAGAACATTCAAAATGTTCATGTATTTAAACTCCAATTCCTGGAATTTGCTAATAAAAGCATATTAAAAAGGTACACTCCTTCTAGAGCAACTTTAACTTTCAGAATAGTTTTGTCCTCCATTTAGGATCACCTAGCCTCAGCACACTCGGACAAATGACAGGCTTACAATAATTTTGCAGGTCCTTCTGAATACTATTTTTCATCCCCAAAGAGAAGTTGTTCTTATTTTATAAAGACAAGGCAGCCACAGGCTACAGAGGTGAAGAACTTCTCTTGGAACCTGCCTCATTCAGACTGCAAGACTCTCCTGTGAATTCCTCTTGTTTTAGAGACTCCATAGACATGGTTGTGCCATGTGGGTCTGTCTAAGGGCTCTACTCTAACACACTTTCATATATATATATATATATATATTTTTTTTTAAACCACGTATCCATTTCCTCTTTATTTCACTAAAATCTATGGTACGTGGAAAATCATATCCAAGAAGAATGATACATGATCTATATTATAATTATCATCATTATATCAACATTATACATCACTTTACTATTCTGTAGTTTAGTATGCCAGGTATCTTCTTTTATTTAACTTACTTATTTTTTAATTGAAGTATAATTGCTTTATAGAATTTTATTGCTTTCTGGCAAACCTCAACATGAATCAGCCATAGCTATACAATATCACCTCCCTCTTGAACCGCTCTCCCATCTCTCTCCCCATCCCACCCCTCTAGGTTGATACAGAGCCCCTGTTTGAGTTTCCTGAGACATACAGCAAATTCCCATTGGCTATCTATTTTACATTTGGTGATGTAAGTTTCCATGTTACTATCTCCATATATCTCACCCACTCCTCCCCTCTCCTCATGTCCATAAGTCTGTTCTCTATGCTTCTCCATTGCTGCCCCACAAATAAATTCTTCAGTACCATCTTTCTAGATTCTGTATTTTTGTGTTAGTATATGGTATTTCTCTTTCTCTTTCTGACTTACTTCACTCTGTATAATAGGCTTTAGGTTCATCCACTTCATTAGAACTGATTCAAATGTGTTTCTTTTTATGGCTGAGTAATATTCCATTGTGTATATGTACCACACTTTATCTGTTCATCTATCAATGGACATCTAGGTTGCTTCTATGTTCTAGCTATTGTAAATAATGCTGCAATGAACAGTGGGATATATGTGTCTTTTTCAATTTTGGTTTTCTCAGGGTATATGCCTAGGATTGGGATTGCTGGGTCATATGGTGGTTTTATTCCTAGATTTTAAGGAATCTCCATACTGTTTTCCATTTTGTCTGGTGTTCCTCTACATAAAACATCTTTGCCTCTTCAAGTCCTCCAAGAGTCAACTCTTCCTTCAGGAATTCTTCAATGAACCCACAGAATTTTGCAGCATCACACAAGCACCTCCATTCTGGAACTGGTTAGTAAAACCTAACTTTCCCTCTATACTAGCCTGAGAGCCTTTTTAGAGCAGAGAACTAAGCAGCATACTATGATCTTTAAGAAAATGGTCTCTGAATTCAGAACAATGGAGATGGTATCCTGTCTCTATCTGCATTAAGTCCGTTGACGAACTACCTAAACTCTTGGAGCCCCAGTTTCTTTATCTTTTAATAGGTGACAGTAACACTGAACTCAATGAATAATTAACAGAATTAAATGAACTGAGGCCTAAAGGATGAAGAGTTGGCCGTGCAAAGGCAGAGAGTGCACATTTCAGGGAGAGAGAATAGTGAGCACAAAGGCACAGCTGATGAATGATGGGACACTGAATAATTAACAGCCATCAGCTCCATCCCTTCTCTAGCATTAACTCAGCCTAGGATCATAGTTGCTAGGGAAAAGCAGTGAAAGCCCCAGAATTAACACTCGATGTTCGCGGAATGTTATTAGTTTAAATCTTCTTCATTCTCCTGCCCCATTTGGATTCTTTCCAGACTCTACTATCACACTTAAACTTTGGGTGAAACTTAAAAGCCCTCCAAAGTAGAGAAAAGGCTACCCTGATAAGGTCCCCAAAGGATGAACACAAATGCTGAGCGCAGCACTCTGGCAAGGCAACTTCAATGAGAGCAAAATCCAAATTGGTGGGCCTCTGGATGAACATTGCAAAACACACACATTCAGGGAATGTGAGCTTCCAGTCAAGCCTGACAGCAGGTTTATTTCAGTATGAGATACATTTGCCAAATGAACAGACACTCAAAAGATTTCAATGGCTTAAAAAATGATTTTTGCTTTACAGCAGAGAAATAAAATGATTTATGAGTTTGTCAGCAAACGGATATGCCTTTAAAATAAAAATCCTCCCAATTCAAAGTTTCATGAATTGCAAATGAAACAGCAAGTGATGTATATGTACACATGCGTGTGTGCACACATGTATGCACATATGTATCTTAGTGCTTAAGCTCTCACTTTTTTGCCTCTGCGATTTGGAAGCCAACTCCACGGTGTGCCTTCACTGAGGCAGAAAGAAAATTGTAATTATGATGCCCAACAGTCATTTCCAAGACAAACCAAATCTGTGTTCCATTAGAGTCATGCAATAGTTAAACATTATTTTTTTATCCCAACCATAATAAAAAACAGGTTCCCCATTCAATTGAATGCTCCTGAAGTCAGAAGATTCCACATAGTCCCTTCCGTGATATTTGGAAATAAGATTTTGATGGTGTTCCAGGCATATCAGCAGGAGGTCAGTTTAACTTAGGGTTTATCATGTTCACTGTGATTTGGACAGCGGCTGTATGGAAGTCCTGAAATAGTAATCAATTTCCTCCCTGAGATGCTAAGTCTGCCTGCCAACTACTCAGCATGTTCCCTCAGTGCGTTGTTCCGAGATGTTAGAATCACAGAAATGAGAACGATTCCTTCTATGGAACTAGAGACGAGGAAATGCTGCTCTTCGGCAGTTGTCCCAAGAGGAAAATCTAACACTGGAGTTCTCTTCATCAGTTTGCGAGAATCATTCTGATAATATATTTTTGCAAAATTAACTTTGAAATGAAATCTTCCTCTGTAATTTACCAATTATTGCATCCCAATGCCCTAATACATGTACTCAAGTATTTTAATGGTAAAAGTAGCTCTTTAAAGAATGTTGGATAAAAAAGAATGTTTTAACATCCACTGGTAACCATTCATCTCCTATAAAAATTCTAGCTTATATGCACTTTCTGCTTGCTGGTTCACATTTTTCAACGATGGCAAAAATTACCAATACATTTAAAACTTCAATTTAAAAGGATGCATTCTTTCAGCCAGTGCTTTACCCAGCAAATCCATGTCACACCCCCAGAGTCAGGGATCTTGCTCTGTTTAGTCTTCTAAAGATTTGCCAGATTTTCTAACAAGCTCTGCTACGTATTTAAACAGTGGATTTCAAATTCTGTGAGTGACTCACATAATGATACCTATTTTACATTGTAACCCAGCATACACAAAAACTTATTCATGGAACAAAATTTACCCTTACTATCTGCACTACACACTGATTTTATTTTATTTTTCCTTTTCTTCTTTACTTTACTCCATTCCATTCCATTCTATTCCATTCCTTTCCATCCAATCCATTCCATTTCATTTTTTAAATGCAAGTCACAACTCATTAAATTGATTTTCCCACACATCAGTACGACAGGGCCTACAGTTTCAAAAATACTAATTCACCAACTTAAAGGAATGTTCCCCTGCTTCCTTCAGTATTTTACCCCCAAGTTCTATGGATTTTGTAGCATAAGGATATCCAATTTACCATGCTGACTCAACATAGTTTACAAGTTTCTTTATACTAATCTCTAAAGGAAGATAGAGATAAATACTACAGGTAACACAGGATTGCTGTAGGAATTAAATGAAATCATGTACATAGAGTACTTAGCTCAGCCCCTGACACATAGGATGTCCCCAATAAATGGTAACTAATCCCTATGGCAGACTCCTGAATCCAATCTCATGCTTTTTACCCTTAAGAAAATATCTCTAGATATGATCAAAAGAGAGGAAAGTTAGCAGAGTGAGTCTTCTGGCTCTCCAACTTGTAGTTTCTACTGATTAATATTTTCTTTTCTTTTTTTTTTTTTTTAGTATTTATGCTTTCATTTTATTGTTTTTAAGAATTAAACTGCCACCTCAGTAGTCTTTTAAGAGCAATATAATGAAACATACATACATTTAATTTAGACTTACATCCATCATAGCTTCAAAGGCTTCCCTGAAATAAGGCTGGGATTCACATCTTTTTCCTTAAGGAAAGAAACACTAACAGATTAATATTTTCAATTGTTTTGTACTCCATATGGGGTATGTACCTGTCACTATCAGAAACCACTGACCTCCCTTCACCATTCTAAACCAAGAGAAGTTTGACCAGTTGTATATTTATATATATATATTTATATTTATATATGGCATGATATGGGAGATCTAATACTGCCTGGAGAGTTGGTGGAAAAAGAGATAAGGTATAGGCTGAATGTTGAGGAATGAATAAGTGATAATCGGGGGCAGGGCGGGGGGGTCGTGCTGCCCTGAGTCTTCGCTGCTATTCATGGGCTTTCTCTAATTGCAGTGAGTGGGAACTGTTCTCTAGTTGTGGACACGGGCTTCTCATTGCTGTGACCCTTCTTGTTGCAGATAGGCTCGAGAGCCGTGGAGGCTCAGTAGCTGTGGAGCACAGGCTTAGTTACTCCATGGCATGTGGAATCTTCCTGAACCAGAGATCGAACTTGTGTCCCCTGGATTGGCAGGTAGATTCTTAACCACTGAACCACCACGGAAGTCCTGACCAGTTATTTATTGAATGATTCTAATAAATAGCCAAAAGCTGCGCATAAGTTAAATTACTGAGTAATGACTGAGTTACTTCAATTTACCTCCTGTACCTCGTAAGGGCAAGTCCTTGCTGCGTGGGCCATGACAGGGTCCACGAGGGTTCTCCTTGTCTTTACCTTCCCTCTCCCCTCTGACTTCATTCTTGCCCTTCTTAATCTGCTGTATATGCTGCGTCTTCCAACCCCCTTCACTTAGAATGTGATGAAGTGGACCTCACGCCTATGATCCCTTCTTACGTCTTTCAAACTCTGCAGTTCTCCCTTTGGCCATTCAGTTCCTACTGGATCTACAGATGAATGGGGATGGTGGGTGTAAGGGATGTTTTAATCCCAGTCCTTGGCTGTTATTCTCCTAATTCTCTGATACAAAATACAACATGTAACTGTGAGGACTGGGTTCCTTCTATAAACCACTTGTCTGGTTGACACTTGCCTTGGATGGTACGGGTCTACCTGCCCCTTCGTTTCCCTGAGCTGCACTGGAAGAGAAGCCATGTTAACAAACCTGCCTCTGCCTCTGCCATCCAGACAAATGACATCATACCAAAAGACCTTCCCTGTTGCTCTGCAGGGCCTCCCAGGATGAAGGACTGCAAGTTACTTATCATGACTTCCAAGACGTTTTATAATTTGGCTCCTACCCAACTCTCCCGCCTTACTTTCTGCCATGATTGGTCTCATCTACCATTTTTTTCTATCTTCTCTCTGCCATACAGAATAATTTACCATTCTTCCAATTTGCTGGACTTTCTGGTCCCCGCACCGTGATCTAAACTGACCTCCCACACGGAGCTCTTTCCACGCCACTTCATCTGATTATCACTTATTCATTCTGCAACATTCAGCCCATAACTTACTTCTTTTTTTCCCTTACTCTCCAGGCACTGTTAGATCTTCCACTCATGCCATGAACTTCTCTTTATTACAGCTCTCACCATCCAGTACTCTAACTAGCTGTCCCTCCCAATACCATAAGCTCTTTTTCATTTCAAAAACCTCAGAAATGAAGGCAGAATGGGTATTTATTGAGTATTGTTTGGGTTCAGTTAACTTATTAATTAATCTCAAGTCTAACTTCTTGTGCTATGAAGCTGAATCACTTCAATTTTTAGAACCATAAGGGTGTGAAGGAATGTCTTTTTCCTCCTCTACCCCATGAAACTTGCTAGGTCTTCCTTTGCCTATGAGTCAGCCTCCTGTCCCATCAATTAGTTCAGTACAATTCAGACACTCAGTCATGCCTGACTCTTTGCAACCCCATGGACTGCAGCACACCAGACTTCCCTGTCCATCACCAACTCTAGGAGCTTACATAAACTCATGTCCACAGAGTTGGTGATGCCATCCAACCATCTCATCCTCTGTCATCCCCTTCTCCCACCCTCAATTTTTCCCAGCATCAGGGTCTTTTCAAATGAGTCAGTTCTTCACATCAGGTGGCCAGAGTATTAGAGTTTCAGTTTCAGCATCAGTCCTTCCAGTGAATATTGAGGACTGATTTCTTTTAGGATTGATTTCCTTTAGGATTGACTGGTTGAATCTCCTTGCAGTCCAGGGACTCTCAAGTCTTCTCCAACACCACAGTTCAAAAGCATCAATTCTTTGGTGCCCAGCTTTCTTTATAGTTCAATTCACATCCATACATGACTACTGGAAAAACTGTAGCTTTGACGAGACAGTCCTATGTTCTTTCGGTGGCACTCTATGGGTTGCTTCACTGAGATTTGAATTTGGATGGATATGCTTCTATGTGTGTTGATGTGAGTTGACACTACAGCTTGAAACAGTATCTCATCTTCTATTTGCTTTGAGATTCCTCAACTTGAGCCCATGTCCAAAAAGTTAGCTTATTGCCTCCTGAATTATTTATTGACCTTTGAGGCAATGGAATGTGGTCCAGATGGGGATTTCTATCTAATGGGGAAAGTGTTTCCTCACAAACTTGACCAGAGTTCCAAAACTGGGGCCTGTGGAGGGTGCTGAATTCTTCAGCTGTCAAAGAGCTTGGCTCAGCATCAGTCAACAAGCAGGGTCACACTCACAGACTACATAGCCATTCAGCTGTCACTGAGTCTAACACTTTCTCTTTCTGCCATGTCCTCTACCAGGCCCCAGGCAGTAAGGATGGTCAGACACAGATCTTGCCATCAAAGAACTCTAAGTCTGTTGAGGTGAAGACAAGTAAACAGATCATTAGAATGGAATGTGACAGAGATACGTATAAAGTTAGGGGCAATAGGACAGAGAGTCAATGTCAAAGGTATAACAAAACCTAATGAAGAGATAATGGAATGCATCAGGTCAATAAAGAAGGAAATATTTTTTCCTGATGTGCCATATGAAAAATGACTTAGGAATGCTCCACAACAGTGAGAACCAGAATTTTGTCCCCATTGCTTTGACTGCCACTTAAAGCCAGACTTTAAGTCTGTCCTCCTCAGAGAGGACATTTGAGCAGGTAGCAAAGGAGGGAGTCAGCATGAAGGCGTGCGTGTCTAGGAAAGACAGTGTCTCTTGGAAAACTTCCTCTTCACTCTACAGGCAGCATGTTGAAGCAGGATGTAGGAAGCAAGCAGAATTCAACCACAGAATTCTAGAAACCATCCTCTATCACTCTACACATCCCCTTATCTTCCTACTCTTGTGATGGAAAAGGTGGCAAACAAGCGTGGTGAAGATATAAATAAGATGACCCCTAAAGTTGCTGCCATGTAGTCACTCATGTTATACAGTGAGATCACTAACTGACTTTAGGACCTATTTTGTGATGATTAAAGGGAATCTTCAAAAGCTGAAAAGTCAAGATGGAATAATTTTTGTTCTTGATGGTTCCAAATCTGTTCAACAGTTGTCCTAAAATTCTCATTATTCTTTAAATTAAAAAAAATGTTTTTTCTGTTGTGTTAGTTTCAGATGTACAGCATCTGGGTGGAGCAGGTCTTGGCATCAAAATGGCAGCTTCTAGGACAGCCCACACCAATGCATTATCCCCAGTACCTCTGCCAGCTGTGTCCTTGTCTTTGCAGTGAGCCAGAGCTGTCCCCCCTGCCACCATCTCCAGAAGACCCTCCAAGACCAGTGGGTAGGTGTGTCCCAGGCTCCTATGAAGTCACTGCTTTCCCCCCTTGCCCAAGTGTGCACAAGATGTTGAATGCACCCTCCAAGAGTGCATTCAAGCACTCCAAGAGTGGAGTTTCTGTAATCAAGTCCCACTGGCCTTCAAAGCCAAATGCTCTTGGGGATTCCTCCCTCATGCAAGACAACCACACTGAGGAACCTGATGTGGGGCTCAGAACTCTCATTCTCTTAGGAGAACCTCCGTGATTAATTATTTTCCAGTTTGTGGGTAACTCACCCAGGAGATGTGGGATTTGATTGTATCATCAATGTGCCCTTCTTACCATCTCCTTTTGGCTTGTCATTGTAAGTAAAATACTTTTTTTTGGTTATTGTTGGTTCTAGTCTTTTTTGTTGATGGTTGTTCAGCAGTTAGTTGCCATTTTGGTGTTTTCTCGAGAGGAAGTAAGCTCAGTCATCCTACTCCACTGTTTTGCCCTTGGACACCTTCACTGACCCTCCTAATAGTCCCTAAAACTGGCTTAGTGCAGCTTCATCCTTGGGCTTTCTTTGACTCCTTTCTTCTTTGATAGGTGGCCTTCTCTTGGGATCATTTATATAATAACTGCTACACTGAGTTACAAAATACCTGATCTGGGTGCAGTTCTTCATTGTACACATGTGGGACCTTACCTTCAGAGAAGGGAAGGGACTTCACTAAGACCACACAGTCAGTGGCCGGCTTAGTCCTCCTAATTACATTCCTTGTATCTTGATGCTATGCCTTCATTTTAGGAGATAGAGTCAGCCATCTTTAACATCCCTGTCTCAAAGATGCAGGACAGAGCCTTGAAGAGGGTTTAATACCATGCCTATGATAACACAGAGAGTAAATAATGAAAGGGAGCATTTAAACCAGGAATGTTCAATTCTACTTTTTTTTTCTCTGCTATATTGTATTGGGAAAACCTATAAGAACAGATCAATGCTAAGAATCACTCATATCTTTTGAACAAAACTCACCTCTCAAGTACCTTGAAGTGTACCTAAGAGGATATATCTTGACATGTCCTTTGAGCATGACTTATAGCAAACTTTCTCCTTGAGAAGATAGACACAGCTCCATGGAGATCTTTGTCTTGTCCATTCTTCACTTCTAGACAGAATGCGAATCCAATAGCAAATGGCCTTACAGTTTAAGCTGTTCATACTGTGACTTGAAGCCGTCCTTATGTGAAGATACATAAAGAAACTTTCCAATAATGGCTGAGATTTTGAAAAATAATTTATTCATTAATGGGTTAGTATGTTCCTCAAATGCAGAGACTGCCAGGCCTTTCATTCTTGTATTTCCAAGGGTCAGATCAGGTCAGTGTCTGATATTGTATGGATGTTCAGAAAATGTATGAAGAATATTTGAGGGACTTTGCTGGTGGCCCAGTGGTTAAGACATGACGCTTCCACTGCACGGGGTGCAGGTTCAATTCCTGGTTTCCTAATGAAGATCCCATGTGCCATGGTGCAGCCAAATAAATAATAATTATAACAATTATTTTTAAAATTATCTTTTACCTGTACACTTCTGTAGACAAATACCTTGCAGAGTAAAGTCTGGGGTGGATGTGACTAAACTTGAAAATTTGTCTTTGTAGAGAACCTAACACCAGCAAGCCCTTGTCCTAGTGAATTTCTCGAACTAGTGTGGTACCAGAGGCAGAATGATGTGAGCGGTTACATCATCACATGTTATGATGGGTGCAGGTAGTGAGGGGTCCATTATCCAAAAGGATTATCAAGCAATACTGAAAATGAACTGAAAAGTTATTCTGCTCTTCGTTATAACCTTGAGCCAGAAATTCTAAACAACACCTGTGATAAACTATTCCTCTCTGAGAAAATTTTTCTGTTAGTCTAAATTCTAAACAATTATTGTGGTTTCCACCAAGTTCAGATAATATATACGTGAACTTTAAATTAACACTTTTTTGCTATTTAATCTTGAATAAACCTCATATTCTACCCAGAAGTTAGTTTAGAGAACTCCCAATTATTCAGGCTGTCCTCAAGAGGTACAGCAGCTCTGGGTACTGATGTTGAGGTTATGTTTGTGACAATTTGGAACCATTCCAACTTGCACTAAGTGTAGTTCACACCCCTAGCATTTGTGGTCTTACCTATCGCTATATTTAAATGAGTGATTCTGAATGAACATCAACAACACAGCAGCTGAAAAAGGTGAAGAAACAGAACCAGAGATTTCATTTTTGACATCCTGAGTGACCTCTTGGAGAACTGGTTTGCATCTAAAACTTAAAACAGCAAAGGTTCAAGGTATTATGTTCCTGGCTGGCTAAGTGCAAATTTTAGCTCATAAATGAACCTGAATTTTTATACTGTGAATTTTTATATGAAAGCACTACTTACAAAAACCCAGAAGCAGCTTAATCAATGTACTTGAAACAGTATATTTTCTGACACTCAGCATATAGAAATTGTGCAAAACATCATTAACTGTACAACAACATGATATGAGAAAACGAATATTTTGCCTAGGGCAAAATATTACAATTTTAATGAAGAATGAAGAAGAAGCAACAAAAGATGCTTGCCTTACATTGTTAGAAAACAAAAGTACAAAAGAATGCTGCTGCTGCTGCTAAGTCGCTTCAGTCGTGTCCGACTCTGTGCGACCCCATAGACGGCAGCCCACCAGGCTCTGCCGTCCCTGGGATTCTCCAGGCAAGAACACTGGAGTGGGTTGCCGTTTCCTTCTCCAACAAAAGAATGCTGAACTCCCTCAATCATTTTTTCAAGAAATTGGACACTTGTTCTAAAGCAATTGATCAAATAATGTTAGTATTTTTGTCATATAGTCTTTTCCTTGATTTTTGCAAAACATTTTACAAAATATGAAACATTTTGATAAATTTTCTGATAAAGTTATTTTAGTTAGTATTTTAAATTTCAAAGACATTTGAAAGCAGTAGAATTAATCTCAAAGATCAATACATAGCCTATATAATAATTTATGGCATTTATTGTGAAGTAGGGTTTTATGAATTTGCCACACTTATTCTATGTATAATATTTTTCTTAACTATGTGCATATCAATTCTTGCAAAATAAGAAGTTTTAATTAAAATCAATAAAACGAAAGAGTTTGTAATAAACTATGAGAGAAAATGGGTCAATTATACTTGAAAAACAAGCAAACTCATAGAAACAGACATCAGATTTGTGTTTACCAGGGGCAGGCAGTGAAGGGAGGGGAAATTAGATGAAGGTAGTTAAAAGGTTCAAAGCTCCACTTACATGATAAATAATACTAGGGGTGCAATGTAAGCATGATAAATATCATTAAAACTACTGCATGTTGTCCATGACAGTTGTTAAGAGTAAATCCTAAGAGCTTTAATCATGAGGAAGATGTTTTTCCTATTTCTTTTATTTTGTATTTATATGACATGATGGATATTCACTAACTTATTGTAATAATCATTCCATGATGTATATATAAGTCAAACCATTATGCTGTATACCTTAAACGTATATAGAATTGTATGTCAATTATATCTCTCAAACTAGAATATTACTTAATTAATTAAAGCCAATAATTCTTATCAACCATAAGGGAAGATAGACTAACAAGTCTGGCTATACTATTTATTGAACATAAATAGGCAAAGAAGAACAAATTTGACAATATCATTGACCCATCTGCACAAAGTACAAAACCAGAAACTATAATACTATCATGTAAAAGTATGTGTAAGCTCTTTTGCCTCTTAAAAAATACATTAATGTAACTAAAAACATTAATCCTTCAATTTTTTCTTTTTTATGATGTAATTTTCTATTGGCATGATTATATATACATTCATAGAAAATTTTTACTGTCTGTATTTTTTCCTTTCCACTATTATTATTCATTCATTTCATTATTATTCTTACTGAAAATCATTTTGCCACTTAGAGGAGAGGGGGTGCTCAAAATGATATGCTTTCATCTGTCACACGTGCTAGGCTCACTACCTTTAGCAGCTGTGTTTTACAAATGAGAAAAATCAGGACTAAGAGAAATTAGGTGTTCAAGGTAACAAATTTAAGAAATATCATGAAGTTAATCCCTTATGAGAATTCAGATGACTGCAATCCTTAGAGCCCACAGAACTCACCAGTTGAGCCCATGCTTGAGCAACGCACGGGGTAGAGAGAATGTTGTGGTTGACTTCATGTGTATTCATAAATTTTACTTGAATATAAGTCAACCCTACTCTACAGCCTTTCTCTTGCTTCACCCAAACAAATTTTCCCACTAAAAAATAAATATCAACTGTGAAACAGCTTATTTATGTAAGCAAAAACATTATCTAATCCCCATTTATTATGATTCATACATATACAATGCATTTGATTATACTTTTTGGTAATGTTACATTTCTAGTAAAGTTTATTAAAAACAGAACTCTCTGAGAGATGCAAAAGGAATCACTATGAAAATTCACAATAAACCCCATATTGCCAGCCTCATTCCCCTAGTTAATGTCGTTCTTGAAGATATACACAGGAAAGGCGTATGGGGCCCCTTCTCAGTTGTGTTATACTATATTCTGTTTCCATGGGAATACATACTAAGGAGATGAAATCATGAAGTACTCTAGAAGGTGCTAATATAGCAATGGGGCATAATAACCTGCTGAAAATATCTCCATTCACATAAAATATGTCAAAGGAGAATAATGAAAATTTTGAGGAGGTGAAGGAATGAGCAGCATAGACATGGCAGACTAAACTGCCATGCTAGCTCTGAAGCTGCATTTAATAACTGTGAGTCACGTGGAGCATTAAAATACCACTGATTGTAATTTAACTTTTTCAGGGTCGGGGTCTACCCTTTGAGTATTCAAGTTTCTCTCTTTCTTTCAATTCCTCTCCCTCCCTCCTATAGATTTTCAACCCAATGGGCTTTATCATCATTTTTTCTATCATTGTCATTATTCTCCTTCTTATCAAATTTACCTGACAGTTATTGTGACATTAAGTGCCAAGAAAATTATAAAGACCATCCCATTTATATTTCAGAATGCACTTATCATGTAGAAATCCGCCCCCCCATTTTGCTGCTGAAGAAATTGAGTCAGAGAGAATGTCATCTTGATAGGCATAATTCAGGACTCAAGTCCAGGTCTTTCTGATGTGTTCCCCACTAAACCCCACTTCCTCATTTATGACCATGATGCCTGAGGTTCTTAGTTCATTTAGTTTAGACTTAGCAGCTTACAAACATCCCGTGAAAAAAGACAATTTCTTGCAGGTATAATGGGAGTCCTTGCTTAGCCTCAAGCTATTTCAGCACAGATAATCAATTGGGAAGAACAAGCATTAAGAGTCTTCTCTATGAATCAAGCGCCATGATGGTTTCAGCTAAAAGAAAGTTCTATATGTACATGTAAGGAGAAGACAGAAGAGGAAGAATACTGCAATGAAGCTATCTAAGAATGTTGCCTGCTGGGCCACACAAACTCAGGGGAGCCATGTGGAGAAGGAGACTGGGGCACCATCTGAAGAAGCTGTTCTCGTAAAGGACTCTGATACACGGGTACAGCTGGGCTGACCGGGACACGAAATGTAAGGCAGAGTGGGAGAAAGGACACTGGCCTACCACTGCATTACAAAATGACAGTTTGGGAATTAGTTAGAGTCAATTATCTACAACAGCAAACAGACTAAAAAAAGTATAATGGCTCAAGCACATAACTGTTTTTGTTGTTTGTTTGCTTTTGGCTTTGTTGGTGTTTTGTGTGTGTGTGTGTGTGTGCAGTGCACATTCAGAAATAATCCACAGCATTTCTAGGTTGCCAGAACGACTCTGATCACAAGTGATTCAAAGAGTCATGCTCTGTCACCTTCAACATGATTTTCAAGGTCATCTCAGGTATGAACACCTAGCCAGACAAAGGAAAGAACATAAAGGATTGCTGTGGAAATTTAGTACTGCCAGGTATTCACAAAGGAAAAGAATCAGTCTGGTGAATAGTTAATAGACTCCAGAGAATTCATCCCCACCATAGCAGCAACTTTGGAAACATCAGATAACAACTCAGATATCAGCATTCGCAGAGGGGATTCCAGCCCTCGTGATGAAAAAGCAATCCCTTCTTGTGGCTTCATAGTCATAAAGCAAGGCCAGAGGTAATGGGAATCTACTGACAAGAAGAAAGAAGATGGCTGTCGGCCTGAGAGAGCAGAGATGTCTGCTCAAGGCTCACACAAAAGGAGGTTGAGTAACAACTGTTACTGCAAGAGTCACAGAGAACTGAAACTTTAAGTGTTTATTTTTAAATATCCAGATTCAAAGAAAGAAAATAAAAAAGGTTATTAAAAATCATTCTACCCAGAGATGAAAATTATTAACATTTTGGTGAACACTCCATCAAATGTATGCTCACTTGTGTGTTCTTTATATTTATACATGTACAGTCATCCCTTGGGCTTTCCTGGTGGCTCAGATGGTAAAGCGTCTGCCCGCAATGCAGGAGACCTGGGTTCGATCCCTGGGTCGGGAAGATCCCCTGGAGAAGGAAATGGCAACCCACTCCAGTACTCTTGCCTGGAAAATTCCATGGACAGAGGAGCCTTGTAAACTACAGTCCACGGGGTTGCAAAGAGTCGGGCATGACTGAGCAACATCACTTCACTTCAGTCATCCCTTAGTATTTGTGGGGAATTGGTTCCAGGACCTTCATGGATACCAAAATCTGTGGTTGCTCAAGTTCCTCATTTAAAAGGGCATGTTACTTGCATATAATCTATGCATATCCTCCTGTATACTCTAAATCATCTCTAGTGTTGTTTATGTAATATCTTGCTGTTCAGTCACTAAGTCGTGTCTGACTGTGACCCATGGACTGCAGCACGCCAGGCATCCCTGTCCTTCACCAACTCCCAGAGTCTGCTCAAACTCATGTCCATTGAGTCACTGATGCCATCCAACCATCTCATCCTCTGTTGTCCCCTTCTCCTCTTGCCCTCAATTTTTCCCAGCATCAGGGTCTTTCCAGTAAGTCGGCTCTTCACATCAGGTGGCCAAAGTACTGGAGCTTCAGCTTCAGCATCAGCCTTTCTGATGAATATTCACAGTTGATTTTCTTTAGGACTGACTGGTTTGATCCCCTTGCTATTCAAGGGACTCTCAAGAGTCTTCTCCAACACCATAGTTCAAAAGCATCGATTCTTCTGCACTCAGCCTTCTTTATGGTCCAACTCTCACATCCATATACAACTATTGGAAAAACCATAGCTTTGACTATATGGAGCTTTGCAGGCAAAGTGATGTCTCTGCTTTTTAACATGCTGTCGAGATCTGTCATGGCTTTCCTTCCAAGGAGCAAGTGTCTTTTAATTTCATGGCTGCAGTCATCATCTGCCATAATTTTTGAAGCCTTAGAAAATAAAATCTACCACTGTTTCCAATTTTCCCCCATCTATTTGCCATAAAGTGGTGAGCCCAGATACCATGAGCTTAGTTTTTGGAATGTTGAGTTTTAAGCCAGCTTTTTCACTCTCTTCTTTTACCCTCATCAAGAGACTCTTTAGTTCCTCTTTGCTTTCTGCCATTAGGGTGGTATCATCTGCATATCTGAAGTTGTTGATATTTCTCCCAGCAGTTTTGATTCCAGCTTGTGATTGATCCAGCTGGCATTCTGCATGGTGTACTCTGCATAGAAGTTAAATAAGCAGGGTGACAAGCCTTGATGTACTCCTTTCCCAATTTTGAGCCAGTCCATGTTTCTATATCCAGTTCTAATTGTTGCTTCTTGACTTGCATACAGGTTTCTCAGGAGATGAGTAAGGTGGTCTGGGATTCCCATCTCTTTAAGAATTTTCCATAGTTCTTGTGATCCACACAATCAAAGACTTTAGACCATGAAGCAAAAGTAGACTTTTTTTTTTGTTTACACTGTAACACATAATACAATGGAAATGCTAAGTAAATAGTTGCAGGCACATGGCAAATTCAAGTTTTACTTGTTGAAAATGTCTGAGTTTTTAAAAAATACTTTTGATCTGCAGTTTGGTTGAATCCATGGATAGGGAACCCCTGGATAAGGAGAGCCAGCTGTGTGTGTATATATGTGTGTGTGTTCATACATATTTTAACACGGTATATCATACTTCTGTGCTAGAGCCTGCTTTTTCAGCTAAATGTTAAAGATTCTTGCTCTTGCATTAAGTTGATCACATAAATGATCATATCAATTCTTCAGAAAAAAGTCTTTGTCTGTTTCTTCTTTTTATTTATCTATATTCTTTTTGCTTATAAATAAAGCAATGATCAATGTCCTTGTTCATATATCTTGAGGCACTCATCTGCTTATTTACATAGGAAAAATTCCCAGATGAAACAGTTGATTCATGACATCATTCATGCCTACATACTTTGGTGCACAGCCTTAAGAGGGTGCACATTTAAACGTTTGAAATACACTGCCAAATCTCGCTCAGGAAAATTATAGCCACTTACATTAGCAGCACATGAAACTTGATGCCTATATTTATGAGGCCTAGATATCTTTATTATCTCTAACATTTCCCAAAACAGCAAAAAGGAAACTCCATGTTCGTTTTCATCTCTTTGACTATGAATATGCATGATGATGACTTTGACTGTGTGGTGCAGTCTGCGTCTGTTCACATGTTTCTGGGGCATCCTGCATTTATTGTATTTGAATATTTGGCCGCTCAGTGCCTTCCTCAGTTGCTGCTTCTCTTCAGAAATGTTTTTACTACACTAATTATTATTTTTAGATGTTAAAGTAATTTAATAAAAAATTATCAAGATGGTGTTAAATACAAAGGTTTGTTCAGTGAATAATGGCATAACTAGAGTGAGTATTCATACAAGAACCAACTGTAGCTCTTTATTTATCCTTCTTTTTCAGTGATTTTTGATGGTTTTCTACTTTTCTTCAGATAAGTGCTAAACTTTTATTTTTTGTTTATTCTTAGATTTTTAATGTATTAAGCTGTATTTTGTATCAGAATGTTCACCATTGTATTTCTTACTTGATCCCTTCTTGTTAGATGAGAACTTTTTGAGTTGTATATATTCAATTTTTAACCTGCTACCTGACTGGCTTCTCTTTTTATGTCTATGAGTTTTTACTTCGTTTCTTGACTTTTTATGAAGTTGGAAATTTGAAATTTTTTTTGTATTTATATATCTTTATTTTCTTAACTATTTGCATGGCTGATTTTTCCAAAAGAGCATTAAGTAATAACGGGGGTAACAGACGTGCTTAACTTGTGTCTGATTTTAAAGGAACGGTTCTGTGTGGGAAATGTGTGCTTGTATGTGTGCATGTGAATGAGCATGCAAATGTATGTTTATTATATGAAAAAACAGCATCTTAAATCTGTTCCTCCTAGGCTTTTAACAAGGAACAATCAATAAAAGTTGTTTTATTTTAGTATCCATCATGATACTTACAAAAAGTAATTCATGCCGCTAGGTTTTGCATTTTACAGGGAGTTTCTTAATAAAAATGGGGGAATCATGTTAGTTATACTTTATCCATTGCCTTTAACAGGGAAGGACAAATGTTTGATTCTGTAAAGACGCATCTCCAAAATCTCAAGTTCAGCCATATACTATAAAAACAACTTTGATGTATTTTTAAAAATTGAACGTTGACTATAAACTGCTTAAGAAGAGCAAAATAACTGCCATGAAATTGAACAAAGATCAGGTAATTACGTGGTAAACCTGGAGTCTCACTGCCCAAATATGAAACTAAACTAAAGATGCCCACAGGCAGATAAGAGATGGGTGTACAGCTGCTTCATTTGTTGCTGTTGTTTAGTCACTAAGTCTTTTGTGACCCTGTGGACTGTTACCCACCAGGCGCTTCTATCCATGGGATTTCCCTGGCAAGAATACTAGAGTGAGCTGCCACTTCTTTCTCCAGAGTATCCTCCTGACCCAGGGATTGAACCTGCATCTTCTGCACCGGCAGGCGGATTCTTTACCACTGAGCTACCAGGGAAGCCCCACAGTTTCCTCACACCTTACAAAAAAAGAAAACAGTGGCTTTTTGAAATAGAGTTTTTTGTTGTCGTTGTTTTGTAATGAGATCCTTCAGGGGATTGAAGGACTTGATCTTTAACGTCCTTTTCAGCTCTGCTAGGACAATGTGAGACCTCTAGAAGAGACTGCTGACAGCAACTGGAAACATAAAGAAGGATGTCAGAGACTTCAGAGGAGGCGGGGGGAGTTCTGCGGTGAACTCATTGACCTGAAAGGACTCGTTTACCCAGGGGAGAGGGAGAACAGAGTTGTATTTTCTCCAGGAAGCCCTTCCCTATTTCCTCTTCCACCTCAGTTCCTAATCAAATCAGACTCTTCCCTCCTGCTAATCTCTGTACCATTTAGTGTGCCTCTCCTGGCACTTCCTCTTCTCGTTACACCTTATTTTCCAACTAGAAAATAAGACTACTGAAGGCAAATTTATGTGTTTGTATTATGCCCACCCATACACTATAGCAGGGGTCCCCAAACCTCGGGCCATGGACCAATACCAGTGGGTACGTGGCCTGTTAGGACCCGAGCCACACAGGGGATGAGCGGCGCACAGGCAGGCAAAGATTCATCTGTGTTTATAGCCACTCCCCATCACTCACATTACAGCCTGAACACCTCCTGTCAGAGAAGCAGCAGTATTAGATTCTCATAGGAGTCCCAACCTTACTTTAAATTGTGTCTGTGAGGGATCTAGGTGGCCCAGTCCTTATGAGAGTCTAATGCCTGATGATCTGATTCTGCGTTATGGCGAGTTGTATAATTATATCATTGTATATCACTATGCAAATAGTAGAAATAAGATGCACAATCAATGTAATGCACTTGAATCATCCCAAGACCATCCCTCTCTCCCCCCGCTCTGTGGAAAAAACATCTTCCAGGAAACTGGTCCCTTGTGCCAAAATGGTTGGGACCACTTCCCCACAGCACCAAAAACAGGACCCTATGTACAATAGACATTGTTTAGTCAGTCAGTTCGGTTGCTCAGTTGTGTCCAACTCTTTGTGACGCCTTGGACTGCAGTGCACCAGGCTTCCCTGTCCATCACCAACTCCCAGAGCTTGCTTGACTCATGTCCATCGAGTCGGTGATGCCATCCAACCATCTCATCTTCTGTTGTCCCCTTCTCCTCCTGCCTTCAATCTTTCCCAACATTGGGTCTTTTCCAATGAGTCAGTTCTTCACTATTAAATGAATAAATAAGTGATAAACATAAGCTCAACTGAGATTCTTTACAGTATTACTACTGATAATGATAGCAACAACTAATTTTTATTAAGTGCCTAGTATGTGTCAAGATTTTAATATGCATTGTTCTTTTAATTCTTATAATGGTCCTGGCAGGTAGATAGTATCCCTACTCAAGAGATGAAGAAATGAGTTCAGAGATGTCCCCTGATTTGCCAAGGCTCATATGAAAAAGATTGGAAGGCCTTTCTAGACTTCAAAGACCATGTTCTTTTCAGTGTGCCAAGTTGTCAGGTGATGACAGGAATTTCAACCCTACTTACATGAACATTCTGGTGTTCCTATTCTGCAAAGATTACTTTGAAGAATTTAAGAAGGAAAAAATATGTTCAAACGTGGGTGGGATTTCCAATGAGTTTTGAAATTGGAGAAAATGTATTGCCAAGCACTAAACAAACATTGAATCTGTTTTATGAGTTAATGGATTAAGTTGGATTTCGGTGGCATTCCTGTATCATACACAGCATACACAGGCTCATGCCTTTCTCCAAAAAATTCAGAGCAGTTGGGGTTGATCATGGATACTGTCAACTAGCTGGATTGTTTCAGGAGAATGCTCCATAGAGTTTGTATCTGAGACTGTTGCTTATCCAGAAGAGTTTGTGAAAGCACTGTGACAGCCCAAATGATCCTCTTGGAAACAGGATAAATGGTTCCTAAAAGATCTTCCCCTGTTTAAAATTTACAGTTTTTGAAGGCAGGAACTCTGTCTTTTACTTTCTGTATAAAGAATAAGCTGCTTTGTAACATGCTCAACAATCATTTGTTAAAGGAAATGAGCAAAATTTAGTTCTGTAGCATTTAAAGTCCACCTACACTGATTATACCAGTAGGTACTACCAAAATCTGGTTTAATAGCCTGGGAAGGAGAACTTCAAAAGGAAAGGTGTCAGCAAAAATAGAGGAAAAGAATAAGCAAACTGAAAACTAGCTTCAAATATTGACAAAAATTAAAGCAGGGGTAGAAAACTTTACAAGTTGCATTTAATACTGATCAGTCATTAGTGACTTTCTAGAGTTTCTTGCTCAGAAAGGTGTGAGACTGGATGCAGGCTCAGAGAGTAAATGTCTGATGGTCGTAGTCTGTGATCAGAGTGCTGGCACTCTGGCCATGCATGTATCCAATACCCTAGGCTTAAAAGAAACAAGAGGTGTTCCCTGATGGTCCAGTGGTTAGGACGCTGGGCTTTTACTGCCAGAACCCCAGGTCAATCCCTGGATGAGGAACCGAGATTCCACAAGCCACGAGGTCTGGCAGAAAAAAAAAAAAAGAGTAAAGAAACAAATATTTTTTAAAAATGAAAGGAAAAAACTAAAAAAGTTATGCCTTTAAGAAATAGCTTGATCTGCCAGAGTCATTTATTCAACTGTAATACTTCATAAGGAGGCGCAGTGGTAAAGAACCCATCTGCTAATGCAGGAGATAACAAGAAAAGTGAGTTTGACCCCTGAGTCAGGAAGGTCCCCTGGAGAAGGAAATGGCAACTCACTCCAGTATCTTGCCTGGAAAATTCCAGGGACAGAGGAGCCTAGTGGGCTATAGTCCGTGGGGTCACAAAGAATTGGACAAGACTAAGCACATACATGTACGCAAGACTTAGTAAAGAGGCCGTTAGTTTTAATGACAAAGTAAAATTACCAAGGAGCTTAATTCATAAAGGTAACTTTTCCTTTATTAAAAATTAACATTTTCTTGGCCTGTATACAGACTAGAAAAAAATCATAAATTCAAAACTCAGTCTGATTCTTCTATTAATTAAGTAATATGATATACAAGAAGACAACTTTTTGCCTTGCCCCTTCCCACCTCCTAGAGAAAGAAACAGCAACCCACCCCAGTATTCCTTTCTGGAGAATTCCATGGACAGAGAAGCCTGGTAGGCTGCAGTCCATGGGGTTGCACAGAGTTGGACATGACTGAGCGACTAACACACACACTCCCACCTCCTGTCCTAAACGCATACAAACGTTCGCATGTGCACATAAGTAGGCAGCAGTGGGACAAGCTAACTAACCAGAGCTGAATACTAGCATGAGGAAGCCAGACTGTGGAGGATGCTAAAGTAACACAGGCACAATTGTGAGGACTCTCAATGCCAAACCGCAAATAGTTTATGAAGGAGAACTCTGCTACTGTGATCCTCTGATTTTCACACACTCAGAAACACTGGGAGTTGCAAGCGTCCCCGGAGGTAAAAGAAAACCCCAAATGCTTTCTTATAGCAGTTAAACTTAGTGAAAGAGTTTTGATGTTTGCATGTCTTTAAATTTTGTTCCAAGTTTTATATTTTGAAACAATGGTAGATGCTGAATGATTTATGTTTTTTCATTTAAAAAGAGTATTGGCGAAAGTCAGTGTTATCCCTGTTTCTCAAGTCATGAATAGTAACAAGGAAGCTTTCTTTTAAAATCTCTTTTTGTAAGTCAGTTTTTGCCTAGTAGCAAAGACTAAGTGATGCAAAAAATAGTAAAATAGAGTGAATTATGTCATACTTATATCTATAGGTTGACTAACTATCTGATCATTTTAAGAAAGCAAATCCATTGTTTTAGGAACTAGAATACTATGAAAGTTCACTAATGAAAATAACTAATCAAAATTGCAATTGGCAAACTACACTCTTGTGCTTCTTCATCTTTGACTTCCAGGGTTTCATTTGTTTGCTTGTTGCCCAAGAGGTCAAAAAATAAATAAATAAATAAAAAGGAGCCTCTCCTAACCTTTCACTTTACTTAGATTGTTGCTGATTTTTTTTTTCTTTTCAATAAGTAGGATAAAGCAAAAACAAACCAAATAAATAAATAAAAACTCAGAAAACTAAAAAAAAAAAAAAAGAGCCCACCCCAATCTTAGCCAATAACTGTTTCATTTGGTTACATTATCTAATTCTGGATGACTGTTTTACTCTATCTGAGCTTTCTAGCCAATTCACTGATTTTTGCTTGGTTGTAATGAATGGTAATAGAACAGAGTGGCTGCAAACATTTTACGAGCAGTCCTACTTGCTGTTCTTCAAGTAATACCATGATCACCAATTCTGTGTTTTAGCTTACGTGTACCTTGAACTGGGATGGTCTTCCTCTTGTGTCCAAGTTCATCAAGGACCAGCTTATTTTTCTGCCATGACTTCCATGCTCAGTCTTGTTGAAAATGACTTCTTTCATTTAAATTTCTATAAAATTATCCTGTGCTCCTCTTCCTTTTCTGTATCATACAAAATAACTTTTAGCTGAATATCTTTACTTCCCTAAAAGACTGCAAATTCCTCCAAAGCAGGATCTTTGCCTGGTTCTTTAGGTGCCAAGAACTTAATACAAGCTCATAAAATTATTTATTTGATCTATGAAAAAATAAAAAAAATTTAAACACACACTAGTATTAGATGTGTATATTGTTATATTATGTACTGCTACTAGGACTCAGAGGCAATTTTCAGAATTTTTAAAGCAATTAACTATGGTTCCCATCTTGTTGGCATACAGTATCCTTCCAAGGCTTGCTTTTGCAACAAATATTTCCCTAAAGTGGAAAATGACTTATGGTTTGATACTTTTTTGAAAAACATATTTAAAAGTCAGTCAATCAGTTCAGTCACTCAGTCGTGTCTGACTCTTTGTGACCCCATGGATCGCAGCACTCCAGGCTTCCCTGTCCATCACCAACTCCTGGAGCCTATTCAAACTCATGTCCATCATGTCGGTGATGCCATCCAACCATCTCATCCTCTGTCGTCCCCCTCTTCTCCCGCCTTTAATCTCTCCCAGCATCAGGGTCTTTTCAAACGAGTCAGCTCTTCACATCAAGTGGCCAAAGTATTGGAGTTTCAGCTTCAGCATCAGGCTTCCAATGAACATTCAGGACTGATTTCTTTTAGGACTGACTGGTTGGATCTCTTTGCAGTCCAAGGGACTCTCAAGAGTGTTCTCCAACACCACAGTTCAAAAGCACCAATTCTTCAATGCTCAACCTTCTTTACAGTCCAACTCTCACATCCATACATGACTACTGGAAAAACCATAGCTTTGACTAGACGGACCTTTGTTGATAAGGTAATGTCTCTGCTTTTTAATATGCTGTCTAGGTTGGTCGTAGCTTTTCTTCCAAGGAGCAAGTGTCTTTTAATTTCATGGCTGCAATCACCATCTGCAGTGATTTTGGAGCCTCCTAAAATAAAATCTCTCACTGTTTCCATTGTTTCCCCATCTATTTGCCATGAAGTGATGGGACCAGATGCCACGGTCTTCATTTTCTGAATGTTGAGTTTTAAGCCAACTTTTAATTAGGTTTTTATTAAAATATTTATTTGGAGAAATGTTATACAAGTAGTTTCAAAGTTTACAAATCACAATCAAGAGCAACAATGCTCATTACAGGCTATATTAGTTTTTTAGGGCTGCCGTAGAAGAGGCTCACAGACTGACATCAAGGTCCTGACAATGGCATGTCAGTTTTCCCCTTGGTCGCAGGATGGGATTTATTTACTTGGCTCCATTGGGTAGTAGTTGCCACGCGTGGGATCCTCACTGCTTATGCAGGATCTTTCACTGTGGCAATGGACTCCAGTTGTGGTACACAGGCCCCAGAGTTCACCAGCTTCAGTGAATGCAACTCTGAGGCTTAGCTGCCCTATCAGGGATCTATCCCACATCCCCTGCATTGCAAGGCAGATTCTTCATCACTGGATCACCAGTGAAGTCCTGTAATATTTAGTAGTAACAGTTTCCCTAATATGAAACTATTATTATATTATTCCTTTATAAAATTCAACCTGGACATAAAGTAGGGTTTCTTTAATATTCTGCTAAGACAGAGGAACCAGAGATCAAATTGCTAACACTTTTGTGTGGATCACAACAAAATGGAACATCTTGAAAGTGATGGGAGTACCAGAACAATTTACCTGCCTCCTGAGAAGCCCGTTAGAAGGAGAGCAACAGTTAGAACCAGACATTGAACAATGGACTGGTGCCGAATTCAGAAAGGAGTACATCAAGGTTGTATATTGTCACCTTGTTTATTTAAGTTATATGCAGAGTACATCATGTGAAATGCCAGGCTGGATGAAGCACAAGTGGAATCAAGATTGCCTGGAAAAATATCCATAAGCTCAGATATGCAGATGACACCACCCTAATGGCAGAAAGCAAAAAGGAAATAAAGAACCTCTTGATGAGGGTGAAAGAGGAATGAAAAAGCTGGCTTAAAACTCAACATTCAGAAAATGAAGATCATGGCATCTGGTCCTATCACTTCATGGCAAATAGATGGAGAAAATGTGGAAACAGTAACAGGCTTTATTTTCTTGGGCTCCAAAGTAAGTGTGGCTAGAGACTGCAACCATGAAATTAAACAGACGCTTGCTCCTTGAAAGAAAATCTATGATCAACCCAGACAGCATATTAAAAAACAGAGACATCACTTTGCCAACAAAGGTCCATATAGTCAAAGCTATGGTTTTTCCAGTAGTCATGTACAGAAGTGAGAGCTGGATCATAAAGAAGGCTGGATGCCAAAGAATTGATGGTTTTGAACTGTGGTGCTGGAGACAACTCCTGGGAGTCCTTCAGACAGCAAGAAAATCAAATCAGTCAATCCTAAAGGAAATCAACCCTGAATGTTCATTGGAAAAACTGATGCTGAAGCTGAAGCTCCAATACCTTGGCCACCTGATGCGAAGAGCCAACTCATTGGAAAAGACCCTGATGCTGGAAAAGATTGAGGACAAGAGGGGAAGGGGTTGGCAGAGGATGAGATGTTTGGATGGCATCACTGACTCAATGGCCATGAGTTTGAGAAAACTCTATGAAATGGTGAAGGAGAAGGAATCTTGGTGTGCAGTTGTTCGTGGGGTCACAAAGGGCTCGACGTGACTGAGTGACTGAACAACAAAAAGAAATTTATTTTACTAGTGTCATATAAAGTGCTTTTTAAAAGCTCACTATATATGCTGCTGCTGCTGCTGCTGCTGCTAAGTCACTTCAGTCGTGTCCGACTCTGTGCGACCCCATAGACGGCAGCCCACCAGGCTCCCCCGTCCCTGGGATTCTCCAGGAAAGAACACTGGAGTGGGGTGCCATTTCCTTCTCCAATGCAGGAAAGTGAAAAGTGAAAGTGAAGTTGTTCAGTCGTGTCTGACTCTTCGCGATGCCATGGACTGCAGCCCACCAGGCTCCCCGTCCATGGGATTTTCCAGGCAAGAGTACTGGAGTGGGTTGCCATTGCCTTCTCTGTACTATATATGAGATAGGTCTAAATTTTTGTCAGGTTTCAATATTATAATTATGCTAGTTTATAAAGTTAAGTTTTATCTTTTTCTAGGTTTCAGAACAGGTTTCATAGAGTTTATCAGGAGTTTGGAATCACTTATAAAAAATATCTACAGGAGAAGTTCTTTATGTCTAATAACTTCACAACTTTTAAAAATTTCTCTCCTGATTATGGATCTATTTATCCACTTCTCCTTGAGTTCATTTTTTTCTAAATATTGGGCTTTCTCTCTGTTGCTATTACAATTCATGCTTTCCTTTTAATTTTATTTTCCTGCTATTATCTTTACTCATCTTTTAATCTTTATTGATCTGCATTATTTGATTTAGTTGTGTTTCTTTTGAATATCAAAAGCTTTAGTTGAGAGGGGGGATCCAATCTGAAAAATCTGTGTTACTTAAGAGGGAATTTTGTCCCTTTTATGTTTATTCTTATAAAATATCTTAGCTCTCATTTGGCCATTTTTTAAAAAAGAGTCTGTGATGTTAATGTTTATTTGATTTGTTACTAATCTGTTAATAATGGACTATGTTTTTGCTGGTTAGCTTCCCCCTGTTGATTAGGAAGGTAGAGAAAAGACTACATATTCTGAATCTTGATATCTGAGTAATTAGATGCAGTCAGCTGTGGTACAGGAATGCGGTACTTTGTTTCACAAATAATAATATCAAAACGCAGCAAGGTTAACTGATTAGTCTAAAGTTCTAAGGACTAATTAGCAATAGAATTGATCTTAGACCTAGAACTCCTAGCTTCAGAATCGTGCTTTCTATCACCTCAAACTTGTGAGAAATTATGCTCTATTTCATGGTTTCCACCCCATATGTTCACACTTCCTTCTCATGGAAGAAGCATGCTTTCCATCATTTCAGTGCTTTCTGCAATCTTAGCAAGGCAGAGAAGACTATACACCCGCAGAGAAATGCAAAGCTAATGTATCAGTTGGTGTTGGAACTTAGTGAATTATCAATGTTAGCGTTAGTCGCTCAGTCGTGCCCAACTCTTTGTGACCCCATGGACTGCAGCCCTCTGTCCATGAGATTTTCCAGGCAAGGATACTGGAGTGGGTTGCCATTTCCTTCTCCAGGGGATCTTCCCAACCCAGGAATCGAACCTGGGTCTCCTGCACTGCAGGCAGATTCTTTACCAACTGAGCTACAAGAGAAACCCCAGTGAATTATCAATAAGCTTATCATATTTTCAAAGTTCCTTTCATTTCAACTTAACACTGAAATTGGTGCCAAGGGAACTAGGGAGGGTTTTCAGCATTTAGGAGCTCACTCCTTATTCAAGGAAAGATGCATGAATAAGTAACTATGGCAGACTCTAATGGGCATAACAATTTGGAAAACATCTTTGATATAATAAATATGGTATTTAATGAAGTTTACATGTAATTCCCCTCATAATTTCTCTTTGAAGAAGATGAGTGTTTCAAAATACTTCTAATAAAGATTAATTCACTCGCCAGTCTTATTATAGGCTTGGTGTTTTCACTGAGAAAGAACACGTACCTCCATACAAAAGCATGAACACAGTGCATGAACATGCTAAGACGCTTCAGTCGTGTCCAACTCTTTGCAACCCCGTGGACTGTAGCCCACCAGGCTCATCTGTCTATGGAGTTCTCCAGGCTTAGAATACAATGGTAAAATACCAAATCTGCACTTTATCCATAGCAGCACGGTTCAGCTGCTAAAGGAAAGAAGGAAGGAGCGAGGAAGGAAAGAAGAAAAGAGGGAAAAGAGGGATGGAGGAAAGAAAGGAGGGAGGGAGCGAGGGAGGAGAGGAGGAAGAAAGAGGGACAGAAAGAAGAAAGAGGGAAGGAGGCAAAGGGAAGGAACAGATAGGAAAGGAGAGAGGGGGAAAAAGTTAAAAAAAGAAAAAAAGAAGAAGAAGGAAGATGACTCATGAAGGAAAGAGCAGAACTCATCTAATCCGTTTCAGTTTGTTATCTCTGAATGAAACTCTTGTGAGTTTCAATGCCCTTATTTGTAAAATGATGATTGTGCTACACTCATAGGGTTGTGTAGATTTCAATTAAAGAAGGCAGCAACTGGAGGCTCTGGCACATGGCAGACCCTCAGTAACTGGTAAACAGACTGTCACGTTAATCCAGCATCTACACTGAGGAAGTTGCCCGTCACCTCGTTTAGTTTCTCTGCAGCATCAGCTGTTTAATTTATTTAGACAAATCTGGCAGCAATCACTCCCTACTGTTGCAGACACATATAAAAAAGGGATTCAAATTTTTACTTTTCGACAAATCTTTTAGGTGACATTAACACATTTCCTTTCACTGTACCTCTAGACACACACATTTTCTGAAATGAACTCATATTGCTCTCTGCACAAGTTAAACTACAGTAAAATTGAAAACTGCAAGAAATCAATCCGCCAAATCTCATACTTCAAGGATGATTCCATAAATCACCTAGAAAGTTAGAGACTTGTCTTGAAGAAACTTCCATGTATCAGAAAGATCGTTTTAAAAGTGAGTAATTTATGGTTAAAATAGACTTTGAGTCACCTTTTAAAAATGTGTTCATCACCTAATTATCACAGTAATCTCGAGATGAGTCAGGCTCATGCTTGGTAGCAATGTCTCTGAAAAGGTGCTACTTCTGAAACCCACTTTTTGATGCTGCATAAATGCAAAACATTATCCTGAGTTAAATGACAGCTTCATTTTGTGGGTGTTCTATTGTCCTTGCTGCAGGAAGCAAATTTAATAATTCTTTTCTCCTTCAAACAGATTTTTCCCACATGTCTTCTATTGCTGTCATGCTAAAAATTTTTGAGAGAGTTAAATACATATTCCAGGTCATTCTAACATTTTCTTAAATACTAAACTTTTATTTTTTAAAGAATAACATACAGTTACAATATTTGCTATAAGTTAGCTTTGTGCTAATAACTTTATTTATTTGGATGTCAGGTGATTTAAAAATTGTACATATATTTTCTTATTTAATCCTCGCAACATCTCTGTGCATGGTAGGGACTGTTCTTACCATCATAGTGCAAGAAACACCATGGGCTGGAAAACAGAAATAACTAAGTTCTCACAATAATGGAACCAGGACTCATGCCCAAGCAGTCAGATTAGAGGATATCAAGCTCTTAACTCCACCGCTATACTGTCTCTTGGCTAGTAATGACATATCAAAAGAAAAATGCAAATTTCAGAACAGCATGTATAGAAGGGCCCTTAGTATGAAATATATTTCCTTAGTGTGTGTGTATATACAGATACATTATATATATATATACACACACACACACACACACATATAGAACTATATATCATTTATATATATTTATGAATGTATTATATTTTTATACAACTTAGATATCAAAAATAATTTAAGTTACTATACAGCACTTTCTATGGGAAGGACTTCCTATATGCTAGACATTACATATGCATTATCTTACTTCTCAAAATAACCCATTAACATGGGCACTGTTATCTTTCCACTTTACAGATGAGAAGAAAGCACAGTAAACCAAGATCATAGAGCTAAAAAGTGGCTAAGAATCAATCAGATAATAATATATATAAATATATATATACACACACATACATCTATGCATACATATCGACTCGATGGCATCACTGGCTCAATGGACATGAGTCTGAGCAAGCTCTGAGAGTTGGTGATGGGCAGGGAAGCCTGGTATGCTGCAGTCCACAGGGTCACAAAGAGTCAGACACAACTGAGCTGAACTGACACACACATATATATACACGGATATATATATATATATATACACACACACATACATACATATGTGTGCTGCTGCTGCTGCTGCTGCTGCTGCTGCTAAGTCGCTTCAGTCGTGTCTGACTCTGTGGGACCCCATAGATGGCAGCCCACCAGGCTCTGCCATCCCTGGGATTCTCCAGGCAAGAACACTGGAGTGGGGTGCCATTTCCTTCTCCAATGCAGGAAAGTGAAAAGTGAAAGAGAAGTCACTGAGTCGTGTCCAACTCTCAGCGACCCCATGGACTAAGAGCCTATGCACATTTATATAATGATATATACACACATACATAGTTTTAATTTTAAAAGGGATCATCAACTAACATAGTTTGAAATAAGTTCACAAAATGAACTTTAAAAAATTGAGTCTTAATACGTGATCTCCATTGACTAAGATCACCTTTTCTTGAACTTACAAATGGGTACTATCCCTGACTGACCCATGACCTCCCCTTGACTTTTCTTCTGTGGTTTCATTGGTTAACAGGATTCCTTTCAGATTGGTACATTCAGTTTCCAGAAGTGGTGATGTCTTCAATTAGATCATTACAAGTTTTATGGCCTGAGAGACATTTTATCTTTTCCTGTGACTGTGCCTCTATTCCAGGGGTTAGCAAACTATAACTTTGGTTATTTGTTTTGTACAGACCATGAAGGATAGTACTTACTTTTTAAAAATGGCTTAAAAGTCAAAAGAAGAATAGTGTTTCATGACATATGAAAATTATATGAAATTCAAATATCAATGTTCATAAATAAAGCATTATTGGAACACAGCCATACTCATTACGTTATACATTGTCTATAGCTTTTCTTGCACTACAATATCACAGCTGAGTAGCTGCAACAGAGACCATATGGCTTGCAAAGTTTAAAATATTTACTATCTGGCTCTTTACAGAAAATATATGTCAACCTCTGCTGTATTCTAATATGTTGTTTTAAAATAAATGTATTTATTTTAAAGTTCAACTTTCTAGGAGCCTCTCTTCTTTCCTACTTCATTCAGGGCACCTCCCTATTGCCCTGTATCCTGCTGTGATCTCTTAAGGACATGCCATTTTCTGTCTTTTTTCCAAACATGACCATAATTGATTGCTTTCTCATTACATACGCACACTGCTACAGTTGCCAATGGTCTAAGAAAACCTAGATATAGAAAAGTGGGCCATAGACTGAGAATCCAGATTATTCAAAAACCTCCTCCTCCCTAGACCTCTGTCTTCTCATCTGTAAAGTAAGTGCAGTATACTAGATAGCTAGGGCTTATCCAATGGCTCAGCAGTAAAGAATCTGCCTGCAATGCAGGAGATGTAGGTTTGACCCATGAGTCAGAGAGATCCCCTGGATAAGGAAATGGCAACCCACTGCAATATTCTTGCCTGGGAAATCCAATGGACAGCAGAGTCTGGTGGGCTACAGTCCAAGGAGTTGCAAAGGAGTTG
The DNA here is from genome assembly GCF_014754425.2 of Oryx dammah. NCBI lineage: Eukaryota > Metazoa > Chordata > Mammalia > Artiodactyla > Bovidae > Oryx > Oryx dammah. Next base: position 96,112,505 of record NW_024070185.1, read on the forward strand.
GACATGACTTAGAGTCTAAACAACAACAATGAGATAGCTAAGGTCATTGTTATTATGACATCCTCTGTTTACAGTTAATTGAAAAATCAACATTAAATGAACATCAACCACATACAGGTAAGAAAAATTAATGTGAACAGAGTCCCTGCCTTCAGTGAGCTGAGAAAACTCAGCACTTGCCTGAACTGTCCAAATATTAGCTGCCCAGGTGTACCAGGAGAATAATGCCCACTCCCTCAATTCCCCACCAATATGCTTATGCCCTAATTCCAGAACCTGCCACTATGTTACCTTACATGCAACATTTTACTGAAGCCACCTTGTCGACAACTGTTTTGCATCCTGTCTCATCTGTTCCCCATATGTTTTAGTTGCTCAGTCGTGTCAAACTCTTTGCAACCCCATGGACTGTAGCCCGCCAGGCTCCCTCTGTCCATGGAATTCTCTAGCCAGAATACTGGAGTGGGTAACCATTCCCTTCTCCGGGGGATCTTCCTTCCCCAGGGATCAACCCTGGGTCTCCCATACTGCAGGCAGACTCTTCATCTCCTGAGCCACCAGAGAAGCCCCCCTATCTCACCTGTTACCCATCTGACACTGTGCATTTTGGGATGTGCCACTTCTGCTATCATCCTGCAGTTTATTGAGGAGGAGACTGAATTTCAGGTGCAGGAGACTTGTCTATAATCAAGTATTTAACAGTGGATGAGGATTCAGAAAAAAATGCTGCATTCATTCATTTAATGAACACATACCAATCATCTGCCATGCGCAAGTCTCTGCTGCTTCCCAGGGTGTGATTCTTCCCCCTGGATCAAGAGTTCCTCATTCCCAAGAATTGATTCCACTTGTCCCCATACCAATGTAATGCTTTGAATAATTTCATCTACCAAGAAAAATAGAACCTGTAAAAATATTTCTTCCTCTTATTAACTAATGATGTACAGAAAACTCAGAACTCCCGAGTTGATAAACTCTCCTCTTAGTCATGGGAAAGCACACAATATCGGGCATTCATTCTGAAGCTCAGCCCTTAGGGGCTCAGAAACCTCAGCCTAAGAGCCATTGTTCTGGGTCTGGATCACCAAATCTTGATGCCATACCAGCCTTTCAGAGCCACAAATCTAGCAAGGTCTGCAGCTCATCTGGGTTATCAAAGATGAATACATCTTCTTTCCCTCTTTTTTTTCTTTCTTTTTTTAAATCTAGAGAGAATTGTCATAGCCTTGAACCCTTGTTCAAATATTCTGATGAGAATTAAACAAGCCCCATGCTAGTAAGTTCTTTGGATTAAGAAGGAAATAAGGAAGAACTGTTTGCGATGAGGGACAAACTGTCCTTTGAAAACTGAGTTAGTGTTTCCAGGCTGCAAAAATGTAGAAGAAAAGGCTCAGAACAGCAGCTGTGGGAAGAGAGGGAAAATATAAAGAGGCTGAGGGTGCTGAGAACCTGGGCTAGATTGAGTTGCTCTAAAGACATTTATGAAGAACAGAGAGGGGTGAACATGATTGCTCAGTCCCACGTCACTCATGCCAGGCTTCATGGAACTTAGAAGGCAAGATTTTTTTCCAGAAGGCGAAAGTAGAATTTGCCTGCCTTTGGGTAAATAAAATGGTCCAATCACATAATATTGAATGAATGGATAAATGACTGAAAGAGATACTGCTGATTACTATCATTTTGTCAGTCTCTATGTTGTAATACTTTTGTATGTTATTTGTTTTAATCATTCTGTATGTGATTTGTTTAATCATTTAAACAACTCTATGAAATTGGCATTCATATCCTCAATGGTAGATGAGGATATTGACAGTCAGAAGGGTGAAAGGAGCCAAATCATATGCTCGACAGTATACATTAAGGGATTTTTAAATATAATTATATTTAATCCTCATTAAAAAAATCCACAGCTCAGTATTATCCTCATTTTTCATATGCACTAAATGGAGATTCAAAGAGATGATATGTCAATAGTAAATAGCCATAAACTTCTGACTTCTTGCTACTACCTGATTGTGTATTCCTGGGACATCTAAGTAGAGATGTCAAGCTAAGAACTGGAAATACACCCAAAAGAGTTATAGATAGACACAAGGTACAGAGGTTAAATGAACAGGTGAATTTTGAATTAAAGCAGAATGTGAAATGTTGAATTGCTTTAATGTGGCCAGTTACATGAGGACAGAAATGGTGGTCATAAAAAAAAAAAAATGTTGTGAAGCTGCAGCAGATGAAAGCGGCCAAACGTGAGCTCTCTTCTTTCCTGAGATTGCCGAGAGATCCCATGAGGCCTTCATCTTTGTAAGGGTCACTTCCTGAAGCTCAGTTGCAACCCCATCCCTGCAGATTACAGCCTCTCCAAGCCCTGGACACCTCTGTCGCTATGGATTCACAGCAGGTGCTCATGAAAGAATAACCTACCCTCCTCATCTCCCCATGCTGGCCTCTCAATCACTCCTCCATCGGACTGATTTTACTGCCGTCAGGCATCTGACACCAGCTCACCAGGGCCACCAACAGCCTTCAGACGCAGCAACGGCCAAGCGCGCGCTCGCTTCAGAACTGCTTTTGATTGACACTGCTGACCACCAGTTCCACCTAGAAACTACCTCAAGGGTGGGTTTGGATGATACCGGTCTCCCTTGTTTCTCCTTTCCCCTTGAATTATTCCTTCTTAGCTTTTCCCAAGCTTTTCCTCCTCTGTCCCTTCCTTAGGGACAGTGTATGCCAGAGCCCAAAGGAGAAGACTCTCTTCCCTTTCTTCTCTATTGACATCTCATTTCCTATCTGTTACCTAACCACATGCCTATAATCATGAAATCTATATCTGTATAAAAGTCCCTACTTTATATCCAATTTCCTATCAGATATATCAAACAGGACATTGTTTAGATGTCTCAAACTCAACATAATCAAAATTAACTCTGCATTCTTCTCCTGATTCCAGACCTGCTTTATCAACTGTATTAACTTCATATTGATACTGTAACAAATGACCGTAAACTCAGGGGCTTAGAACAACACACATTAGTTATCTTAAAGTTGTGAAGGTCAGAAGTCCTTAAATCAAGATGCCATCAGGGTTCTAGAGGCTCTAGGAGAAAATGTTTCCTTGCTCTTCAGCTTCTAGAGGGTACTAGAATTCCTTGACTCATGGCTCCTTCTTCCATCTTCCAGGGCCAGCACTTACTCGTCTTCAAATCTCTTGCTCTCTTCCTGAGCTCTACGCTTATCATCACGGTTTCTTCTCTAACTCTGACCCTCTTGATTCCTTCTTTTAAAGACCTCTGTGATTATATTGGGCCCACCTATATAAGCCAGGATAGTCTCCCCATCTCAAGGTTTTTAATTTACCACACCTTCCAAGTCCCCTTTGCTAAGTAAGGTAAGCTACACAGGTTTTGGGGATTAGGGCACGGACATCTCTGGGGGAGACACTCTGTTACCACCTGTGCTTGCTCTGTCAGTAATTACAGTACTTTTATCTAGTTGTTCAGGCTGCTGCTGCTAAGTCGCTTCAGTCATGTCCGACTCTGTGTGACCCCAGAGACGGCAGCCCACCAGGTTCCCCTGTCCCTGGGATTCTCCAGGCAAGAACACTGGAGTGGGTTGCCATTTCCTTCTCCAATGCATGAAAGTGAAAAGTGAAAGTGAAGTCACTCAGTCGTGCCAAACTCTTAGCAGCCCCATGGACTAGAGTCCACCAGGCTCCTCCGTCCATGGGATTTTCCAGGCAAGAGTACTGGAGTCGGGGTTCAGGCTAGTAACCTGTATAATCTTTGACTTTTCCTTCACCTCCACACATCAAGGCCATTACTAAATTCTATAGACTCAACTTCCTAAATCTCCCTTATCCTCTCCACATTCACTTCTTCTAGCATCATCTGAAACTTTCCTGATTAGGTAGACTCTACATAATTTGATTCCAGTAGTAAGCCTTGAGATAGAAATATGTAAGTTTTTGAATATGTTTGGGAAACTTTTTCTTTATATTTTAAAAGAAAAACATCGTCATGGAGATCTAGATAACTTTTCCATTAGAGAGGCTACTGTGGCAGAGTAGCAAGCTCAATGGGTGATGTATCAGAGCCTGATGTTGAGTTACAGCTTGCCATTTCCTAACTCTGTGACATTTGGCAAGTTAAGTTTTCTAATTCTTGGTTGAAAGTGAAAGTGAAGTCGCTCAGTCATTTCCTACTCTTTGCAACCCCACAGACTGTAGCCCACCAGGCTCCTCCATCCAAGGAATTTTCCAGGCAAGAATACTGGAGTGGGTTGCCATTTTCTTCTCCAGGGGATCTTCCTGGAGATCGAACCTGGGTCTCCCTCATTGCAGACAGACACTTTACCAGCTGAGCCACCGGGGAAGCTCATGTGTAATACCTAACTTGTAAGTTATTCAGAGACTCAAACTGTAATGATGTAAGTATTTATACTGTTCACAGGTAAGTAGCTAATAACACAATTTGATTCAAAGGACAAGCCATTATATAAGCATAATAAGTCAGAACCTGGAAACATTTTAATATTCAAAAACAGCTTTGGCTATCTCAGGCCAATAAGCATCAACTTGCCTATCTCTCAATGGAGCTCAAATATTTATAATTATGCTGGGAGCAACTTTCTACCTATTCTTGTCCAGGGAAGATCTCGTTTTTATTTTTATATAAGCGAGTGGTGAGGGAACTCTTTAAGAAAAATAACACTAAGTTATGAATCCAATGTACATTATAAAAAGGAGGGTTTGTTTGGAATGAAAAAGGAAATAATAATATAAATATATTCCTTTGTAAATATAAAATTATATGACCACATGAAAAAGGCTTGGGTAAGTGAGTAGAGTTGAAGCTTAAGCTTTAGCAGCTTCAGAGCAAATCTTTTCCTGCTTTGTCTATTTCTGTGTAAAAAAAGAAAAATCCGCAGTTCTGATATTCTTAAACATCATGTTTATCTCCACCCCCATGCATATAAAATAACTTCCCTATTTGCAAAACTGAGGTGCTAAATATACTACTAACAAATGTTACAAATAAATGTCACATGGACTCTGTGGCTTGTTAGGCATTAAACATTCCTGTTACAAATCTGTTTCAGTCTTGCATTAACAAAAATCTGTCTGGTGTGGGGATTCATCCTAAATTCCAAACAGAGCTGCAAGGAACAACAGAAAATGTTTGCTCCTTAAAGGATTAGATTAACATACAAAGAGACAGTTGAACTTGTGGAATTGCCACACATCCTGGGAAGCATGATTGAAATGAAGAAGTAATTGTTTTTTAAAAAATGAAATCTGTAGAGAGAGGTGCTGAGGGGAGGTGCTGAGGGTGTTATGGTACTCTGCCCAGATTAACTCTTCAGAGCCAAAGCATCATTCCGTGGACGATAGGATATCAGCACCACCACTCACAACAGCTGTACCCTTCACTGGGGATTGCTCTCAGTTTCAGGGAATCGTCTGGCACCGGTCCATCCTCTCCCATTGGTCTGCCACCAGGGCTGGGCTCCAAACACCCAGCCCCTTGCCTCAGTGTGGAGTAATTCTGAAGGGGCCACCTTAGCTCCGGAGCTTTCATAGGACTGGCTGAGGCATCTCTGGCAGCCAGGCTAAGGGGCAACTCCCCTTTTCCCCATCCTGCCTGCTCCGCTTTGTGATCAGAGCGTAACTACTGAGAGAGCACACCCCGATCAACACTCGCTCAAAGCCTATTTTTAGGAAAGCAGGCTAAGACAATTGATTCTGGAGATGGTCCAAAAAGGCAGACTCCAAGATGAGTCTGGAAGGGAATAATGGAGGGAGATTTTTTTAAAACGCAGGTATAGACAGGCTTGTGTTTAGACATTCTCACCTGCTGTCTGTCCAATTCCCTGTCCAGCGACGCTACCATGAGCCAAGGCCACAACGGTCAAAGTCCACTGTTTTCTCCCTCTGTAGGGCAGCCTTTATTTTGGGCCACACGCTGAGGACATCTTGGTGAACCTCAGTTTTGTGGCAAAGATTTCTGTGGTCACATCCCACTGCGACATGTTTATCTCCTATGCTCTGTCTTCTTAGCACATTAAAACTAAAAATTTAAGATCTGCAGAGTTTATTAGGGCAACCTACACTTATTTATACCCCTGGAATCATACTTTCTTATGTTTTTCTCCTCTAAGTGTTTTTCTTACTTTACCACAAGCTCAGTCATGCTTTTACAAAACAACTTGATCTAACCGTCTAAGTTCCCTCTACTGAGACTGTTTCTCTGCATATCTACTCTGCCTTATTGTTGCAAACTGATGTTTAAAATTCCCCATTTTTGCCCCATTTCTGAAATTTCTTACTAATCTCCTTTGATCTTCAGAAGACCTGATTTAGGACCTCAGCTCAGCTACTTTCTAGCTCAACAAATGGGACATTGCTTCACTTGTCCTTCTCTCAACTCCGTGTCCATAAGTGGAAGAGAGGACCTTACTTCACAGGACACTGGGAGGACTAAATGATCCAATGTCTATGCTAATGCAAATGAGGGGCACAAGCTTATTGACTCTGGGTCTGGGCTACGGTGATCAGAAGGTACTCTTTGTGTCTTTCCAAGGCTTACTGACAGCTTCTTTTTTCTAGTTATTATAGACCTGCTGGGTTACGTGATGGCCTGTGACCCATTCTCTAGAACAACCAGAAGAGGGGTTATCATAGCAGATGAAGCTAGGCCTCCAGAGATCATCTCTGGCAGAGTTTCTTTAAATTTTCCTGAAGGTGAAAGAAAGTGAGGGCATCGCAGGGCTCTTTTTAAATGCTAAACTTTGGGGTTTTTTTCTGAAAGTTGTTTTATGTTTCAATTGTCTTTTCTTTTTTTAAATTGTTATTAGATAACTTAAGTTGCACACATTCTTTGTATGTTCTCAGAACTGCTGAAGTTTCCTTCTCACATTGTAGCTTATTGGTGCTGAAATGACCACACTGTTCTTTGCAAAGTAGGCCAACCTATTCCCATATCAAGAGCCTTCATGGAGTGATTAATGTTCACACCACATCATCTTAATTTAGTTCAAATATAGATAAACGGTAAATGCATGCAACTTTTCATTCCTAAGACTCAACTTTAAAAGCCAACTCTTCTTTGCAATTTTCCTTGACTTCCCCTTCCACCGCCAGAGAGTTAGTCACTTTCTCCTCTGTGCTCCCTCAGGACTTCATGCAAATGTTATCTTGAAAGCTCTTACCACTTGGTATGATGTCCTGTCACTGTTTGTTTATATGTCCCAGGAAATATTCAGTCTCTTAAGAAGAAGGGCAACTTATTATTCCTCTTTGTAATTCCAGCACCTAGCATACCACCTACCACAGTGTAGGTGCCCAATAAGTACTTATTGAGTCAAAACAAGAAGGTTTTAAAATTAAGCTATATTACATGCCTACAATTACATAAGATTAATATTTAGATTTAAAATGCCAAAGTATAATTATTAAATTCTAGTTAAGAAACTTTACTTTTTTAAAAAGGTACTTGGAAAGCGTTGAGGTGTAGTTTCCTGAATTTTATTTGGTGTGATTTGGGTGGCTATTTTAGGTGTTTTCTTAAAGAAAGAATTAGCTTCATAGAATCTACAAATGCCAAAATGAAGAAATCATACAACTCAACAATGTCTATTAGTTCCCTCGCTTTATCTTCAGAGTATTTATTATTAATTCAAATCATATAATTTTCATCTCTCAGGTTCCTTTTCTATCCATCTGCTGGATCACAAGTTCTAGGGAAGCTGGACCTTTGCTATCATGCTCACGGCTATGTTCCCACCTCCTGAACTAACACCCAAGGCATAGTAATTTTTTTAAAAAAAATTTTTTGGAGGGATGGATGGATGGTGAATTAACTAATGAAAGAATGAATGACATATTTATGCAGATGTGAAAAGGAACTTGTAGCAGTTAGGTCAGGTCTTCTGATTCCTAGTCTAGCATCTTTTATGCCCCAGAATACTATCTCATTTTTAGATAAAATAGCACAAGTCCCCAGGACTGAAACTAAAATCTCTCTTTTATTTTCTTTTTGGAAGTTCTGTTGCCACTGACATAGTCCAGGGCCCAGCATTTATACTTGTAATATGTGTCTGTGCCTTAAACATCCTTATTAGATGTCAGTGCAGGATGGCATCAGTCAAGATCTTAGGAGCAAGAAATAGGAAAGCCCTTTCTGCAGATGGCTTCAACTTTAAAAAATTGCAAGAGCATCCATCTATTCATTTATCCAACCAATATTCTTGGTGAATGTTTAATATGTGCCTAGCAATAGTTTTAAGTACTTGGTTACTTCAGTAAACAAAACAAAAAGCTTTCCTGGTGGAGCTCAAATTCTTTTGGGGAGGAGGAGAGGAAGGGAGACAGACGAAAATAAGAAGCATAATAAGTAAATTAGATAATTTGACTAGACAGTGATGAATGCTATGGAAAATAATAGAGCAAGCAAAGGGGATTGAGAACGCTGGGAAATTCATTCTCCTCTGGCCACTGTGTCAAGAATGATCTGTAGAGTGATGAAAGGGCAAGCAGGAAGACCAGTATGGAAACCAGAGAAAGTTTCACTGAATATACCACACACACACACACACACACACATTATATCTCACACACATTTACAAATAATCCAGCCATGCAAGAAGCTGGCTTATATCAAGTCCAAAAGGAAGCCCTGGGGAAGCAGAAATAATAGCTGTTCCCCAACCAGCTGGCTATGCATCTCCTCCCGTGCATAGATTCTTCATAGCACTTGTATCACAGGCGTAACAGGCTGCCTCTCACACCTTTTCACAAACAGGGAGGGAGCTTGGCACTATCCAATGCAACCAGCTTGATTTTTAGATATCTGGGTTACTACTTTCTTGAGTTAATCTAACTGAAATCTACCTCCATCATTTCTATCCTCTGCCCTAGTTCAACCACACTGGAGTAAGATGGAAGGAACATAAGCTTTGGAGCAGTCAAGACCCAGGTTTGAGCTATATAGCCCCACTGTTTTCTGGCCAAGTGATTTCTGCATGGCACAATTTTTCCTGAGCTTCAGTTTCTCATCTACAAAATGGGGATAGCAGTTGCATAATAGGAGTTTTTTGGACTCCAAAATCACTGCAGATGGTGATTGCAGCTATGAAATTAAAAGACGCTTACTCCTTGGAAGGAAAGTTATGACCAACCTAGATAGCATATTCAAAAGCAGAGATATTACTTTGCCAACAAAGGTCTGTCTAGTCAAGGCTATGGTTTTTCCAATGGTCATGTAGGGATGTGAAAGTTGGACTGTGAAGAAAGCTGAGTGCCGAAGAATTGATGCTTTTGAACTGTGGTGTTGGAGAAGACTCTTGAGAGTCCCTTGGACTGCAAGGAGATCCAACCAGCCCATTCTAAAGGAGATTAGTCCTGGGATTTCTTTGGAAGGACTGATGCTAAAGCTGAAACTCTAATACTTTGGTCACCTCCTGCAAAGAGTTGACTCATTGGAAAAGACTCTGATGCTGGGAGGGATTGGGGGCAGGAGGAGAAGGGGACGACAGAGGATGAGATGGCTGGATGGCATCATCAACTTGATGGACATAAGTTTGAGTGAACTCCAGAAGTTGGTGATGGACAGGAAGGCCTGGCATGCTGCAATTCATGGGGTCACAAAGAGTCGGACACAACTGAGCAACTTAACTGACTAACTGACTGAATAGGGGTTCCTTAAATGTTAGTTCCTTTATGTAGGTACTGGGCTTCCCAGGTAGCTCAGATGGTAAAGAAACTACCTACAATGCAGGAGATGCCAGTTTGATCCCTGGGTTGGGAAGATCCCCTGGAGAAGGAAATGGCAGCCCACTTCAGTATTCTTGCCTGGGAATCCTATGGACAGAAGAGCCTGGTGGCCTACAGTCCATGGGATCACAAAAGAGTCAGACACAACTTAGAGACTAGGCAACAACATCTAGGCACTAGTTCACGTACCGTATTTGCCAAAATACATAAGCATGTGCTCTGCCTTCAAGGTCAGACCTGCTCTTTTGAACATCACCTGTTCCTTCAGCCAATGCTCCTAAGTAGTAGGCTAAAGTATTCTTGCCTCTGGATTTGCCCAACTTTGTTTATACCTACTTGTCCCATGGGCTAGCCTTCCCTATTTAGATTAATTGGGTTTAGTAAACAACTTTTTGGAAAACTACCTCTAACCCCAGGTTGCATAGGAATAACTTATCCTGTAGGGGAATGGGACAATCTGGACTGAGTCCATGGGGTGGGTCCTGGTCCAACTTTATACCTAGACCCCTATGCAACCTTGGTTAAAGTTATTTTCCTTCTTGAATTCTTGACTACTCTATTTGTATAATGAGGAAGTTCAGTGAAAATGAGTATGTATACTTTCTGAGTTGTAACACAGACACCTAAGATGCTATGTGGATGTGGAAGTAGAGCCAGAGATCTGTTCTTACAGTGACATACCAGTTTTTTGAGTAATTAATTACACCTTCAGAGAAGTGTTCTTGGCAATTTTATAAGCATTTTCACTTTATTGGTTTGAAGCTTTAGCAAGATTTCTCAGTGCTAAGTCAAATAGCCTCTGATTAACACCAGGGAACGTTCTCTGAGCTTCCCATTCACTGCCATCTATAAATGTAACTGTTCCTTCAAAGAAAATGTCCTTCTAATTACAAGGTCAGGCACTGAAAAAATAAACGTGAATCTAGGATGTGGAATGAGTAAGAGATGTGTGAGGACCTTAGGGCTGTCTTTGTGTGTGTGTGTGTGTCTGTGTGTCTGTGTGTGTGTGTGTGTGTGTGTGTGTTTGCCTGATCTTAAGAAAATTACTCAGAAGCCACTTAAAACCGTTACCAAGATTACATGAGCAAAATTAAACTAAAGACTTTAATGAAAACCCAGAGTTAAGATAATCTAGTAAGATCATTTCCAAACATTGCCTTTGCAGTCGAAACATCTCAACACCTGTTTTTAGAGCTCCAAATGCCCATTCCCTAAGGGATTCCCCGGTGGCTCAAATGGTAAAGAATCTGCCTGCAACGTGGGAGACTTGGGTTCTATCCGTGGGTTGGGAAGATCCCCTGGAGGAGGGCATGGCAACCCACTCCAGTATTCTTGCCTGAAGAATCCCAGGAACAGAGTAGCCTGGAAGGCTACAGTCCAGGGGGTCTCAAAGAGATGGACATGCCTGAGCAACTAACTTTCACTTTCAAATGTCCACTTCCACAGTGCTTGCTAATGGGTTTCTTCATGGAAGAGAGTCTGAGGGAATGCAGGGTCCCCTAAGAAGAATAATTATGGCCTGTGGGAGGCCATGTGTTCTGGGGCTGCTATCTGTGAGTGAATTAGAGGAAGCTACTGCACTGTTCTGAAAGGGTTTAATGAGAAAACAGCTGGAGAAGAATGTGGGTTTGTAGATTTCCTCTGTACAATAGCCCTTCCAAACAAGAAATAGGGGAAAGAGTAGGTCTGGGACTTCAAACAAGCCATTTTCTCTTTCTAGCCTCAATTTCCTCAGCTGTGCTGGTGGAGTGAGGAGACGTTATGAGGGGCATAGTAGGGCTTCATCTGAGTGTTCATGAAACATAGGAGAAACTCTCAGCACTGGGAAAACGGAAGTGACTGTGGACGTGCAGGGAGGCCTCCTGAGGTCAGTAGGATTCTTACTCCTGGGCAAAGGAAAGAGGTGTGCCCCACAGGAGGAAACGATGGCATACTTAGGGGTGCTCAGGGAGCTGGGTGGGTTCCTGGTGAGTGAGGAAGACATCTTGCAGCTGTGGGAATGACCCCACTGTCCTCTGGACAGGGACCTCAGAAGAGGGAGCACTCCTGCGGAAACTTCTCAGTGAGGCTCTAAACTCACTCTTTGTTCCAAGAAACCTACCTACTCTGAGCCCCATCTTCCTACCTCCAGAGCCTCAGTAAGAACCAAATGAAAGGAACTTGACCTGTGGACAGTTTCTCAAGCCTCAAAACTCACCACCTTCCACATTCAGGAAGAAACACTCTCGTGTACCTAGGTGGGAGTTTGGTGCTTGTTATCATCAAGTGTGAGTTTGAGGAAATAAATGTTCCATGGGAGCTCTTTAGGGGAGTAAGTACAGTGGGAAGTCAATAGGGAGTTCCCTTCCATCCCCTCCCCCAGGTTCCTATTTTGCTAAGGATTGCTTTAACAGAGCTGGGAGGACTGATTCGGCCTCTCCCACTCCTCCCTTTGGCTTGTCTTCTCAATAACAGCAGGGAGTCGAGGATCTTCTTGATGTCCAGGGCTTAAGAATTGCCAGGGAGCAGAGCCAGACCTTGGGAACAATGCTTAGTTCTCATGGTGGAGAGCAGGCTCAGATGCCCACCTGCTTTGTGGGAGCTGTAAATCAGGCCTCTCCAGATCCACAGGAGGCCCCACAGCCGCCTCCATGGTTTGTGCTCATGGTTTGTGTTCAGGAAAGCCCAGCTATAAACACTTCAGAACAAGACAAAGGGGGCTCAGCTAAATCTGAGACCTTTCAGAACTTGAAAGACAAACTCTAACGTCTTCAGTCTCCGGCATTTCCTTCTGATCTAGACTTCTACAACCAACCTCAAGGTCAGAACATCATTGAAAATGCTATCAGCTTTTCTGAGTGAACCTGTAAAAGGAACCAAACTAAAATGATCAGATGAAGACAGCTTCTGGTTTTGATCCATGTCGTAAGTTTTCCACCTGGTTCCTATGAAGTTTTTGTTGCATATTTCCTCAACTTCAAATTTTCTTTTAAAAGATAACTTTACTATTTTTCAGATAATAGACATCCCACCTTTAAGTGGCTCTAAAGTCAATTATCAACCAGAGATTAGGAATAGCAAGTTTGATTAACTTGAGCATGGGTGAGCCAGCACAATAAAATACATGCTTAAAATGCATTTTATATTAGATCTATAGAAGTAATTTATTTTAAATACCTGTTGAACAGACTTGCAACCAGTGTTATGAATTGAATGTTTCTGTCCCTCCTCTTCAATTCTATATGTTGAAACTTATAAGCCCAGGGCTTCCGTGGTGGTTCAGATAGTAAATAATCTGCCTCCAATGCAAAAGAACTGGGTTCGATCCCTGGGTCAGGAAGATCCCCTGGAGAAGGGAATGGCAACCCACTCCAGTATTCTTGCCTGGAAAATTTCATGGACAGAGGAGCTTGGCAGGCTACAGTCCATGAGGTCACAAAGAGTGGGACATGACTGAGCAGAGCTAACACACACACATACAAATGTGATGGCATTAGGAGGTGGGGCTTTGGGGAGATGATCAGATCATGATGGTGGAACTCTGGAATTAGCGCCCTTATGAAAGAGACCCCAGAGAGTTGTCTTGCCCTCTCTGCCATGTGAGCACATAGCAAGAAAACGGCCATCTGCAACCCAGAAGACAACTCACCAGAACCTGACCCTGTCAGCACCCTCATGTCAGACTCCAGCCTCTGGAACTGTGAGAAATACATTTGTTGTCTATAAGCCACCCAGTCTATGATATCCTGTTACTCTGAATAAAACATCCAGCTATAGGTTTATATGAGAAATGGTAACTAAATAAATAGGTTCAGTTGCAACCAAGCCTTCAAAGCCCTGCTTCTTGGTCTTCCCTGGCTACCTCCCGTCACATCTCTTATCAGTCTTCCCTTCTCTTGTTCTGTCCAGCCACTCTGACCTCTCTACTATCCCTGCAATATCAGATAGGATAACCAGGCTTCAGAGCCCCGCTCTCTTTTCTCAGCCAAAGCGATTCGCTTCTCAGAAAGTCACACAGCTCCGTTTTCTCTCCCCAAACGATGAGACTACCTGAAATCCCAGCTGCTCCCCACTTCCAACTCCCTCGCCAGCTTTATTTTTCATCATGACAGTAATCACTACCCAGCCTTATGTTTCAGAGCTTCTCACTATTTTGTATCTGACTCTCCGACTCAAATGTAAGCTTCACGAGGCCGGCAACTTCAATTGTTGCTTGATCCTCAATATCTGAAATGGTACCTGGCATGAAGAGGCCTCAGTTAATATCTGTTGGATTAATTTTTTAAAACTAGCAAGTAAATCTTTTGTGTGCTATTTTCCAGATGCCATGGTAAACATTTTCATGTATGAAAGGGAAACTGTTAGTTTCATGTCCAACTCTTTGCCACTGCCTGGACAGTAGCCTGCCAGACTCCTCTGTCTATGTGATTTCCTAGGCAAGAATAGTGGAGTAGGTTGCCATTCCCTTCTCCAGGGGATCTTCCTGACCCAGGGATGAAACCGCAGTCTCTCACACTGCAGGCAGATTCTTTACTGCCAGAGCTCAAAAATGTCTTCTGAAGCATCCTTTCTTCACTACCCTCTCTATCTCCTACCCATCTTCCTATCTGTTAATGGTGTTTACTGTCTAACTACCTATGATTTCAAAGAGTGTTGTCTAGTTTTCATGCACAGAATTTATCACATTATGTTTCTTTCTTCTTGCCCATACCTGCTTCTCCCTAGACAGACAGACAGGCTTCTGGGAGGTAGCAGTACATTCTTGCTCATCTGTTTTCCCAGAACTAAACCAATTCCCAGGCATACAGCAAGTGTTCTACAAATAGTTATTGAATTAATGGATGACATTTCAGGTAAAGAGAAAAGAATAAGCAGAAGCAGAGAGAAGATTCTTTTTGGCTTTCAGCATATTTGTGAATGGAATTCAGAATCAGATTTAGATTTAAACCAGTTTCTACCACTAACAAATTCTTTAGTCTTGAGCAACTTACATATAGTAAGCTTTGGTTTTGCATTTTGAAGGCCAGGATGAGACACACATGCTCACAGAATTAAGTAATATAATATAGGTAAGTGCCTGGCAAGTCTGCCCCTTTCCTCTTCTATGATGCAAAATGTCTCACATTCTCAGGGTCTGATAACCAATCTGCTTGGGCTTTTGGGCCAGGGGAGGGGTGAAAGAATGGGGACAGAGAAGCTGATTATCCAGCTGTCTCTGTAGTGGGTTTCTCTACAAGTGATTTTCATCACTGTCACGTTGGTGGCAACAGATAAGATTCCCAGACCAGTGAGAGTTCTTCCACATTGCTTTAGCGCTGAGGGTTCCTTTAATCTGGAATTGCATGGCTAATTCAAGACATTTCTGTGACCACATGAGGAAAACTCACTCCTTATAGCCGTTCTGAAAGCAAGACACATACATTCATTTTTCCATTGGACTTTGTTTTAGCTTAAAAATCTGTCAACTAACAGAATCTTAAAGGACCTTGGGAGGATCTAATCCTCATCTAAGAGTTTAAAAATCCTGTCAACATTTGTTTCTGTTTTCATCTCAAAAGAAGGTTCTTTTTTTCCTGCATGGTTTATTTCTACCTGTATCTCACAATTGTGAAAAGAGGCATTTCTTCAAAACTAAACTATAAATCAGCTTATAGAATATCACTGGGGTGACTTCAGTTCAGTTGCTCAGTAGTGTCTGACTCTTTGTGACCCCATGTACTATAGCACACCAGGCTTCCCTTCCATCACTAACTCCCAGAGCTTACTCAAACTCATGTCCATTGAGTGGTGATGCCATCCAACCATCTCATCCTCTGTCGTCAACTTCATCTCCTGCCTTCAATCTTTCCCAGCATCAGGGTCTTTTCCAATGAGTCAGTTCTTCACATCAGGTGGCCAAAGTATTGGAGTTTCAGCTTCAACATCAGTCCTTCCAATGAACATTCAGGACTAATTTCCTTTAGGATGGACTGGTTGGATCTCCTTGCAGTCCAAGGGACTCTCAAGAGTCTTCTCCAGCACAACAGTTCAAAAGCATCAATTCTTTGGTGCTCAGCTTTCTTTACAGTCTAACTTTCACATCCATGATGGACTAATGGAAAAACCATAGCTTTGACTAGATGGACCTTTAAAGGATGACAAAGTAATGTCTCTGCTTTTTAATATGTTGTCTATGTTGGTCATAACTTTTCTTCCAAGGAGCAAGCGTCGTCTAATTTCATGGCTGCAGTCACCATCTGCAGTGATTTTGGAGCCCCCCAAAATTAAGTCTGTCACAGTTTCCATTGTTTCCCCCTCTATTTGCCACGAAGTGATGGGACAAGATGCCATGATCTAGTTTTCTGAATGTTGAGTTTTAAGCCAACTTTTTCACTCTCCTCTTTCACTTTCATCAAGAGGCTCTTAAGTTCTTCTTCACTTTCTGCCATAAGGGTGGTGTCATCTGCATATCTGAGGTTATTGATATTTCTCCCAGCAATCTTGATTCCAGCTTGTGTTTCTTCCAGTCCAGCCTTTCTCATGATGTACTCTGCATAGAAGTTAAATAAGCAGGGTGACAATATACAGCCTTGACGTACTCCTTTTCCTATTTGGAACCAGTCTGTTGTTCCGTGTCCAGTTCTAACTGTTGCTTCCTGACCTGCATACAGATTTCTCAAGAGGCAGGTCAGGTGGTCTGGTATTCCCATCTCTTTCAGAATTTTCCACAGTTTGTTGTGATCCACACAGTCAAAGGCTTTGGCATAGTCGATAAAGCAAAAGTAGATGTTTTTCCTGGAACTTTCACTTTTTCAATGAACCAGAGAATGTTGGCAATTTGATCTCTGGTTCCTCTGCCTTTTCTAAAACCAGCTTGAACATCTGGAAATTCATGGTTCACATATTGCTGAAGCCTGGCTTAGAGAATTTTGAGCATTACTTTACTAGCATGTGAGATGAGTGCAATTGTGTGGTAGTTTGAACATTCTTTGGCATTGCCTTTCTTTGGGATTGGAATGAAAACTGTCCTTTTCCCAGTCCTGTGGCCACTGCTGAGTTTTCCAAATTTGCTGGCATATTGAGTGCAGCACTTTCACAGCATCATCTTTCAGGATTTGAAACAGCTCAACTGGAATTCCATCACCTCCACTAGCTTTGTTCACAGTGACGCTTTCTAAGGCCCACTTGACTTCACATTCCAGGATATCTGGCTCCAGGTGAATGATTACACCATCGTGATTATCTTGGTCGTGAAGATCTTTTTTCTACAGTTCTGTGTATTCTTGCCACCTCTTCTTAATAGCTTCTGCTTCTGTTAGGTCCATACCATTTCTGTCCTTTATTGAGCCCATCTTTGCATGACATGTTCCCTTGGTATCTCTAATTTTCTTGAAGAGATCTCTAGTCTTTCCCATTCAGTTGTTTTCCTCTATTTCTTTGCATTGATCGCTGAAGAAGGCTTTCTTATCTCTCCTTGGTATTCTTTGGAACTCTGCATTCAGATGTTTATATCTTTCCTTTTCTCCTTTGCTTTTCACTTCTCTTCTTTTCACAGCTATTTGTAAGGCCTCCCCAGACAGCCATTTTGCTTTTTTGCATTTCTTTTTCCATGGGGATGGTCTTGATCCCTGTCTCCTGCACAATGTCATGAACCTCCATCCATAGTTCATCAGGCACTCTGTCTGTCAGATCTAATCCCCTAAATCTATTTCTCTGATGCTGGGAGGGATTGGCGGCAGGAAGAGAAGGGGCAACAGAGGATGAGATGGCTGGATGGCATCAGCGACTCAATGGACATGAGTTTGGGTGAACTCCGGGAGTTAGTGATGGATGGGGAGGCCTGGCATGCTGTAGTTCATAGGGTTGCAAAGAGTCAGACAAGACTGAGCGGCTGAACTGAACTGAACTAAGGGCTGCAATGCAAGTTTGCAGGGGCCACTGTAAGATTAAATAAAGAGAAGGAAAACCTTCTCGGATTAGGTAGGTCATTCAGGTACAACACTACAGAGGCCAGTGTCGTGAGCTCCATAGTGATGCACAATTCAGAATTCTCTAGGCAGAGTCAGAGAAGGCTGCTAGCCCAGAGGGCTATTACTTCCAGAACTTTTTTTTTTTTTTTAACTTATTTGGCTGTGCCAGGTCTTGGTTGCAGGATGTGGGATCTTTAGTTGTGACATATTGGATGTAGTTCCCTTACCAGGGATAAAAACAAGGTACCCTGCATTGGAGGACGGAGTCTCAACCACTGGACCGCCAGGGAATTCCCCTCCCAGGACTCTTTAATGGAAGGCAGTATGAAAACAATGAACAACTGAAAGAAATACATGAAAGACAGTTAAAGAAAAAATCAGCCACCACCAGCTCCATGGACTCAAGCAGCTGGAGGGAATGGTTTAGACTAGTGGTTCTCCAAGCGTGGTCCCCAGCCAGCAGGGTCAGCATCTCCTGGGAACTGTTTAGACGTGCACAGGCTCAGATCCCACTTTAGAACTACTGAGGTGCAGCTCAGTTGTCTGTTTTAACCGGTCCTCCAGGTGATTCTGTCATTTTTGAAATTTTTGAAATCGCATCCAAGTACTGCATTTCGGACTCTTTTGTTGACTATGAGGGCTACTCCATTTCTTCAAGGGGATTCTTACCCACAGTAGTAGATACAGTGAACATCTGAATTAAATCCGCCCATTTCCATCCATTTTAGTGCACTGATTTCTAAAATCCGGTGATTCTGATGCATGCTACAGGTGGAGAACCACTGGTTTATGGGCAGTCCCCAGAGCACTGTAGCTTTTTTCTTTTCAGGATGTAATTCACAGAGGTTGACATAAGAAAGGACTGTTAGACAGTGCACTTGATTTACTGGCAAATAAACATGTTTTGATAAATTCACAGGGCCTTAATTCTTAAGGAACTTCCCCTTCAGGGAGATTGAGTTCTGCCAGTATTTATTTATTTATTGGAGGCTAATTTACAATATTGTATTGGTTTTTGCCATACATTGACATGAATCTGCCATGGGTGTACATGTGTTCCCCATCCTGAACCCCCCTCCCACCTCCCTCCCTATCCCATCCATCTGGGTCATCCCAGTGCACCAGCCCCGAGCACCCTGTATCATGCATCGAATCTGGACTGGCGATTTGTTTCACATATGATAATATACATGTTTCAATGCCATTCTCCCAAATCATCCCACCCTCGCCCTCTCCCACAGAGTCCAAAGGACTGTTCAACACATCTGTGTCTCTTTTGCTGTCTCATGACTGTGTGGATCACAATAAACTGTGGAAATTTCTGAAAGAGATGGGAATACAAGACCACCTGACCTGCCTCTTGAGAAACCTATATGCAGGTCAGGAAGCCACAGTTAGAACTGCACATAGAACAACAGACTGGTTCCAAATAGGAAAAGAAGTACATCAAGGCTATATATTGTCACCCTGCTTATTTAACTTATATGCAGAGTACATCATGAGAAATGCTGGGCTGGAAGAAGCACAAGCTGGAATCAAGATTGCTGGGAGAAATATCAATAACCTCAGATAGGCAGATGACACCACCCTTATGGCAGAAAGTGAAGAGGAACTCAAAAGCCTCTTGATGAAAGTGAAAGAGGAGAGTGAAAAAGTTGGCTTAAATCTCAACATTCAGAAAACTAACATCATGGCATCTTGTCCCATCACTTCATGGCAAATAGATGGGAAACAGTGTCAGACTTTATTTTCTGGGGCTCCAAAATCACTACAGATGGTAACTGCAGCCATGATATTAAAAGACACTTACTCCTTGGAAGAAAAGTTATGACCAATCTAGATAGCATATTGAAAAGCAGAGACATTACTTTGCCAACAAAAGTCTGTCTAGTCAAGGCTATGGTTTTTCCAGTGGTCATGTATGGATGTGAGAGTTGGACTGTGAAGAAACCTCAGCACCAAAGAATTGATGTTTTTGAACTGAGGTCCTAGAGAAGACTCTTGAGAGTCCCTTGGACTGCAAGGAGATCCAACCAGTCCATTCTAAAGGTGATCAGTCCTGCGTGTTCTTTGGAAGGATTGATGCTAAAGCTGAAACTCCAGTACTTTGGCCACCTCATGCGAAGAATTGACTCATTGGAAAAGACTCTGATGGTGGGAGGGGTTGGGGGCAGGAGGAGAAGGGGACGACCGAGGATGAGATGGCTGGATGGCATCACTGACTCGATGGACGTGAGTTTGAGTGAACTCCAG
The DNA here is from genome assembly GCF_014754425.2 of Oryx dammah. Taxonomy (NCBI): domain Eukaryota; kingdom Metazoa; phylum Chordata; class Mammalia; order Artiodactyla; family Bovidae; genus Oryx; species Oryx dammah. The sequence continues at coordinate 96,132,452 of NW_024070185.1, forward strand.
GAGTTGGTGATGGACAGGGAGGATTGACATGCTGCAATTCATGGGGTGGCAAAGAGTCGGACACGACTGAGCGACTGACCTGAACTGAACTGATACAGGGTTATCGTTACCATCTTTCTAAATTCCATATATATGTGTCAGTATACTGTATTGGTGTTTCTCTTTCTGGCTTACTTCACTCTGTATAATAGGCTCCAGTTTCATCCACCTCATTAGAACTGATTCAAATGTATTCTTTTTAATGGCTGAGTAATATTCCCTTGTGTATATGTACCACAGCCCTCTTATCCATTCGTCTGCTGATGGACATCTAGGTTGCTTCCATGTCCTGGCTATTATAAACAGTGCTGCGATGAACACTGGGTACACGTGTCTTCTTGCAATTCTGGTTTCCTCAGTGTGTATGCCCAGCAGTGGGATTGCTGAGTCATATGGCAGTTCTATTTCCAGTTTTCTAAGGAATCTCCATACTGTTCTCCATAGTGGCTGTACTAGTTTGCATTCCCACCAACAGTGTAAGAGGGCATTTAAAAAAAAAAACCACCAACCCTGCAAAACAACAAAAAAAACCCAGTGCCCCTCTCTAGCAGACAGGTGTCCTGCCTAACAGCAGAGGGAAGAAGGCCTTGCTCAGAGCGTAAGATCAGGCATGGTGCTTCCCCCAGCCTGCCAGGCCTGCCTATGGGTCTGGAAATCAGGGCAAGGCAAGATTCCCACGTACAAAATTAGATCTTGGAAACAGGTTAGTTATCTTGGACAGACTTAGCACAGAGGAATGTTATCACTGTACAGATCTACACACAGATCTATATGAAACTGCATTGAAATCATACAGCCTTCCAAAGAGAAAGTCACCAGCCAGAGAGATTAGAGGAGTCACAGGATGCCTGTGTTATTCCTTGCACAGAAAAATCAGGAACCAGGTTTCTGTAGATTGTCTGAAGGCGACCTCTCCCCCACCATCACCACAGCCTAGTTTCTCCTCCATTCTGGGTACTTTTAGCCTTCAGGGAACACTTACAAATGTACAGGCCTTTTAAAATTGACCAAGTCACCCAGAGTCCAAGAGATAGCAGTCAGTCACAGTGTTTTATTTTTTAGACACCAGCTGTAATTACCTGTGAAGAAGTGAACCACCCCAGCACTATGGTGGTGTATGACTGTGAATGAGCACTGGATGTTGTGTAAATAGTCTTTTCCTTCACTTAGATTATTAACATTCAGAACCTCATTGTTTTGCTCTCTTTCTGTGTTGATTTGGCCATTTCTACGGCCATAGGGGAAACACGAGATGTTTAGAACCAGATGGATCCGAGTGGGTCCAACACTCATCGGCTGGGTGACCTTGAATAGATCATGTCACTTCTCTGAACCTCAGTTATCTACAAAATAGAGAAAATAAGAATCTGCCATTTTCATAAAGATCAAGAGAGGTAATGCTTATGAAAAGCCAGGACACCAACTGGCCCACTCTCAAGAGATCCATAAACAGGGTGATTTTTCTTTCTTCAAAGACTTTGTAAAGATTACCTGAGACCATGTGTGAAAGGATTTTTTATGCTATGAATGGGCTGCACAAATGTGGGTTATTACTATTCTTTTTATTTCCCCTCTTCCTTTTAATTACCTCCAAGCCTTTCTTTATCATCTTGTTGGCTTTTATAGGAATTACACAATGTTAGCTTTAAAAGGACACCCACCAAGTCTCCTGCTCTCAGCTAATTGTGCCACAAACACTCTCACTTAATCCTCACAGTGATGGGTTAACTCTCCCCTTCTTTACAGTTAAGCAGATGCAGTTCCGTGGAGCTTCCTGTGGTTTGGCGAGCTTTGCGGTTGATTTGTGTGAGGACCAGATTTTGAGCCCTGCCAAGCCTAACACTCCACCTTGCCTCTTGGGAAAGGCTTTAAGAGATCCTTACAGCCCAATTCAATGTTGCATCCTCAGGGGACTTGTCCAAGGTCACAGAGCAAGTTCAGCATCAGGATTAAAACTCACATCTCCTTATAACTCAGGCCAGTATTCCAAGTCCTTTGCTCCTATGTGTGTTTGAGTCAAACTTTCCTGACCCAGGAGAGGAAAGATCTAAATCATCCTTGCCCAAATGCTCAACCAGGGCTCTCTAGTTTGACTTCGCTTTTTGTTTGTGGAGCTTCTAGTCCCAGAGTAGGGTGGAGAGAATGGTGGGGGTGCTGGGGGAAATCTTCAGGAGCTTAGTTCCTGTTTATTCATGTGTCATTCTTTTAGTCCCTGAGGCTATAATATCCATTTAGAAAGATTAAATCAAATGGGATCGAGGGCAGAAAAAGGGGAGCTAAGGGGGAGGCAAAGAAAGAGGGAAGAAAGTGGAAATCTCTAAGCACTAGAATAAAGAACCTAAGACATTACTAATTCTCAAATAGGTCTCACTTCTTACAGAGGAGCTGCTCCATGGGAAATGCAGGTGAAAGCAACTTGGGTGATTTTTTTTTTTTTTTTTTTTTTTGTCTGTCCGTGAACCTGGCTTTTCTTTCCAGCATTCTCAGGTGCACTGGAGGCCCTGGGAAGAGAGAGGGCTTTTTCAAAAGACACTTCCACCTCCTAAGCCCTGTGCCTACAAACCAAATATTGATCTATTTAGTAAACCCGCCTGTGGGAGGAGAGATTGTAAAGCTCTGTTTACTCAGCAGTTGGGCCCCCCTGACAGCTGTTCAATGGGGGATTATGATGTCACAGTGGTAATTACACTATAAACAAGGGATAGGGAGAATAAAGCATGAAAGGAAACTGTGGGGCCGTTACCAAGCAACACAAAATATGTAACCTGAAACCCGACAAGCATGTAAATTTCCTTGCAAGCCTCCCAGATGTCCTCACTTTATGGCCAGCGCGAAGTTTCAGTTTCAATTTGTTTATTTGCCCTTCTTCAGTCACAAATGTGGAGCTAAGAATGTTGAAAGAGAGAAAAGAAAGCAAAGGAAAACCGGGGGCAAGGCGGGAAGGGGTGGTGGAGGAAAGCTTGCACTTTCTTCCTAGGATGTAAGAGGTCGGGAGAAAGCCCAGGGCCTGGTCTTTCTTCAGAAAGATGTAGAGGTCATTGTCCAAGGAGGGGGCTAAGCCAGGTAAATAAGCCAAAGGCAGCTGAGAAAGTGAGGCAGGGGAGAAGAAAAAGAGAAAAAAAGGAACAAAAAGTAAGAGGATGAAACCGATTAAATGGGAGGAGAAGGAGGAGGGCTCCGCAGCGGGATCGGCCCCCATGGACTTGGAAGGGCCCTGAAGTCCCCATTGCCACAGCCCCACCTAGTGGTTGCCCCACGTCTTGATTCCTCTGGAGTGAAGCTGCTCCCGCCAGTGCCCATAGCCCTGCCTTTCAATCAGCTTCCCACTTCTGGACACCTCCCCCCATGCCCAGGACAAGTCAGTCACTGCTCCACAGAGCTTTGGAAACAAAGACCCAAACACCATGTGTTTTTCTTCTTCTGGATTCTCACCCCAGCAATACCTTCCCTCCCAGTAGTTTTTTCCTAGATGAGACTGCTTCTAGCTCACCACCAAGCCCCCCGCCCCGCCCCCCCGACGCTACCCCCACTCCAAAAACCCTTTTTTTTTTTTTCAATTTGTCAGTGTCCCTCTTAGAATCTCAGACTTGAAACCAGACACACCCTCTCAGGTGAGGTCTGACCTCACGGAACTAAACAGGATCAACCACAACTCTCCCCGGCCCCGCCCCCAGCCCGCTTGCTGTGAGAGCTACAGAGGCTTGAGCAGGCTCACCAGAACGGATGGTTAAATTTTCAGGAACTCTGCTAGGTTGTTTTAAAATCACTGCTAGCTTGAAATCTGCCATGGCGACACCGATATTGGCAAATACAACAGATAGGGGCTTCCCTTCCCCATCCTCTAGAGAGCTGGTTTAGCAGCATACCCTGGTCATGACCAATCCCATTCAACCTCTTTGGAGAGTTCGTGATTCACAGAGGATTGGCGAAATCTGTTACCAAAGAGAGCAAACCACAGACCTCCAGACAAAAGCTACAAAAGGATTCACTCCTTTTAGATCTAAAGAACATGGGATAGGATTTTAGTTCCCCTTGACTCCCTTGCATCGACAGTGACCACCTTTGCTACCGAGAACATTTCTCTTGGGTCTGATTCACACTACAGCCACAGCAATTTCTGTGGGGTGCTCACAGAGCCAGATGTTGAGCGATCCTGTTGAAACAACAAAAATGTTCACTGAACTGAACTGTAGAGACTGGTGCTGTGTTTGTTTGGGCACAAACACAGCAGCTGGTACAATGAATGGCTTTTCCACAAACAGGAATTCTGTCAAATCTCTCCTCCTAAATTCTAGTATTAACTGTCCAGAATGACAGTCTGGCAACAAGGCTAAATTCTAGTCCGGGATCAGCCACTCCGTGGATGTTTGTTTGAAAGCCCACCCCTTTTCCCTCTCTGGGCTTGTTTCTCCAACAGCAGTGACAGCTGAGTCTCAGGACTTTTAACTCCAGACGGCTTTGCCAGCTGCCTCCAGCTTGGGCCTCAGTACCGCTATTCTCACAAGCGCTGTGAGCAGAACGTGACAGTGGAGGAGCAGTGTTTTTCCACAAGTTAATTCTCACTGTGTGGAAGTGTGTCCCACCTCCACTCCTCCTGTTGTCCTGGGGATGGTTTGTTTGTTGTGACTCTCCTCAGATATTCTACAAATGCTGATGAAATTATCCTCCATATTGCAGCCCTTGGGGCTTGTTGTCTCCTGGAGATCACACCCAAGTCCAGGCTAATTTTAGGTCACTTCTGGAAGCCAGGCAACCCAACCTGAGCTGAAGCAGAGGTCTGGGGGAGCTGGGTAAAGCCTGCGTCCCTCTGCAAAGATCCTCTCTTTGGCTCTTACCCGAGCCCTTCTCAGGAGAAAATGTACAAGGCTGTTTTCTTTTGCCAACGTTATGATTACTTAGGAAAGGTCCAGTGCTGGTCCAGAACATCTTTGAAACATGTTCCTTCCAAGAGCCCAGGTTTCGAAATAAGAGAGTTCAGCATCATTTTTTGGCCCACTCTAATATCCTCTCTCATCATGGCTCCAGCAACACTGGCCCCCAGCTCAGCATCTTTACACTTCTTGCTCCCACTTCCTGGATTGCTCTTCCCCACAGGTCCGTGTGGCTTGATTGCTTTGAGTGTTCAGATGTTACCTCTCAGGCTTCCCTTGACTAACCTATGTGAATAGCCATCCCTCCACCTATCCACCCCTAGTGCCCTCTTGGGTTGAATTAGTCTATCACCATAGTCACCCTCTGACCATGATGTATTTATGTGCATTTAACCCTCCCCCAGGAAGTTATATCCATGGACATGGGAGCTTTGTTTTGTTCACCTCTAAATCCCCAATGCCTGGAACAGGGTCAGGCATATGACAGATACACTATACATATTTACCAAATGAAGGAATGTAGAGCTGATTCTCATTATTCATAGATGCCATGTCTGTGCATTTACCTACTTCCTACAATTTATTTGTAATCCCCAAACAATACACATGGCAGTTTCATGGTCATGCATAGCCACGTGCAGAGCGGTGAACATGCTGAGTTGGCTGATGCACCTATTCTATCTTTGTTGTTGTTCAGTTGCTCCAACTCTTTGCAACCCCATGGACAGAGGCACCCCAGGCTTCTCCACCTCCTGGAGCTTGCTCAAACTCAAGTCCATCAAGTCGGTGATGCCATCCAACCATCTCATCCTCTGTTGTCCCCTTCTCCTCCTGCCTTCAATCTTACCCAACATCAGGGTCTTTTCCAATGAGTCAGCTCTTTGAATCAGGTGGCCAAAGTACTGGAGCTTTAGCTTCAGCATCAGTCCTTCCAATGAATATTCATGGATATTGATTTCCTTTAGGATTGACTGGTTTGATTTCTTTGCTGTCCAAGGAATTCTCAAGAGTCTTCTCCAGCACTACAATTCAAAAGCATCAGTTCTTCAGCACTCAGTCAAAGCTATGGTTTTCCCAGTAGTCATGTACAGATGTGAGAGTTGGGCCATAAAGAAGACTGAATGTCAAAGAATTGATACCTCCAATGGGATATGTAATTCCAGCTCAAAGCAGAATAATATGATAGTGTGGGACAGTTCCTCTGTCTTTCTAAATCCACCTTGAACATCTGGGAGTTTTTGGTTCACGTACTGTTGAAGTCTAGCTTGGAGAATGTTGACCATTACTTTGCTAGCATGTGAAATGAACCATGAACTCCCTGATGTTCAAGCTGGTTTTAGAAAAGGCAGAGGAACCAGAGATCAAATTGCCAACATCCGCTGGATCATGGAACAAGCAAGAGAGTTCCAGAAAAACATCTATTTCTGCTTTATTGACTATGCCAAAGCCTTTGACTGTGTGGATCACAATAAACTGGAAAATTCTGAAAGAGACGGGAATACCAGACCACCTAACCTGCCTCTTGAGAAATCTGTATGCAAGTCAGGAAGCAACAGTTAGAACTGGACACGGAACAACAGACTGGTTCCAAATAGGAAAAGGAGTGCGTCAAGGCTGTATATTGTCACCCTGCTTATTTAACTTCTATGCAGAGTACATCATGAGAAAGGCTGGGCTGGAAGAAACACAAGCTGGAATCAAGATTGCCGGGAGAAATATCAATAACCTCAGATAGGCAGATGACACCACCCTTATGGCAGAAAGTGAAAAGGAACTAAAAGGCCTCTTGATGAAAGTGAAAGAGGAGAGTGAAAAAGTTGGCTTAAAGCTCAACATTCAGAAAACGAAGATCATGGCATCCAGTCCCATCACTTCATGGGAAATAGATGGGCAACAGTGGAAACAGTATCAGACTTTATTTTTGGGGGCTCCAAAATCACTGCAGATGGTGACTGCAGCCATGAAATTAAAAGATGCTTACTCCTTGGAAGAAAAGTTATGACCAACCTAGATAGCATATTTAAAAGCAGAGACATTACTTTGCCGACTAAGGTCTGTCTAGTCAAGGCTATGGTTTTTCCAGTGGTCATGTATGGATGTGAGAGTTGGACTGTGAAGAAGGCTGAGCACCGAAGAATTGATGCTTTTGAACTGTGATGTTGGAGAAGACCCTTGAGAGTCCCTTGGACTGCAAGGAGATCCAACCAGTCCATTCTAAAGGAGATCAACCCTGGGATTCCTTTGGAAGGAATGATGCTAAAGCTGAAGCTCCAGTACTTTGGCCACCCCACGCGAAGAGTTGACTCATTGGAAAAGACCCTGATGCTGGGAGGGATTGTGGGGAGGAGGAGAAGGGGATGACCGAGGATGAGATGGTTGGATGGCATCATGGACTCGATGGACATGAGTCTGAATGAACTGTGGGAGATGGTGATGGACAGGGAGGCCTGGCGTGCTGTGGTTCATGGGGTCGCAAAGAGTCGGACACGACTGAGCAACTGAAATGAACTGTACAGTAGTTTGAACATTTTTTGGCATTGCCCTTCTTTGGGATTGGAATGAAAACTGACCTCTTCCAGTCCTGTGGCCACTGTTGAGTTTTCCAAATTTGCTGGCATATAGAGTGCAGCACTTTCACAGCATCAACTTTTAGGATTTGAAATAACTCAACTGGAATTCCATCATCTCCACTAGCTTTGTTCGTAGTGACAGCTTCCTGAGGCCCACTTGACTTTGTAGTCCAGGCTGTCTGGCTCTGGGTGAGTGATCACACCATTGCGGTTATCTGCGTCATGAAGATCTTTCTCATACAGTTCTTCCGTGTGTTCTTGCCACCTCTTCTTAATATCTTCTGCTTCTGTTAGGTCCGTACCGTTTCTGTTATTCCCAGCTAGAGTTGAGTAAAGTGATGGTCTGTCTTCTTATTTAAGCTCTCTTTGGTCTAGTGGGTGTTATTTTCTGAAACTCAGGTTCCTAATCTGCCAATTTGTAATGATAGTACCTATCCTCACAACTATTTAAAAGAATAAGTGAGACAATTAATGTAACCAAACGCCTAGTACAGCACCTGACCGACAGAGGTAGACCACAGACATTCACTCCTCTTACTTTTACTAGTTTATGGCATATTTGCAATCCACAGGACAAATATATTTTGCTCTCTTGTGTCATTAAAAGCATTTTCTATGTAATCCTTGTTACTCTGAAACAGCCTACCAACTTTTCCAATCCATTCTCCTACTGTTGGACATTGAGTTTAAATCAGAATTTGAATTATATACAGACAACTCTGTTGTTGTTGTTGTTACGTAACTCTTCTCTCCTTCCTAAAAGGTTTATTTCTTTATGAGGAAATCCCAGAGGTGGAATTATTGATTCCTTGAGTACAAACAATTATACAGCCCTGAGAGTAGATTGTAATAGTAGTGATAAAAGACTTTCTAGCAGACACTCCACTGAGTGTATAGGCACAGGACTTAGTAGTTCGCCAAACGATTCGCTCATTCTCCTTCAGCTTTCCACTTCTCAGAGAATTCAGACCCAGAAGAAGCCTTAGTGATTGTCTCATCATATCAAGGAAGGAAATTAAACCTATGGAAAAGAAGTGAGTTGTCCAAGATGATATGATCAGTCAGTGTGAATAACTGTCCAACCACTGTTCTTCCCACCATCCCTTGGACAAATTGAAAAATAAGATGCCCCTAACAGGTGTAGCGTGGGCTTCCCTGTTGGCTCAGTGGTAAAGAATCTGCCTGCCAACACAGGAGACGTGGGTTCCATCCCTGGGTCAGGAAGATATCCTAGAGAGGGAAATGGCAACCCGTTCCAGTACTCTTGCCTGGGAAATCCCATGGACAGAGGAGTCTGGCGGGCTAGAGCCCATGGGGTTGCAAAGAGTCAGTCATGACTGAGCACAGCACACAGCACCAGGGGCAGTCACGCTGCTTCCTCAAGTTTTTCAGACCCATTGCTTTAAGGAAAAGAAATGTGATACAGTTGTCTTCTGATGAGAAATTTAAGCGTGCCCTTCTGTTCTATTCATCCCTTCTCTTTTTAACTTCTGTGCGGACACTGTAACAAACAGAATAAAGAAGGAGGATCTGTGCTGAAGTATGGGGTTCAATATCAGAAAGTCAAAGGGAGAATCTAAAACTGACCAGCACGTTTCTGTCCCTGCGCCTGACAGCAAACCCTTCTCACTCAACTGCCTCCTGCTGGAGGTACAAAGACTGCAACTTCCCTCACGAGACTGTGAAGCAAAACCTGAGCAGTACTTTTCTGATATGAAGATAGTAGATCTATACACATAAACCACTGTGACAGTAATTAATGGTTCCTGGAGAATGACAGGACTTTGAGGAATTGTTTGCTCTATTAGTACAATTTTTAAACCACTCTAGAACCTAGCTGTCTGCTTTGTTTCAAAAGGTTCCTGATGATACCAGAGTAGAACAAAACAGAATCATTCATGTTTCATTTGAAGCTTTATTTCAGAAAAATATACTCCTTGTTTGATTCCAACCAAGAGAGACTGTTTGCCAGAAATTCATGGAACCATCCCCATGCAGGACCAATAAGACCAATGATTGACATAGGCTAAAAGAAAGAATTTCTCAGAAATGTGTACCACAGTCCTAATTCTGGGTTGGGGATGCAATGACCTAGTCTGCCATCAGAAGGATTGTACTGACATGAAAACAGATTCTCCATTTTTTCTGTATAGAAATTAGCAGCCCCCTATGTTTGCCCAAGATTGCCTGTCTTTGTAGCAAGAAAAGAGGGTGGGAGGGAGGGAGGAAACAAAGTGGGAGTGGAAGGTGGGAGGGATGAAAGGGGGGGAAAAGGAGGGGGGGAACATCCTCTGAGTTCCACAGAAATCTCTCATATAGAAGAAAAATATACAGTAACCATAAAAAGAAATGCATATCCCATTTCCTTAACATTCAGTAAAGAATGTTTTCTCTTAACCCAAACCAAAGCCTTCTTTTCTTTCCATTTGGATATGATTATCTGTCCTTTATTCCAATCAGCAGCTGTCATGTATGTCTTGGATAAAGGGTCAACTTCTTCTCCATGAAGCCAGCTCTTATTTTTCCATAAAGACACTTATATACTCTAACATTGGCACCAAGAACATTAGCCAAGATTTTAGCTCTGTTTAATAAGTATCTATCAGCAACTATATATCTTGTATCCCCTGCACACTCAGCACTGCACTACAGAATGGGAGGTGTACGAAGACTTGGACAAAAATGTAATCAGCTATCATTGAGCTCCTGCTCTATGATGACAGAAATATGTCCATTCTAGATCCTACTTTGGAGGCCCCCCGAAGGAAGACAAGTAGACAAAAAAAAAAAAAAAAAAGCAATGATATGGCAAAGTTGAAAGAAATGTACGTTACAGAAATAATACAACAAAGAAAAGAATTAATTGCCAGGGAAGTGGGGATGATCACAGAAGATTCCACTGAGGAGGTGGCTGCTGACCTCCAGATGAATGGCAGGAAAAGGGAAAGGACAGTTGGAACCTTCCATGGAAAGGCCTTGAAATATCATCCAACAAGGGAAAGTATAGAAACATCAGATTGCAGGTATAAGTAGAGGATGAGAGAGGCCACTGAATGTCATGGTGAACATTTTGGACTCTTAGAAGAAGCAACAAGAGGACTTTGAGAACTCTCTCAGGCAGCAATATGGAGGGTGGACTGAAAGAGATGGGTACTAGAAATAAAGAGAACTCATGGGTAAGAAGAGATCTTTGCTGTGGCCTCATGGAGTAAGTGAGGAAAGGAGGGAAGGAGCAGCCTGTCAGGGCACTTGCCCGCAGAGAATTACCCAGGAAGTGGAAACCCTATAGGGCGGGTCAGCATCTTTGAGGAAGAATCAGGAAATGCCTAAACCCAGTGACAAACAGCAGATATCCTGGATACCCACCTCTGGCCCTTGAGCTTTCCTTCCTCAACTAACTGATTCCTAATTCTACTAAGTGAAGGAAAGCAGAGGTCCTTCACATTTTCTCTGGCCCGATAGATGTCTGGCTCTCTAGTTGGGAAGGGGAGTTAGTAGAAATTGGCCCAGAATGAGTCTCAGGAAAGTTATGACCAACCTAGACAGCATATTAAAAAGCAAAGACATTACTTTGCCAACAAAGGTCCATCTAGTCAAGGCTATGGTTTTTCCAGTGGTCATGCATGGATGTAAGAGTTGGACTATAAAGAAAGCTGAGCGCCGAAGAATTGATGCTTTGGAACTGTGGTGTTGGAGAAGACTCTTGAGAGTCCCCTGGACTGCAAGGAGATCCAACCAGTCCATCCTAAAGGAGATCAGTCCTTGGGTGTTCATTGGAAGGACTGATGTTAAAGCTGAAACTCCAATACTTTGGTCACCTGATGCAAAGAGCTGACTCATTTGAAAAGACCCTGATGCTGGGAGGGATTGGGGGCAGGAGGAGAAGGGGACGACAGAGGATGAGATGGTTGGATGGCATCACCAACTCAGTGGGCACGAGTTTGAGTAAATTCTGGGAGTTGGTGATGAACAGGGAGGCCTAGCGTGCTGCAGTCCATGGGGTCACAAAAAGTTGGACACGACTGAGCGACTGAATGACTGACTGAGCTGAACTGAGTCTTACAGTAGAACAAGTGCCAAGGACACTAGAATGGCAGCTGTCAATTAGAAAGTGACTTTGCATGGAAATATTAAGGAGTCAGGGATATAGGCTTCTTCCCTCTATAGGCCCCTGGCCTATACAGGTTTCCTGAGATGAAAGAGATAGTGAGACCATAATAGTATTACAAGACTGTACTTTCATAGGAAAGTTTCTGCTTGATCTCTGCTGACCAATTTAGCAAATCATGTGTGAAAATATACCCACCGGGAAAAGCCAAAAAAAGGAAAAGCACACAAGCAAGGGGCCAGATACCAAAAATGGGAGGAGGGATGTAGCTCCTATGACATACATATGTCTCTTCCTCTTTGTTCCCATTGGTTCTGTCCTAAAAAGGGACCAAGCAGACTATCGCATTCATAGCCCTGAATCAAAGTAATTGAGGCTCTGTAAGACAAGGGTAACTTCACTGACTCTGTTACCTCCTGTCCTAAAAGTTCAGAAGGGCATATGGATAAAGTGGTTTTGATAAACAATAGGGCAAACAAATAAGGAGAGTTATAAACCATCAGTACAAGTGATGCACCATGGAATATACTGGAACATTGTTAAATTTTTTTTTTATTAGACCAACCTTTGAAAGAGCATGCCTCGTTATTTTAATTTCAATTACTATAACTCACATCACTGGATTCTTGTTATACCAGCCTTACTACTCAGAAACATTTACAACAATCAGCAATTCTTTCACTGGAGGCCCACAAATTACACTAAAAAGTATTGATAATTTCCTCTAATCACTTATTTTGAACAAGACATGAATGGAGATGAACGTGGAAATGAAATATCTTATGAACCTTCCAGTTTTGATCCAAAGGACTGATTCGTCACCACATGAAAGCACAATGGGCAATTACCAGATGGTTGAAATGACAATTAACTTCATCCTTAATAATTATAATTTGACAGACAATAAATCAAGATGGCAGCCATCTGTAAATAAACACCCACAGAGCCAGCTAAACAGTATTGCACAAGAGCTTAACCTCATAAAACCAGCAAACTAGTTCTGACTAGTGAGCAAGTAAATCTCCCAAAGACCAGAGAGGAGCAAATTTTTGGGTCACCATGTTCCTACATTTGTCAGCTGGACACAGTTGAGGGTCCAATGTTGTTTTGTTTTTTATTTTGCTTCCCCCTAGGACAATTATTGTTATTTTCCATGAAACATTAGGTCATTTTATAATATGGGATTATGACTTTTGGATTCAAGTGAAATTGTTCTCTCAAATAGCTCTACCCCCAGCCTTATATGGGTTTCCCTGGTGGCTCAGATGGTAAAGAATCCGTCTGCAGTGAGGGAGACCCAGGTTCGATTCCTGGGTCAGGAAGATCCCCTGCAGAAGGGAATGGCTTCCCATTCCAGTATTCTTACCCAGAAAATCCCAGAGGAGTTTTGGCTGTAGCCAGCACAGAGTCAGACACGACTAAAGCGACTTAGCAGCAGCAGCAGCAGCAGCCACACAGAGGAGTCTGGCTGGCTGCAGTCCATGGGGTTGCAGAGTCAAACACAACTAAGCAACTATGGCTGCACGCACACAGGATCTTATATAGTCCTTAGGGTATCTAGCCTTGACCACAGAGCAGCCTCTACAGAGTTTATTGTCTTCTTTCTTGAAGACCGCTCCTTCCTTATCTTCCATTATGCTCTCCTACTTCTATTTTTCAGAATTTTTTGCTGAATTTTGAAAATAATAATGGTGCTAGTATCAACAACAACCACCACTTGTATTCTTTATTTTCAGCTAACTGATCTCTATGCATTTTATTGGTCAATTCTCTTAGCCCTCCCAAGTGGACATCTTTTTTCTTTCAATTACTCTTGAAAGCACGAAGGCCAAGAATCATCAAGTCACTGGCCCATAGTCATAAAGTTCATAATTGGTGGAAAAAAGATTTTAACTCAAGTCTGTAATCCCAAAGCCATTGTTCTCAACTCTGATATTTATCTGACAGTTTTTATTTCTTTTCCCAATTTTTATGTTAGTCTTTAAAAAAAAAATCTCTTCAAATGTCTTTTACTTGTTCTGTCTTAGCTACTCCCACCTATCTGTCACTCATTGCTAAGAACTGTCAAATCTATGTTTAACCCTGATCTATCTCATGAGCACTAGATTCTCACAGTTAACATGCTGCTATACTCCACCTGGATTTACTCTTTCATTCAACAAAAATCTACCAAACAACTGTAGATGCAAGAAAGTTGGGGGGTGGGGTGGGGGCAGATGGAGACAAATAATAGATAAAATCTAAAGGTGAAATATAGAGTATGATAGATGGTAAGTGAAACTGAAGTCGCTCAGTCGTGTCCGACTCTTTGCAACCCCACGTACTATAGCCTACCAGGCTCCTCCCTCCATGGGATTCTCCAGGCAAGAGTACTGGAGCGGGTTGCCATTTCCTTCTCCAGGGGATCCTCCCAACCCAGGGATCGAACCCGGGTCTCCCACATTCCAGGCAGATGCTTTAACCTCTGAGCCACCAGGGAAGCCCATGATAGATGGTGATACATGCTAAAGAAAAACTACACAGAAGTAGGAGAGGGATTGGAAGATCAAATGTAAAAGGGAGGAGCCAGTTTAGATAAGGTAGCCAGAGGAGGCCTCACTGAGCAGATGCCATTGGAGTGAAGAGATGAAGGAAGTGCATTTAAGGAGCTCATTAGATGGACATTTGAGGAAACCCTTCTAGGCAGGGGAACAGTCATTGGAAAGTCTCATAAACAGAAGCACTCCAAGCACATCTGAGGAACACTAAGAGATCCCGTGTGGCAGCGTGACACCAAAGAGGGCTAAAGTAGAAGAAGAAGTCTAAGCAACAATGGGGCCAGGGGTTGGGAAAACTCAGTCATGCAAACCACCACTGTAAATACTTGGAGATTTTACTCTAAGCAAGATGGAGATGCCTTTGAGAAGCTAAGTACAGAGGAGTCATGATCTGACTTTTTTTAAGAGGACCACCCTGGCTGCTGAGTTGAGAACAGGTTGAGGAGGGCAAGGTGGAAAGCAGGGAGGCAGTTTAGAAGACTCCTTTGATAATCTTATAAAATATGATGATGGTTTTGATGAGAGTGGTAGCCTTGAAGATGATGAGAAATGGTCATATGCTGTATATATTTTGAAGAAAAAGCCAGCAGAATTTGCTGAAGGATCAAAAATAGAATTTAAGAGAGAGGAATCATGGAAGACTAAAGAACAGAGTTGCCATTTGCTAAGATGGGGAAATTTGCTGGGAAACAGGTCTGGGGATTGTGATTGAGGACATGATCAGGAGTTTAGAACTGGCTGTTTCCAGGTAAGTTTTGTACAAAATGGACATCTATTATTTCTAGTTCAACACACACACACACACACACAAACACACACATCCCTCACATACCTTCTCTTATATATTCCTCATCTCTATTAACAACATCACCATTCTGTCCAGGTATTCATGCCAGACTTAAGGGCCTTTTTTGATGCTCCCTCTCCACTCAGCATTAGACAAGTTCTTGTTCCATGAATATACCTTGTTTTTCTGTCCCAATGCACAAATCCTTCCCTCAATCTACATGATCCACCCAATCACATTCCACTCTACCTTGCTCGGCCAATATCAACTTATTCTTCAAGATACAACTTAAATGTATCTTCTCTGAAGCTTTCTATGAGCCCATGAGCAAAATCAGCTGCTCACTCCTCTTACTCAAATATTACTTACTCATCAAGCCAATATAACTTTTTGCACTTTGAGCATTTGTTGATACTTGTTGTATAGCGTGCAGGTGGGAATGATGAGAGATGAGGCCAAGAGAGGAAAAAAGAATGAGTTCAAGAAGGACCTTTAAAATTATGCTAAGGGCTTGTACTTAGTCATGAAGTTGATAGGGAATAATGATATTGCTTGAAGAAGGTGAAGGGTCTGGTTCAATGTGAGTCTTCAAGGATTCACTCTAGACCCCACGTGAAGCATGAGAGAGCAGGTAAAGAAAGACAGGCAAGACTTGATGAGCTCTTGAAATAAGACAGAGATAATGGGGATACAGTGGAGCCTGGCAGGTTACAGTCCATAGTGTTGCAAAAGAGTCAGACATGCCTTCGTGACAACAACAACAATGGGGATGAAGACGTGAAAAAAACATGACTTTTCTGAACTAGACTTCATGAGACTTGGGGACAATAACACTTATTGAGCCTTATTGACTCATTTAGCTTGTTCAGCTTTCTCATGAGGGAGACAGAATTCTTATTTCCATTTTACAAAGGGGTTAAACTAAGACACAGATAGACTGAATAAGTTGCCCAAGTCACACAGCTATTAAGTAGCTGAGCCTGGATATGAATACAGGCAGTTGCTCTAGGACCCATATTCTTTTCCCCTATCTTATACCTTCTACGGTATAGTGAATTAATATAAAACTATATTTAGCTGCACAAGAACATTTTTCCAACCAATATCAATCCAAATTTAATGTCTACTTCAATATTTTCATAAAATTGCCCTTCTAAAATGCACCATTCGTGAACAGTACATGCTATAACTTGTGTTTATATGGATGCTTAGCCACTATGTTATGTTTTTCTTAGTCTTTCTTCTCCCTCAGTCAAATGAGGGGAAACATCTAGCATATGGAAGCATTTCCACGCTATAAGTTATGCTGAAGGGGAATATTATGCAATTTGCAAACACTGTCAAATGAAATATAAATATGCATTAGAAAAATACAACAGAGACAAAAATGTCTTTGTATGGATGATTCATTTAGTCATTCTTTCTTTCACTCAACAAACTTTCATCAGGTACCCACTCTATGGCAGAGGTGAAGTAGTCAACAGCGAAAAGAGAGAGATGAATTAGACTTAAGCCTTGTCATAAGGAAACTCACGGTCTCATGATTTTTATTTTTAAATGGCCACAGCTGAATGGCAATTATTGCAGCTGACTCTCAGTAACTATCTCAGAGATAAACAGAGTTCTGTGCTTTGATTCATATAGAATTACAATCTCTAGCCCATCTTCATCTCTTATCAGCTGGACATGTCACCCCATCTATCTGAGCCTCTGTTTTCTCAAATGAAAATAAGACACTACCTTATAGGAAGATTATGGGAATTAGGCATTATGCAGGGCAGATAAATTCTAGTTTGAGCCAATGCAATCAATGAATGACTCTTGAGACCCTCATTTTCAATCACCAGTTGAAACTGGTTTTTCAGTCACCAGTACTCTTTCCAAGGGTATGATCAAAATTCACAACTAACCAAACATTCCCACATATTCCAAAACTATAAAATGTTAACAACAATGAACAACAATAAATCAAAAGCTCCCCTAGCAGCTTCAAGTAAGAAAGAAACAGTCCCAACTATCAGGAACTGAATTGGTCAAGTTCTTGGAAAAGCAGCCGATGCTTTATCATCAGCTAGTGCACACCAAGAGGAAGGACAATTTTTCTGAGCATCAGCTTATGGATGCGGAATTAAACTTGATGAAGAAAAGGTGAAGTTCTAATGAGGTGGATGAATCTAGAACCTATTATATAGAGTGAAGCAAGGCAGAAAGAGAAAGATAAATATTGTATTCTAGTGCATATATTGGAGAAGGCAATGGCAACCCACTCCAGTACTCTTGCCTGGAAAATCTCATGGACAGAGGAGCCTGGTAGGCTGCAGTCTATGGGGTCGCACAGAGTCGGACACGACTGAAGTGACTTAGCAGCAGCAGCAGCAGGAGCAGCAGTGCATACATATGGAATCTAGAAAAGTGGTCCTGAAGACTTTATTTACAGGACAACAGTGGAGAAACAGACATAGAGAATAGACTTATGGACATGGGGAGAGGGGAGGAGAGGGTGAGATGTGTGGAAAGAGTAGCGTGGAAACTTACATTACCATGTGTAAAATAGATGGCCAATGGGAATTTGCTGTATGGCTCAGGGAACTCAAACAGGGGCTCTGTATCAACCTAGAGGAGTGGGATGGAGAGGCAGATGGGAGGAAGGATCAAAACGGAGTGGATATATGTATACCTATGGCTGATTCATGTTGAAGTTTGACAGAAAACAGCAAAGTTCTGTAAAGCAATTATCCTTCAATAATAAATTAAAAAAAAAAAAAGAATAGCATTGCAGTGAATGCTAAGAACTAGTGTCCCTGTGGAGAGAGAAAACCAGAATTCTCTTGAAGATGTCCCAATAGGTTTTCTTCAGAGAAGTGACACCAGCTAAATGGTTGATTCTCTCCAGATAGGGAGACCCCAATAAACAAGTTTCCAGGAACATCACAGTCCCATCCATTACTCCAGCTGTGACTCATCAGGGGACTTCCAGGAAGAACTTAATAAGAGAAAAGAAAGACGATCAGACAGGTTCTTCAACATTCCCAAGGCAGACATCTCACCATGTAAGGGATAACTGGTGGAGGAGTAACTGCAGGAAATCAACAAATACTAAATACATTCCATGTATCAAGCTCTTTTACTTAGGCAACTTGTTTAATATTCACAATACCTCAATTAGGTAGGTAAGTAGTTATTATAATCTCCACTTTACTGGATGAAGAAACTGAAACTCGGAGAAGGTAAGCTGAAACTCTCATGAAGCAGTTCAAGAAAAGATCCCAATATCTGAGTATTAGTAGGTAGAACTTGAATCCAGATCTTTCTGACACCTAAACCTATGTTCACACTATTATGCCACTCTGTCATAGTAAAACCTGAAATCAGTTGGTATAGGATACCCCAAAACAATTTCTGCCCTTCTCTATCTGTCGTGAACCCCCAGGAGACTGACCTCAATGATTCCCAGTCTCCCTTGCTCTCTGGCTTCTGGCTAGGCATGGCCAATGGGTGGCATCAGCAAGTGTTCAGAGGATACAAGTGGAGAGGGTGGGGAATTTATTCTCCTGTTTCCATCCAGCCTTGCTGTACTGAGCCATGCCACATTCCTCAGCTACAGGTCCTGTTGGACCTTCCAGAGTACTTCCCAGGCACCCACCCTCCAAGCCCTACCCCCTTACCCCTTCTGCCTGAGGCAGCAAGAGCTTACTGATGCTAACAATTCCTGAGTGCCTCACCACTCCTTGTCGATTCCCTTAACGATGCCCATGCCTCTTAAATACTCTCTTCACAAAATTATATTCCACTAAACCCTTTTGAGCGTGCCATTTGTTTCCTACTAAGACTCTAATGATATATACTGAGTCAAAAACTATTGTATATTTAATTCGACCATAGTTTAGACTCTTAAATTGATCTTGGGATATCTTGTAAATAGCATCAACTTGCATCTTATGGAAATGAATCAGCTAAAATTACAGTGCACACATTTTGTTTGGATTTGATGAGCTCGCTGGAGGGACAATAAACTCCCCACATGTTATTGGCAACCACTGTGGTGAATGAAACTTCCCAGTCACATTTGGAATGTGATGTTTTTCCATGAGGCTGTGCTACAAAGATGAACTCCAAAGAATATGAAAACACACTTTAAAGACCCTGCCAGGAAGTTCTCTAGAATGTACGCAAAGCCGAGCTAAAACGTTTGTAACTCTGTCATAGAAAGTGGGGCTTCAGTTGGGAAAACGTGACTGAGATTACTTGAGCTCCCCCAGTTACTGGCTTTTGGAAATGATGAGTGAGTAATGTGAAAATGAACTGAGAAACATTTCAGCCTGAATGGCCTTTTTGAAGTTTTCACAGGGCTCCTATACAATAGGAGTTTGTCCAGGAAAGACATAAATCAAAGAGGCCAAATGGGAGGCTCCAAGTCATACCTCAGTGGGTGTGCTGGGTGAAGGCTGAGGCTCTGTTTACACACATTAGAATAAAGTTGAGATTTGAGCTCCTTATTCCCCAAAGTATGTACCTTCTCCAAAAGAAAATGTACCAAAATAATAATAATAATAATAATTGCCAGCTACTTCTCCCGAAAATTATCATCACAATTATCTCATTCTCTGCCTTACTCCACCCAGAAAGATCTACCTGTGGTGAGTTACAGGCACAAGACACAGGTTTGGCTTGGGGAAAGTTTAAAGAGACAGATTTTTTGTTGCTGGGGTTCCTCAGTGTTATGGCTTTTGGCATTATTGCAAACATGGTACTTCGATTTTTATGCGTTATCCCCTGAAGGATATTTTGTAAGAGAATATGCTTTCTCTTCTAAACCCACCTGTAAATCATTTAGTATCCATCTTCCCATGCTGCCCCAACAAAGTTTTATTGTTGCGTGCACTTTACACCCACAGTAGAACACAGAGTAGATATGCAAATATTTGCATGAGTCTATTTTTATTTCCAGTCTGTGACAACTTTTTGGGAGGGGTAGGGAATAGGGCTATAATCAGCACAGTCAAGCTTTAATTGCCCTAGACATTGGAGGTGCTCTTTTCCATTCCTCTCCTAGCTGCGTGGCTCTAAGCAAGTTACATAACATCCCTGGCTTTCCCCATCCGTAGACCAGGGACATGAACTCTTGCTTCATGACATTGTTGTGATGACTAAATACTATAATCTTTGTGAAGGGCCTAGCATGATGATGGGGAAGGTTTCCTAAAATCTAGCTCATGACATTCCTTCCGAACTGATACCATGGACACTTGATATAAGAAGCACGAGAAAGGATGGAGGCTATTAAGAGATGGTCTCTGGAGGAAACCTGAATTAGTGGGCAATCTGATTTCACCAGTAAAGCTTCTTTATGAATGAACGTCGCAGAACTATGTTGAGGCCAGTATCACACCTTGTATGTGAGGACCAGGTAACCAAATGTTGTATGTAAAACTCAGATAATGTATTGATGTTTGGATTTGTTAAAAAGTGGAAAGATCTTTGTCTAGCTAGAAACCTGGTCCTCACATACAAGGTGTGATACTGGCCTCAACACAATCAAATGTACTGCATTTGGTTATTATGTCTCTCTTCTTAATTCTTTTAAATTAAGAAAGGGCCCCTTCAATGGGCCCAGGAAGAGGCCAGGCCAGTTGTTATGTAGAATGACCACTATCTGAACTTGTTCCCTTATGCTGTCTGTATCTTTTGTTTCCAGCAACCTGGAAGATGGACCTAAAGGTTTGGTTATATTCTTATTAAAAGTCTGTGACAAGAACACATCATAGGTGAGTAGATCTACTTCATATTATGTCACATTTGGAAGCACAATACACTGTACTGCCCATAAAGGAGATTAGTAAAACTGACATCAAATAAATTGACCCTATTTAGAGAGGAAAACTCTGAAGTTAAGGAGGTTAGTAACATGCCTAATATGCAGTTAGTAAGAGACTGAGGCATAATTCAATCTGTTACCTGCCCAAGAAAGTCAGGGAGAGAGGACTGATGGACAGACTCTCGAAATATTCTAAGTGGACCACCAGAAGTGTATGATGCTGCGTCGAAGCAAGACTGCAAGGCACACTCATAGGAAGGGAACTAACTGTCTTCAGTGGCGGTGGGTGGGAACGGGGTTATGAGTTGTGATCAGTTCAACATATGACCTGACGAAAGCTTAGTGGGAAACCTTCCTTTAAAAGTTTGTATTACAATCAACTAGGCACCAGAAATAAAGTAAACTTTTCAATGCTCTCTTATAAACATGTTTGTATTGCAATGTTTGAGAGAAGGCAGTCAGAGGCTTGTGAAAAGCACCCTCAACTAGCTTATCTGGCACGTAAGAGCCAGTTAATAGCTATTTGTTAATTGAATGAACCGATTTGTGGCAAGTGTCATCCTGCTTGACTGCTAATCAATTCCCAGGGCCAGTGGTTCTAGTTCCTCAATATCTCCTGACCGCATCTACTCTTCTGTATCACTTCTCCAACTGCTTTGGGGGAGCCACCATCTCTCCTGAAAATACTGTAACAGCCTCTAAATTGGTCTACTCTTCCATTCTTACACCTTCCAATCATCTCTCTACAATGCTGCCAAAATAATTTTTAACACTGCAAAGTGGATTTAAAATTGACCTAAAATCCTTTCAGTGATTTCTATTTATACTTTGGTAAAATAAAATTCAAGCAACCTACCCTGTCTTAGGAGGCTCTGCATGATCTCATCCCGTCGACTTCTTCAGGCTCCCCTTTTCCCTTCGTATCTGAAGCTCTATTCCATTGGTCTTTCCTTGCTCCCTTATCATGTCAGTCTCTTTCCTGCGTTTGAGTCTTTGCAGGTGCTGTTCCTTTTTTCTGATGTCCTTTCCCTCATACCCTGAACGCCTAGAGTGTCCTTCCTTACTATTTTACCTTGAATAGCACTTTTTCAGGGGTGCATTCCTTGACTCACAGATTGGGTTAGATCTTCCTATTATAGCCTTCATTTAATGCCTTGCTATTACTGTTGTTTTAATTAAATTTGTGGTTTAAAAATTGCTTGTATGTATGTACATATGTATGCCTTTCTAAGCTGTAAGTTTCAGGCTAGAAGGAACCACCTAGGTTAAAGTCATATTTGTAATCCCTAGTATTCCCTGTAGGTCTAGCACAAAGCAATTATTAATTTAAAAAACTGAAACTATGAATGAGTGAAATTTATGAAATTTATCATTTCATAGTTCTAATCAAACATCACATCTAAAACTGGTTAGTACTTTTGGTCCTCAGTCCTCTGTACAATTTCAGCTTTGCAATCCCTATTTTGACAATTGGGAGGTCTGCAACATTAGGATCTTGGGTGCCCTGAGATTTTGACTCTAAACAGCTCTGGAGCAATTCTTTCCTTCATTCATATCACTTATAAGCTGGTAGGCACAATAGTAGGGCTTCCCAGGTGGTCCACTGGTAAAGGATCCGCTTGCCGATGCAGGAGAGGCAGGAGAGATGGTCAGTCCCTGGGCCAGGAAGATCCCCTGGAGGAGGAAGCGGCAGGCCACTCCAGTATTCTTGCCTGGAGAATCCCATGGACAGAGGAGCCTGCCGGGCTACAGTCCATGGGGTTAGGAACAGTCAGACATAATATCACGACTGAGCACACACATAGGCATAATAGTAAGGGACAGGGCAGGAGCCAGGAAAGTTCAAAGGAGATATCTCTCCATATTTGGTGTAGGGGAAGTGGAGGCTTCAGGGATGATATACAAAAGGAACAGACTCCTGACCTGAGTTTATTAATAGAATTGAGTTTACCAGGGGAATAAGGAGGGGTGGTATGGGCATTCCAGGTATATGGAACAGCTTGTGAAAGGAATGGAAGGAAGAGACAATGTGGCATTTTCAGGGCACTGTAAGTGAGGCTAAAGAGTGAGCAATGAGACCAGAAGCCAGTGAAGCAAGTGAGGTCTGGATCACAAAAGATCCTCCTGCCATGTTAAAGGAGTTTAAACTTTATGCAAAGTGTGATGAGAAGTCAGTGAAGGCAGTATAGCAAGGAGTAAAATGAATAGATATGCATTTTTAAAGAACTGCACAAACTACAGCTCAAATGAAGAAGAAAGACAAACTCCAAATTCAACTCAGTAACAGTATTGAATTCAATTTGATAATTCTTGACTTTGTCAGGACATGTGTTTTTGTACTTCTTTTTCCACTTGCCAAATCAAACATGCCTATAGCACTGTGTAGAAGTAGTATGATCTGCTAGTTAACCCTTTCCCTCTCTATTGAAAGGAAGGTTGAATTATTGTATCTCTTGATTACTCACACATGGGGCAGCCACACCACCACCATCACCCGCCCCTCGCCTCCCCACTTGAGCTGTCCCAGAGAGTTGGGCTCTGCTGCTGGGTTCTGTAGTTTTTATTTATTTAACGAAAGCTAGGAACATGGAAAACAACAGTCTCTGAGCACGTGGATGGGTTTCCTTGCAGAAGTCTGAGCTGGCAGTTATTTTGATTAGCAACACATTTTATAAGGACAGAATCAGAAATGGAAACATGTCAAGGCCTCTTTAGCTATTGAGTTTGGCAGATTCATATGAGTGTGCCTGGGCATGGTAATCAGCTCTTAACAACCCTCCATCTCTCCCAAGGGAACCACGTGACCACACAAAATGTTCCCTCTGCGTATAGCCCCCACTTGGGTTGGAGGACTTACCAATATCACACACTAAATGCTGAAGATTCAAGAGTCCTCTTAGAGCCAGTTCTGGGAACTAAAGCCTTCCCAAACCTAAAGTCATTCCTCTTTTATCTGTCCCCATACCAATTTCTCTGGTTTTTAAAAGGTTTCACTCCCTTTTAAGAATCAGTACTTCTAGATATGCATCTCAATATGCTAAGTTTTTCTCTGTAACACCTACTTTGCTTTTGAAAGATGATTTCCCCTTTTTATTGCCCCAGTGACTTCCCAGAATCTTGGAGAGATATGTGTGTGTATGTACTGTTGTGACTTGATATATAGCTGAGATGAATCATAGCATGCTCATACCATCTAAAAATGACAGATGACTATGTATACTGTTCTAACAGGGAGATCTTCTCAATGAATGAATTAAGTTTACAGGGCGCCATCTGTTTCCCTACCCTTTCCTTATCTTTTTCAATCACCGAATTTCTTTCTGTGCCAGACATATGCAAAGTACAAAGGGTAAGAAAAAACAGGTCTGTAACTTTGAGAAACTCTCAATTTAATGGGGGAAAGTGATCCATGGACCAGTTTAAAACAAAATGGTAAGAGTAGTGATGGATATATACACAAATTTCTTTGGTTTTCAAGTGACAAAAACCAACTTGAAGCAGCTTAATAAAGATAGAAAATTTGTCAGAAGGAGAAAACACTGCATTAAATTCAAAGTCACATCTTGGAAGGAACCAAACCCCCTGGGATGGGCTAGAAGACCTCAGACACAACTTTTCCCGGGGTCTCTCATGTTCTCACTCCTTCTTCTTTGTGTCTCTGTTATTTGCCTCTCCTGAGAACGGAATGGCTACCCACTCCAGTATCCTTGCCTGCAGAAGTCCATGGATGGAGAACACTGGCAGACTGTAACCCATGGGGTCACAAAGAGCCGCACACAAGTTAGTGACTAATGCTTTTCTCCTGAGCTAACTGTGAAGAAGGCTGAGCGCCAAAGAATTGATGCTTTTGAACTGTGGTGTTGGAGAAGACTCTTGAGAGTCTTTGGACTGCAAGGAGATCCAACCAGTCCATTCTGAAGGAGATCAGTCCTGGGATTTCTTTGGAAGGAATGATGCTAAAGCTGAAACTCCAGTACTTTGGCCACCTCATGCGAAGAGTTGACTCATTGGAAAAGACCCTGATGCTGGGAGGGATTGGGGGCAGGAGGAGAAGGGGACGACCGAGGATGAGATGGCTGGATGGCATCACGGACTCAATGGATGTGAGTCTGAGTGAACTCCGGAAGTTGGTGATGGACAGGTAGGCCTGGTGTGCTGCGATTCATGGGGTCGCAAAGAGTCGGACACAACTGAGTGATTGAACTGAACTGAACTGAATATTTCATTATCTAAATTTAAACAAACATTTCAGACTACAGTTAATATCTTGGTAACAATTCAGAAATTTCTGGGTAACAATTCATAAATTTAAATAAATATTCCAGACTACAATTAATATCTTGGTAAGAAACCATCACTACGAACAAAGCTAGTAGAGCTAATGGAATTCCAGTTGAGCTAATTCAAATCCTGAAAGATGATGCTGTGAAAGTGCTGCACTCAATATGCCAGCAAAGTTGGAAAACTTAGCAGTGCCCACAGGACTGGAAAAGGTCAGTTTTCATTCCAATCCCAAAGAAAGGCAATGCCAAAGAATGCTCAAACTACTGCACAATTGCCCTCATCTCACATGCTATTAAAGTAATGCTCAAAATTCTCCAAGCCAGGCTTCAGCAATATGTGAACCATGAACTTCCAGATGTTCGAACTGGTTTTAGAAAAGGCAGAGGAACCAGATATTAAATTGCCAACATTCGCTGGATCATGGAAAAAGCAAGAGAGTTCCAGAAAAACATCTATTTCTGCTTTATTGACTATGCCAAAGCCTTTGACTGTGTGGATCACAATTAACTGTGGAAAATTCTGAAAGAGATGGGAATACCAGACCACCTGACCTGCCTCTTGAGAAACCTATATGCAGGTCAAGAAACATCAGTTAGAACCGGACATGGAACAACAGACTGGTTCCAAATAGGAAAAGGAGTACGTCAAGGCTGGATATTGTCACCCTGCTTATTTAACTTCTATGCAGAGTACATCATGAGAAAGGCTGGGCTGGAAGAAGCACAAGCTGGAATCAAGATTGCTGGGAGAAATACCAATAACCTCAGATATGCAGATGACACCGCCCTTATGGCAGAAAGTGAAGAAAAAGTAAAGAGCCTCTTGATGAAAGTGAAAGAGGAGAGTGAAAAAGTTGGCTTAGCTCAACATTCAGAACACTAAGATCATGGCATCTGGTCCCATCACTTCATGGCAAATAGATGGGGAAACAGTGGAAACAGTGTCAGACTTTATTTGGGGGGGCTCCAAAATCACTGCAGATGATGATTGCAGCCATGAAATTAAAAGACGCTTACTCCTTGGAAGGAAAGTTATGACCAACCTAGAGAGCATATTCAAAAGCAGAGACATTACTTTGCCAACAAAGGTCCATCTAGTCAAGGCTATGGTTTTTCCATGTATGGATGTGAGAGTTTGACTGTGAAGAAAGCTGAGCACCAAAGAATTGATGCTTTTGAACTGTGGTGTTGGAGAAGACTCTTGAGAGTCCTTTGGACTGCAAGGAGATCCAACCAGTCCATCCTAAAGGAAATCAGTCCTGGATGTTCATTGGAAGGATTGATGCTGAAGCTGAAACTCTAATACTTTGGCCACCTCATGCGAATAGTTGACTCATTGGAAAAGTCTCTGATGCTGGGAGGGATTGGGGGCAGGAGGAGAAGGGGACGACAGAGGATGAGATGGCTGGATGACATCACCGACTCGATGGACATGAGTTTGGGTAAACTCCGGGAGTTGGTGTTGGACAGGGAGGCCTGGCATGCTGCGATTCATGGGGTCACAAAGAATCAGACACGACTGAGCGACTGAACTGAACTGAACTGCACAATTCAGAAATAATCTGATTGGATTAGATATACATCTTTGATCCATCCAATCACATGCAGCCAAGTGGCAAATTGTCTGTTACAGCTAAGTGGCAGTTATTTTACACAAATCACTATTCAGAAACTCCACACATGCGAACCCTAATTTGCTCTCAAGAGAAACAAAGAATATTATACTGTTCTGCACTGTTTTTTCTCCAATTAGACAGTGAAGTCAATGGATACCTTTAAGATGATTGGCTAGTTTAGACATATTTCTTTGAGGAACACATAGAATCAACAGGAGTCCATTTAAAACTTTTAAAGGAGAAAAGGATGGAGGGGATAAAGGAAAAGACATCCTTATATCCTAAGAAATAAATGCACTCAAAGTTCTAATATGTATTTTATGAGACAGTACTGTGTGTTTAGTTTAGATGCCAAGATTATGGCCCATATGGTGAGCTTAGCACCAACTGGCAGAAGCCCATAAGAAAAATGGTATGGTTAAAATGTACTGGAATCTTACTCCTATAATTGCTAGTTTCCAAGAAGCTCTGATTCTATCCTATACACATCTCCCAAAAGCTGTAGGAACTTTTTAAGGCCACTGACCCGAACACCAAGATTATTATTTTCAAAAAATCTATTCCAACTACCATAATGCCTCAGAAACCAAAGCACTTGTTAATCCATTTTGAAGTTCATTTGGGTCAAACAAAAGAGAACAACCTTGACTTTTAAGCACATGACCTCCAGTTTAATGTTTATTTTTTAAAAATATCACAACATTGTTAATCATCTATGCTCCAATACAAAAACAAAAAATTTAATATAAAAAAAAACAATGTTCACTGTTTTGATATTTAAAAACACTTTTTAAAATAAAAGGCTGCTTTTGCTTTGAGAAGCACACACAGCGAAATGCCTGGCAGAATATCCAAGTTCTCCCAGGAGGTAGCTACAATAAAAAGGAGAGATGGTATTGGCTGTAAACTTTACCATCATGTTAGGTGAAGCCTGGAGAAGGCAATGGCAACCCACTCCAGTCCTCTTGCCTGGAAGATCCCATGGACGGAGGAGCCTGGTGGGCTGCAGTCCATGGGGTCGCCAAGAGTCGGACATGACTGAGTGACTTCACTTTCACTTTTCACTTTCATGCATTGGAGAAGGAAATGGCAACCCACTCCAGTGTTCTTGCCTAGAGAATCCCAGGGACGGGGGAGCCAGGTGGGCTGCCGTCTATGGGGTCACACAGAGTCGGACACGACTGAAGTGACTTAGCAGTAGCAGTAGTAGGTGAAGCCACTCTTCATTCATTCATTTTCAAGCATTCATTCAACCCACCTTGGTTCCCATTGAGCCCGTCTTGGCTTTGAGGTTCTGTGGGAATCCAAGGCAAACCACAGCCACTAAAGACACATTGCTTCCAAGTAAGAAGGAGAAAGAGATAAGAACCCACATACCTAAACAGCAAAGCAGGGTGTACTAAATAACATTCAAAGCACTAAAGAAGGCTGGAAGAGAACGTAGCAGTAAGGTGTTTGGCTTTGGAAAAATTGAAAAAATGAGGTTTAAACACCAGGTTTGCCACTTCTAGCTATTTGACCGTGATCAAGTTTTTACTATCATTTAACTATAGTGTTTTCATCTGCAAAATGAGGATAATAAGAATACTCACCTCACAGAATTGTGGTGTATATAAAGTTAGAACAGAATGGAAAGGAACTTGTTGTATGGAAGAAATGCTGCTTGTCCTAGGCCTTAAGTGATGGCTTCTATATTTGAAAAATAATGTAAATAATGTACTATAAATTTGTTATACACAATAACTGTACAAACTTTCAAAAAATATAATGAGTTAAGAAAGAAAAATAAATTCCAATTCCCATTTCCAGTGACAAACCCTAGTGAAATTTTGCTAAACTTCTGTCTGGCCTTTTTTCTTCTCATATATTAATACAATTATATGTAATAAATAAATAATATAGTTAAATTTCCTATATTTTAGAGTCAAAGAAACTAACTAGTTATTTCCTTTATTAATTTTCTATTGCTTTTTATTTTAGAGGGCCTCATCTAAATTTACATATTGTATGTTAACATATACTGTTTTATGCTATATCATCAGCTAGGGCTTCCTAAACTCTCTTTAACAATTCAAGGCTAAAAGGATAGGATTAAGAATAAACTATGAATTAAAAGAAAAGATGCAAAGAAAGAAGGAAAAGTCCTACTCTAAAACACATAAAAAGAAGTTGCTCACTGATTAACTCACATTTTTACATACAGACTATATGCTGTTATACTAGGCTCTGAGGATTGTTCTTGTTTAATCCTTAAATTGTGTCCCACTCTTTGCAACTCCATGGACTGCAGCATGCCAGGTTTCCATATCCTTCACTCTCTCCCAGAGTTTGCTCAAACTCATATCCATTGAGTCGGTGATACCATCCAACCATCTCATCCTCTGTCATCCCCTTCTCCTCCTGTCTTCAATCTTTCCCAGCACCAGGGTCTTTTCCAATGGATCAGCTCTTCATATCAGGTTGCCAAAGTATTGGAGCTTCAGCTTTAGCATCAGTCCTTTCAATGAATATTCAAGGTTGAATTCCTTTAGGATTGATCTCCTGGCAGTCCAAGGGACTCTCAAGACTCTTCTCCAGCACCAGTTGAAATTCTTCAGTGTTCAGCCTTCTGTATGGTCCAACTCTCACATCCATACATGACTACTGGAAAAATCATATCCCCTGGAGAAGGGAAAGGCTACCCACTCCAGTATGCTGGCCTGGAAAATCCCATGGACTCTATAGCCCATGGGGTTGCAAAGAGTTGGCAATGACAGAATGACTTTCACTTTCACTGGAAAAAACATAGCTTTGACTATATGGACCTTTGTCAGCAAAGTGATACCTCTGGTATTTAATATGTTGTATAGGTTTGTCATAGCTTTCCTTCCAGTGAGCAAGTGTCTTTAATTTCATGGCTGCAGTCACCATCCACAGTGATTTCAGAGCCCAAGAAAAGAAAATCTGTCACTGCTTTCACTTTCCCCCTTTCTGTTAGCCATGAAGTGATGGGACCAGAGCTATGATCTTAATTTTTTGAATGCTGAATTTCAAGCCAGCTTTTTTCACTCTCCTCTTTGACCCTCATCAAGATGCTCTTTAGTTCCTCCTCACTTTCTGCCATTAGAGAAATCGGCATGTCTGAGGTTGCTGATATTTCTCCCAGCAATCTTGATTCCAGCTTGTCATTCATCCAGCTCAACATTTTGCATGATGTACTCTGCATTGAAGTTAGAAAATCTTGTTGTACTCCTTTCCCAATTTTGAACCAGGAAGCTAGAGTTCTTATTAAACTGTATGTCAATGGGAAAAGGAAACCAATGCACTATATATGAAGCTTCTGCCCTGCATGATATATAAAATACCATTTACCATAGTAGCCCTGAGAGGTAGGTGTGACGGTCCAATTCACATGTGAAGAGACTGAGGCAGAAAGGAGATGTGACTTGTTCTAGGTAATAGGTAGACAAACTAGAATTAGAACCAGCTGGCTTCACGAGTATGCAATCCATGTAGTCATGCGGCACCTGGTGCTCTCAAGGGTCCCAGTTGTCGCCAGTTTGAAATTTTTAATAACCTTATCTCTGAAGTTGAGTTTTATAAATGAAGTCTAACAGGCCCATGGCATTTGTTCTTGGAGCTTGGCACCCACAGTGCATATGCACTCTCATCTTCCACCACCTCCTTGACTCCCTGGATGGGTTCTTGGCCTTCTGCTTCCTGACCCCAGCTCCCTGCTGCCTGGCCTTGCCCGCTTCACACACAAGCACTGGGTCCTCCACCCAGGCCAGCAAGGAAGTCTTATTGGCAGCAAGAGGTCTTCCTTTTGCCCACAGTGGGCCTGTGGGCACAGGAAGAATTCATGAAGGTGTGCCCTTCAGCATCTCTGGATAAGGCAAGGCAGTGCCTGTCCTTGCCATGGGCTAGCAGTGCTGCACACATTTGGCAGGTGAGTCAGTGGAGACCTCTTACTCACTCCCATACAGGTACCAAGAGTGTCCCTGCAGAGAGGTTGCAGTCCCTTAGGAGATGATCTTATGGGAAGCAGAGATTGAATTCCCCATATGGGGCCTCTCATTTTCACCTTCCATGTCCCATGTCCTTTCCATGGGCTCTGCCAGTTATGTAGCAGGCCCTGATCCAAATCCAGACCAGAATGACTTCAAAGTCTTTGTTTCCTGCAATGTCCCACAAGGTTGAGGATCAGCACAGCAGTGTGAGTCTGAGGTCAGAGGGCTTCAGTCAGCCTCGCACCAGAAGTTCTGGCAGGAACCCGGCAGAACAACTCTGCGCCAGCTGCCTGGAGAACATCCACCATTTTTCCTGCCTAAGCAGCAGTTTCTATCATACCTACATTGTCTCCCTCCTTTTCTCCGTCCCCATGAAACAGTTCTTCTGTTTTACTGTGCAGAAGTATCTCTTTCCTTCTATACTCCCCTTCAGAGGAATCATGCCAGTGGTAATAGGTGAGTCACGTTGGTGGAGACAGACCTGAGAGGTCTTGAAAAGTCTCGAATGCTCGATAGGAAGAAAGTGAACTGGAGAAGAGGCAAAGGAAACAGAGATTAAGGGGGAGGATGACCAAACATCCTGGTTTTCACAGAGCTGAGGAGTTTCTCAGGATATAAAACTGGACAGCCTAGGGTGAACTAGGATCATCAGTCACTCCAGAAGATCAAAGCATAGAAACAGTAACCACTAACGATGCCAGTGTTTCACAAATGCCAAAGCCCTTTCCTTTCCATGATCAAATCTCATTCAGACACCAATCGTGTAGGGAAGGCTGAATGGATTACCAACCTCTTTTACTTATGAAGATGCCAGGGCTTAGAGAATATAGTGATTTACCCCAAATTCAAGAGTTCGTAAGTACTGGATACACCTGAAACTAACACAACGCTGTGAATCAACTCTACTCTGATATAAACTAAAATTTTTTGACGTGGACCATGTTTTTAAGTCTTTACTGAATTTGTTACAATATTGTTTCTGTTTTATGTTTTGGTTTTTGGGCTGTAAGGCATGTGAGATCTTAGCTTCCCTGGTGGTTCAGTGGTAAAGAATCTGCCCACAAAGCAGGAGATCTGGGTTCGATCCCTGGGTTGGGAAGATGCCCTGGAGAAGGGAACAGCAACCCACTCCAGTATTCTTGCCTGGGAAAGCCGATGGACAGAGCAGCCTAGTGGGCTACAGTCCATGGGGTCAAAAAGAGTCAGACATAACTGAGCAACTAACACTTTCACTTTCATGTGGGGTCTTAGCTCTCTGACCAGGGATTGAACCCATATCCCCTGCTTTGGAAGGCAAAAATCTTAACCACTGGACCACCAGGAAGTCCCTAACTCTTTGTTTTAATTAAAAAACAAAAAGACAGACATGGAACAATACTGCAAATTTACATAAGTTAACAAAGTAGAACTAATGAGACCCGATAACTGATTGAATGTGCTGAAGAAGAGAGAGAAGATGGGCTTTGGGTTGACTGAGAGCAGAACACTTTCTTGAAAAGAAATAGAGAAATTAAGAAGAAAGAATTGTTTGGGTTGGAGCAGCTCATGTTCTGAATCTCTTCAGTGGGCCAAGTTCTTGAAAATACTCAGCCAAAATCATGGCTGCCTAATCAATCAATCTGTTTTAAGCTCTGAGACACACCTTGGCTTTCTGCTTCTACTCAGGAAATACTCTAATATTCTAGGCCCCCTTCCTGACAAGATAAGCATTAAGTACTGGCAGTAAATCACGGTGACTTTACAGTGGGCAGGGAGTAAGCAAGAGGTAATCAATTCTCTGTAAAGGTACTGAGGCTGGGAACCACAAAAGTAACCCAGAAGGGAGGGAAGTGGAGAGGTTGCATGCTGTGGAGACAGCAACCACTGGAGACAGTGGATGCTGTCTTTAGGATTCCTTTCTTTCATTTACTCAATTAATTTCTTTAAAAATCAATTTCCAGAAGCCAGGCTACATTCAGAGAATGCGAAATGACAGTCCTGTCATTGCAAATCACATTTATCTATCACTGAAGAACACAGGCTGTGACCTGTGCTATAATATATGTCTGTCAGTGTTTGGTGTTGGGGGGAAGTCTAGGAAAAATAATGTAAATTTGACCTTGAAGAAGGAGCTAAAAAATTTCCAAGTAAACAAGGATAGAAAAAAGCAACTCATTCTCTTATTCATTTATTCAGCTGAAGATTTATTTAGTGTCTACACAGTGTGCCTGGACCTGCTTTAAGTGACTAGTCTCCAGACCCTACTCAGAGACGGCATTCAAGGCTGCCATGCTATGCCATGCTTAGTCTCTCAGTTGTGTTGACTCTTTCTGTAGCCCACTAGGCTCCTCTGTCCATGGAATTTTCTAGGCAAGAATACTGGAGTGGGTTGCCACTTCCTACTCCAGGGGATCTTCCTGACCCAGGGATCGAACATACGTCTCCTGCATTGGCAGGTGGATTCTTTACCACTGCAACGCCTGGGAAGGCCAAGTTCAAGGCTATCTGGTACCAACTTGTACCATACTGGGACTCCTCCACAGAGGACCAAAACCTTCTAGAAATGGAGAAGGGTGGAGGAGAGGACTTGTGTCCAAAGATGAATTCCCCTATAGTCCTCTGCTTCAAGCTTACCTGAAGGGCAGATGTAGATACACTACCTGTAGAGAATTTATGGGATGAGTATAACAAATACAGATGTTACCACTTCTTAAAGCATGTGTCATGTTGCCAGGACTGAGTTTTGTCACGTTTTAAGTTCATCCTAACTTTATTTCTGATGCCAAAATGAAAACTCAGAGAAGTTAAACACTTTCCTCAATGCCACACAGCCAAGAAGTAAGAGTCCAGTGTCTTTCTGACTCATATTCTATGCTCTGACCACTGTACTGGACTTTCTCTAAGGCAAGTAACTAGTGTGTGACTATTGATGGAATCCTCAATCCTTCATATCTTACATTCCACAACTGCTTTACTTTTATAATTATCGTTACTCCTTCTACTACTATAAATATTAATAATAGAAGGCAGGATGTTATGTAACAATCATGTTTCATGATAGAAATAACTAATCCTGGGCTCTTCCAATAGGAAACAGCTAGATATTTATTTATTGGATGAGCTTTAAGATCACTCCTACTCTTTGAGATGCTGATTTCCTGAAAACTCTAGGATAAAGCTCAGAACCAATCTTGTTGAGTTTCACTGGTAACCAACACATTCGTGAAATTTTCCCTCCCTGTTCTCTCAGCTTCTTTTTTTTTTTTTTTTTGGTTTTGTTTGTTTGTCTTACTGCACATTTGTTTAATTCTTCCAAAATGCTGGTAGAAGTTACTAAAGTTGTGTAAGACCTCACATTATCAATCTAGGCTATTCAAAGCATATGCTAGCACAGACTGTTTTGTGGATATTATTCCTCTTGGTTACAATTATGACAACCAAACAGAGCTTTTACTACAAACAAAGTTGCAATTACAAATTAAAAAAAAAAAAAAAAGTATCTGGGCAACAGAGAAAAGCTGTATCTCCGAAATTGACTCTTAGTTTTTAGAAGCAGAAGTGGGGCCGAGGAGGAGGAGGAAAGAGGATTATGCCGCCTACATTCAGCGATTCCATCCAGAAAGCAGCCCAGCCTCACTTCTGTGGCCGAGAACCTTGACTCCAGCTTCCATCTGGTTTCCATAAGGCAAGGGAACTTGGCGAATGACTGGCCACGTAAGTGCTGCACGTGCATATCCTGACCACGAGCACCAGTATAAGAAGCCAGACGGAATGAAGAAATTTCCCTTGGTCCCTCCGTGCAGTCAAGAGCAGGGAAAGTTGTTGCTTTCGAGAAAAATGGAACTCTCCTCCACCCTGCCAGGCAGGTTCATAAAGAACTAAGCATTTAACTGCATCAAGAATGCCCAAACCCCCAGTAATGTGATGTTACCAATTATTCTAGAAATGTCAGGTATATGGTCCAACTCCACTGCTGCTATCAATTCTATATGTACGCACAGGCAGCAGGACCTAAGAGAAAGAGCCAGAACTTGGATCCAAATGGATATGACAATTCTGTTACTCGCTAACTGTGTAGCCTTGAACAGAGTACTTAAACTGTTTGAAAAGCATGCAGACTGGCCCTAATTTGTGAGATTCCTATTCATGATACATAGGAAACATCCTGTACACAGTGGATGTTTACTAAATAGCTAATTAAGGCTGAGGTGATGCTTTTGTTCAGGACTTGTAGTTATTAAAACATGCTTATTGTATGTCTGGCCCTGGGATACTGCACAAACATTGCCCCCCATTAACCTCTTTAACGCAACTTAGTTGCTTTTAATTTATACAACTTACAGCACTTCAATTCAAAGGTCATGGAAAATTCAATGGTCCTGAGGATGCTGCTCCAGAATAAAAGGCCCACCCATGGATGCCCAGGATGCAGAGTAATGCAGTGGCAGATCTATAGCTAACCCAGTGTCCCAAGTCAGTTTTTCTGTCAACTATTCCACTTGCTCTCCTAAATCTTTCTGAATCTAATACAATAATTTCAGTCATCTTTCTAAAAGCCACACCATAGAATTAAAGAGCTGGGAGAGGTCTGAAAAAATCCCTACTTTGCTGTTTAGAACAATCAGGTAGTCTAAGTGATAGTTCCCAAAGATGCCTAGTCCCTGGAACCAGTGAATATAAGAAAGAAAGTTCAGTCGCTCAGTCGGGTCTGACTCTTTGTGACCCCATGGACTGTAGCCTACCAGGCTCCTTCGTCCATGGGATTTTCCAGGCAAGAGTACTGGAGGGGGTTGCCATTTCCTTCTCCAGAGGATCTTCTCAACCCAGGGATCGAACCTGGGTATATAAACGTATATAAAAAAGGGACCTTGCACATACATTAAGTGAAGAATCTTGAGATGGGGATGAGCTGACAAATGGAGGAGTATGGGTTTTACTCCACCTGCCTGGAGAGTCACTGAAGGTTTTAAGCACAATGAGATGACCAGACTTATTCTTTAGAAAGTTCAACCTGTAAATGGAAAGAGATTCAACTTAAGTGATGTTAAGGAAAGCCGAGTGCAGGGCAATAGCAGTACTTAGCAAAGACAGGGTGAATTTAAGCAGAGCCGATATGACTTGGTGAGAAGAAAGGGAGGCATTATGGGCGGCACGGAGTGATGAGCCTGAGTGGCTAAGTAGCTATTCCAGCGACCAGGAGGGAACTATGGAGGTGAGCTTGATCTGGGCTGAGAGGGCAGGAACTGTACCTACTTGAAAATCTGAAATTGACGCTCACACTAGATATTTTAAAAGACATTCTCATCCCGACGACACGTTGATCTGTTGAATTGAAGGCAAGATGGAGAACATTTACAGTGATAAGAAGCAATCACCTTGATTAAATTAATACATCATAGCTTTTAATTTTGTCATTTTATTAATGACAAATTCATAAGATATGATATAATGACTGTATTATTAATTTGTTTTTATTAGTATTATAGTTAGAAAGAAAAATATTTTCATGACCTATATTTTCCAAATTAGGAAAGGAATATGACAAGGCTATATATTGTCACCTGCTTATCTAACTTCTATGCAGAGGACATCAAATGCCAGAGTGGATGAATCACAAGCTGGAATCAACATTGCCAAGAGAAATAGCAACAACCTCAGATATGCAGATGATACCTTCTGCAAACATTAGATATGCAGAAAGTAAAGAGGAACTAGAGTCTTTCAATGAGGGTGAAAGAGGAGAGTGAAAATGCTGGCTTAAAACTCAACATTCAAAAAACTAAGATCATGGCATCTGGTCCCGTCACTTCATGACAAATAGAAGGGAGAAAAGTGGAAACGGTGACAGATTTTCTTTTCTTGGACTCTAAAATCACTGCAGATGGTGACTGAAACCGTGGAATTAAAAGATATTTGCTCCTTGGAAAGAAAGCTATGACAAACCAAGACAGCATATTAAAAAACAGAGACATCACTTTGCTGACAAAGGTCCACATAGTCAAAGCTATAGTTTTCCCAGTAGTCATGTACAGGTGTGAGAGATGGACCATAAAAATGGTTGAGCACTGAAGAATTGATGCTTTTGAACTGTGATGCTGGAGAAGACTCTTGAGTGTCCCATGAACTGCAAGAAGATCAAATCAGTCAATTGTAAAGGAAATCATCCCTGAATGTTCATTGGAAGGGCTGTTGCTGAAGCTGAAGCTCCAATACTTTGGCCACCCGATGCGAAGAGCTGACTCATTAGAAAAGACCCTAATGCTGGGAAAGATTGAAGGCAGGAGGAGAAGAGGGCAGCAGAGGATGAGATGGTTAGACAGCATCACTGACTTAATGGATATGAATTTGAGCAAACTCCAGGAGGTAGTGGAGGACAGAGGAGCCTGGCCTGCTGCAGTCCATAGGGTCACAAAAAGTTGAACAAAACTTAGTGACTAAACAACAACAAATATTTTAAATACTGGAATGAAATTATCAGCTTTCAGTGATCACAAAAAAGAAGGAAACTCGTCCTGATCCTTTCCTTAAAGGTGACAGGTGTTTTGTCCTTTCTACCACAAAGAGTACAGAAATACTTAACGTAGGTGTCCATATGTATAACCCTCTCATTTCTTTGTTTTCTATTTTGGCTATGCTATGGTGACTTGCGAGACCTTAGTTCCCTAACCAGGCATTGAAACTGGACCCATGGCTGTGAAAGTGCTGAGTCCTAACCATGGGGCTGCCAGGGGATTCCTGTCTTCTAATTCCTTTATCTGTGTTTCAGACACAAAGAATGTCTACTACATAAACAATTTCTACATATCATTATATGAGTAAGCACCTTGATTACTCAGTGCCAGTAATTTGACCTATTAAAAAGGATTTTTAAAAAGGCATGATTTATTTTCCTGTAAAGCCACTTGAACACATTCTTAAAGATAAGATTTTTTAAAACTCTCTGTTTCATTTTCTAAAGAGATTTGAAAAACTCAATGTTCTTTTTAAATGTATTTATTTTTAATAGGAGAATAATTGCTTTATAGTATTATGTTGGTTTCTGCCATATATCCACATGAATCAGGCATAGGTACTCATATGTCCCCTCTCAAACCTCCCTCCCACCTCCCACCCCATCCTACCCCTCTAGCTTATCACAGAGCACCAGATTTGAGTTCCCTGTGTCATACAGCAAATTCCCACTGGCCATCTAATTTTACATATGGTAATATATATGTTTCCATGTTATTCTCTCAATTCGTCCCACCCTCTCCTTCCCCTCCAATATCCACAAGTCTGTTCCTTATGTTCATGTCTCCATTGCTACCCTGCAGACCAGTGTACTTTAAAAACACAGACTGCCATCTAATAAAGTGACTGTTCATGCGATTCTGAGATTCCAAGTAAATCCTGGGTAAATCCACTTGTTCTAACATTTGCAGATGCTTTAAGAGAATTTCTGCCTGAACAATGTGCGTTTTAGAGCTAGAAGGTGCCACAGAGATCTTTTATTCTATTTTATACAGGAGGAAACTGAAACCTGCAGGGAATTAAATAAACTGCTCAAAGTACTGCAATTAGAATCCAGCCATACTCCCTATCCAACATCCTTGTCATTACTATCACACAGGCCTCAGCCTTCGAGCACTCTGGCTGCCTCTGGTACCACTCTGCAGGAAACAGAGCTTGCTAGTGGAGCCAGGGCAAGAAGCCTCCCAGATCCATCTGATTTCCTGTGTCTGATGATAGGTAGGCCTCAGAGAAGAACAAAGTCACTCAAGCTTCACCTTTGAGTAATGTATGTTTACATGCTAAGTCACTTCAGTTGTGTCCAACTCTGCGCCCCCGTGGACTTCAGCCCACCAGGCTCCTCTGTCCATGGGATTCTCCAGGCAAGAATACTGGAATGGGTTGCCATGCTCTTCTCCAGGGGATCTTCCTGACCCAGCGATCAAACCCACATCTTTTATGTCTCTTGCATTGTCAGGCGGGTTCTTTACCATTAGTACCACCTGGGAAGCCCTTGTAATACAGGGTTCTGTTAACCTTCTCCTCAGGTTGTACAGCTGTAGCTTTCTGCACGTGGCCCACCAGGCTCTAGTGGGTTTTCCTGCCATGCCATGTCTAACAGCAGCAGGCCTAGGACTAGACTCTGATCAGCCCTCCAGTGTAAGCATCATGAATCTATGGTTAAATACACACACACCACAAAACTCGGACTTGTGACAAAGCCTTGTATATGTTTACAAACACAGCAGTATGGCTATGAGTTATGAACTGCACCACTTCTGACAGACCCAGGACTGCCTCCCTTCAGAGAGGGAGGCTCTTTCTTACACTGTCACTCAACACAGAAACCAGGCTGCTTTTGTTTTCTGAACGATTCTTTCAGTAGAGTCACTGTATTTCACCTCTGTGGCATGTTAGGGTCTAAAGAGAGGCAAACGGTTCTTCTTCCCTATGCTTCCTCTCACAGGAGAAGTGAATATTATTTCTCACTAACCCAGGGGGTCTGCATCTAACATAAACCACAAAAAAACAGCCTGGAAGGGAAAAAAATCCCTAAGAAATGCAGGAGAGAATGGATGTGCTATCAAACCAATGCAGATGCTCAGTTCCCCAGAGTGTTTCATGGACTGAATTGTGTCCCTTCCCCAAATTTGTATGTTTAAATCCTAATCCCAAGTTATCCTAGAATGTGACCGTATTTGAGACAAGATCTTTAAAGAGGTAATTAAAGTCAGATGAGGCCATTATGGTGGGGCCTTAATCCGATATGACTGGTGTCCTCATAAGGAGGAGAAGCACCAGGATGTGTGCACCGAGAGAACAAGCCATGTGAGGACACAGCGAGATGATGGCCGAGATCTGCAAGCCAAGGAAAAAGGCCTCCACAGAAACCAAACCTGCTGAACTTTGATCTTGGACTTCTAGCCTCCAGAACTCTGAGAAAATCACTCTCTGCTCTTTAAGTGACACATTCTGTGGTATTTTGTTATGGTTCAGTTCAGTTTAGTTCAGTCTCTCAGTCGTGTCCGACTCTTTGCGACCCCATGAATTGCAGCACACCAGGCTTCCCTGTCCATCACCAACTCCCGGAGTTCACTCAGACTCACGTCCATCGAGTCAGTGATGCCATCCAACCATCTCATCCTCTGTCGTCTCCTTCTCCTCCTGCCCGCAATCCCTCCCCGCATCAGAGACTTTTCCAATGAGTCAACTCTTTGCATGAGGTGGCCAAAGTACTGGAGTTTCAGCTTCAGCATCATTCCTTCCAAAGAAATCCCAGGGCTGATCTCCTTCAGATTGGACTGGTTGGATCTCCTTGCAGTCCAAGGGACTCTCAAGAGTCTTCTCCAACACCACAGTTCAAAAGCATCAATTCTTCAGTGCTCAGCCTTCTTCACAGTCCAACTCTCACCTCCATACATGACCACTGGAAAAACCATAGCCTTGACTAGACAGATCTTAGTTGGCAAAGTAATGTCTCTGCTTTTAATATGCTGTCTAGGTTGGTCATAACTTTTCTTCCAAGGAGTAAGCGTCTTCTAATTTCATGGCTGCAATCACCATCTGCAGTGATTTTGGAGCCCAAAACAATAAAGTCTGACACTGTTTCCACTGTTTCCTCATCTATTTCCATGAAGTGATGGGACCGGATGCCATGATCTTCGTTTTCTGAATGTTGAGCTTTAAGCCAACTTTTTCGCTCTCCACTTTCACTTTCATCAAGAGGCTTTTTAGTTCCTCTTCACTTTCTGCCATAAGGGTGGTGTCATCTGCATATCTGAGGTTATTGATATTTCTCCCAGCAATCTTGATTCCAGCTTGTGTTTCTTCCAGTCCAGCATTTCTCATGTTGTACTCTGCATAGAAGTTAAATAAGCAGGGTGACAATATACAGCCTTGACGTACTCCTTTTCCTATTTGGAACCAGTCTGTTGTTCCATGTCCAGTTCTAACTGTTGCTTCCTGACCTG